>NC_136067.1:1235225498-1235744296 GCF_964261635.1 Lissotriton helveticus
TTTGCTTATCCTGGAAAAAGCACAGGGTGAGTTAGTCATTTTACTGCACCATTCATCATGTGAACTTGTGGTCTTTAGTGTTGGATCCCACATCTCTGTGTAGATTTGCTCCCAGCTGGTTACTCATTGCAAGAATTGCTTAGGAGCAGAACTTACTCTTGCACTGTTTCATTTTCTAAATCATTCGAGGACATAGTACAGAAGGGTACAGTTTTAGATTCAACAGGGAAGTCAAGGAAATATTTACAGAGCTTTATGAGAAAGGAACTATCCATGATGAATGTATATAGTATACCTACAATTTAAGTAAAAGCTGTTATTTTAGATTATTCCTTTATGTTTAACAAATTTCTGTTGTTAAGGCTCTGACTTTACGTAATGTGGTGTCATAGATCGCCCACAAGTTAAGGAGAGCACAGGGTGATAACACAAACCTATGGTGATAGTGCTTATTTCATAATGCACTGTACAATTGGGTAAGGATGTTTCTTCTAGCTTCCTATTCTCAGATTTGTTGAGAGAGTATCTAACAGTGATTTGGAAACAATGCATTTCTGCTAAAAAAAAAACTACAGCTTTGCGATTGTTGAAGCCAAACTAAGTAATGTATCAAATATTTGAAGGTCTGTTAGAATGAACAGATTCTTTATCTCTAGCAGCTTCAAAGACAACTTTGGACCCAACTGTTTTGGTGGAAGGGCTCAGAAAACGAGCAAACTGCAACCCAATGGAGAGAGCCATCGAGTTAAAGGAGAAACGATCTTGCATCCAGGAGGCTAAGGATATTAGGCGAGCACAAATGGAGACAGTTGGCCTCCTGGATCGGAACAAATGTCCTACGCCGGTGAAATTCGGCAGCAGGAGCCGTCACCTTGATATGGTCCTGGAGAAAGGAGAGGTGATTGACTTTTCATCCATGAGTTCCTCAGACCGTACTCCTATGACTAGCCCGTCGCCTTCTCCATCATTGGACTTCTCGGGTCCAGGAACACCGGCTTCTCATTCAGCTACTCCTAGCCTGTTTTCTGAGGCAGATCTTGTTCCAGATGTGATGCCACCACAAGCCTTATTTCATGGTGAGACTCTGCTGTCGACCACTTTTTTCTTTTTTTCTTTGTCACCTCATTTTATTAGATCTTATTGCAGTTGCATAGTAGAGATTTTCATTTAGCATAGTTCTGATCCAATGGCTCTAAACGCTAAAATAGATAGTAACCTTACCTTGAAGACTTTTTCAGTCGGTTTCTGCACTTATTTACATTGAAGTGCTCATCCATTGCTGTGATCTGTTAACATACCAAAGCATTTGTGACATTGTTTTAATTAAACAGTTGTTAAATATTAGCAAAGGCATCCTTAAATCCCCGTGTTTGTACTCTATAAAAACAATGTGCAAATCCCAGTTTACAGGACATGGGTATACATGTCACTCTTACATTCCTCTTCTTCCAGATTCCCATAGTTTTGGAACCTTGAGCGAGACAATGGAATTTAATTTTTCATAGATTTTCATGATTTGAATATTCCATAACTTAATGCAAAGGATCCTCTAGTTTGCAGAACTGTACTATTTCTTTATTAACACATTCAGTCTTTGGGTTTTATCCCAACAAGCACAAGCTGTATGGGTCTTAGGTTATTCCAGTTGTAACCATTGTAGATTAATTTCACTGCAGTTTGGAGGAAGATGTATTCTATATGCCGCATAAGGAAGTGCTAGCAAGAGAATAGCCACAGCCGTTTTCTTTTCTGAGAGCTATGTAAATGTGACCATAGAAATGTAGTTTTGGAAGCATCCCGTAAACCATGTAATTATTGTCTTTAACTGGATGATTATTTTTCATATTGTGATATGTAATACTTTGTGTTTGAGTACACCAAGCCTAGCAGGTTTCTCTTTCCTTTCTTAACGAGTTTAAAGCAAATGTATCAACTTTAAGAAAAGGGATAATGCTTAATAGTATTTGCCTAGTGCACTCAACGTCAAAAACTGGAGCTTTGGTAATCATTATTTTCAAAAGGGACATCAGATATTTAAGGGTATGCAGATTTTGGTGTGAATGTTTCAGCTTCTAAATTCCAACCTTTACTGTCATTGACAACCTCTACAACCTACCTATAGCTTCGATCCCCATACTTTCTTAAGTGTTAATGTTGTTAAGATCCATGTCTATAAGGTCACTGTTGTTTGGGCCTGCCACACTGTTGCTGATGCAAAACTCATTGTTCAGCTTTCACTGAGAGCTCAAGTCTTGTTCATTTGTTGCAGTGACCTCTACTACCATGGAAAGCATAACTGTCAAAGGTGTTACTTTTGCTACAAAATCTACTTTAATCACAATACCCCTTTTGTGGAATGCAGTTCCAGAAAAAAATCCCTATCTCCTGCTTAAGCCAAGTATCCTGTAGGCACCTTTAAAGTGTTTTATTCGTAGATCAACCTGAACATCTTGAGAGGCGCCAAAACATGTAAAGGTAATTGTGGAAACTCGTGACAAACTGATATCCGAATAATCCGTGCCACAATATCAGAAAGTGACAGACTCGGGCTGACAGATTACAGCATGACCAGTTTTGGGATTACTCGGTGAACATTAGGTACCACAAGGTCATTTATGTCTGTCAAATGCAAAGATGGAGTGACATTATAAAATGGCTACTGTGGATGAGTTAGCATCTCTAAATAAGCATTTATATATACCCTTCTATTAGCACCCCTTGTATCCCCAGCCAAAGTAAAGTAGAACTTTTATGTTGAGAACAGCAGAACAATTAATTTTCCTTTACAGAAATAAGTGCACCTTTTGTTTTGTTAAGATTTATATATATATATATATATATATATATATATATATATATATATATATATATATATATATATATATATATATATATATATATATATATATATATATATATATATATTTATTTTTTTATTTTTTCACACTGCTGTTCCAATTCTGGATCCCACTGTTGATGCTTCCGCCCATATACAGATGGTCTCCTTTTTATGCCAGGAAAGAATCTGAGACCTGATAAAAAATGTAACTCGTCAGTGCTTCATTTGCCATAAGAACTGCACATATATCTTTTTACCACGGTACAATAAAGGAGTTTGTGAAAAGATTGGCACTTAGATTAAGTTTTTTCCCTGAAGAGAGATGACAAGAAGCAAAATAAATTCAGATCCTTGCACTTTACGCAGCATGTAGTTAGCTGATCCAGTCCCAATTTGGCAATGGAATTCTCGTCAGGAGACATATTTCCTGACTTATTAAGACACAAACTTTACTTATCCTTTTGAGTTATCAGGCCAAGATTCTCAGAAACTGGAATATGTGTTTTAGCAATATATTTCAAACACGGACCTTTTCATACAGTTAAATGATTCAGCAGTGGTACCTCTCTTCCCACATTGCCTAAAGGAGAAAGAGAACACAAGAACAAGCTTGATAGCTACCTTCATCTAATCATTTCATCAACACCTTGAAAGGGAAACTATATCCTATCTATCTTTTGAGGGGAGATAACGTCTGACAAATAAGTGCTAAGTATATGGTCAGAAAGCAACGCCCTGGATTTCTTATCAAGATCACCATCAACCTCCAGTAATCATTAACCTCTAGGATATCTGAAGGTTTGGCAAGAAGAGGCACAGCAACGACTCCTGAAAGACGCAAAATAAGTGATTGGACAGGAAACCAGTTTTGCAAACTGGAGATCCACTACGTGCTGCACATTATTTTAGAGGATGCTTAGTCGTGCCTCCCCTTCTGTGTGAATGACAGAAGATCTCCTTGGTTTACAGCAGTGCCTCAGCACTAGCAGTTCAAGGTTCTCCAGCTTGAAGTCCGATTTCAAGAAATAAACATATTCTGTGTAGGTACAATTGCAAGTTCATGTGTGTTCTAAAATAAGGTGTTTTGGTAATAACAAGTGCATCTGCAAGACGAATGATGGATGTTCTTGCCTTTTGGCAGAAGAACAGTTTGCCAAATTATACAAAGACAACATGGTGTTATGTACACATCCAAAGTTCACTCTCAAAGCACTAATAGGTGTCCATATTAACCATTTTGTTACTAGAAAAGTTGCGCACCAGCTGAGGAAAAAATGATCAGCAAAAGATCTTGTGAGTACTTTTTTCAAAATTTCGTTTGTTGTACACAATTGGTAAGAAATACTTTCTGGATGTTTGATAGAAGTTGTGCTGAAGGATATCTTCCCCAAAAAATGTTGCACCTCATCCTCCTTTCTGGTTAACATTGGTTAATATTTTAATTAGAATAGGTAAATGCATGAAAGATCAATGCTGGAAAGTTATGTGCCTTTAACTATACTCTGCCAGTATTAAAATATTTTTTAGAGTTGTGCCTCACACACAGACTAAGAACATTTTGCACACATCTCCTTGAAAAAGCCTGGGTTTGGTGACTGCTTGGGGTCTTGATGTCCATACAGATATTGTAAGAGAATTAGCTCAAAATGTCGTTGCATAACTAAAGAAATATTGCTGCTTTAGAAACTACTGATAGTCATGGGCTTCACTCCCAGAACCTTCAAAGTATTCAAAGAATCTAAACTATGAAAGTTAGCAATTTTGGAGAATTAGCATTGTAGAAAAGTATATTTTTATAAGGCTCTAAAACTAGGATATGTTCAGGCCATCTTTGTGGTGAGAACTTGACTCATCCCATTATACTTGTACATATCCCCTTCTGACATTACCCTCTGTTCATTGACAACCAAAGCTTATGGCAAGATGCACCTTTAACTGCAATAAGCATGAAAAGGCTTTACCATTCTGTTGCACATTATTATTTTCTCTTTGGAGTCTTTCTCAGCTCTTTTGACGGTCTGTCGTGAATCGTTGACTTTTTGCTAAAGGCGTGTAGTTAATGTGGACAATAGTCTATTGCACCTAATCTTAAAAGGGTTTCCTCTACTGTTTGAAATGTCTTCATCAGCCTAGGTCACTTTGAGCTGTGTATAGTGAGAGGTTCTCTCATAATCCGTTTCCAGTAGTGATATTATTTATTCCCAGTTGTCTGATTTTTTTTCCTGTTCACAAAATGGAAGTCATGGAGAGAAGGGGCGTGGTTGGGCTGTATATGTAGAAGAGAGTAAGATCGGTCTCATAAGTACTCCCAAGAGGTAACCTAAAAAAGGCTGCAAAATGTTAGACAGCTGTCCTTTGGCTACACAGAAACTGATGCCTTGTGCGGGGGTTGCATCTGTAGTGTTGAGCATCTTGAAAATATCAGAGAGTTTGATTATAAGGAGCTTAGCTTTAAAGAAGAAAGTAATATGACTCATTATTCCACTGTACTGATTAATTAATCACATATGATTTAATATGGGTGAGATCAGCATAGGGAAGGGCACTAAACAATTTGAGATGTCATCAGTGATGTAATTTAAAATGGCATGAGTGATGTAAGCAGTGCATGACAGGTCGCAAGTTATAGTTCACTAAACCATAACTGGCAAATTTCCGTGTTTTTTAGATTTTTAAAGATTAGTTGTCATCATCTTTCAGCATGCAACGATACCCTTGTCTCCATCCTTTAATTTTTCAGTGAATTTCTTTTTTTTTTAAACGTAAGATAAGATCTTAATATTATAATCAACTATAACTTCACCTTAACCTTTTTTCAGTGAATTTCTGTGTATTTGTTTATCAGGTTCAAAGTTGAGCACGCACACAACCCTGAATGGGAACATGCTGCAACCTCTCCCACCCTGCAGGCACCCAACACTCTGCTGCAAACCACCTTTAGCTGTGCCCCGGGAGTTGGGCTCAAGGCTTGGCCTAGCCTGGTGCAAAATGTTCCATGAAGGAGCCAAAGTGGAGCACCTTTTTAGTTATGAAAGTTTTGTACAGATTGGTCAAACTGCGCCAAAGTTAATAAAGAAACAAAAAACGCCTTCTCCAAAGTAGATCCATTCCACCAAAACTAGCTGCCCATGGCCAGTTGTATGAATCAGGCTGTGGGTTTGAAGTGTGCCTAAGATCACCACCCAACGCACCTACCACCACACCAGCTGCACACTGCCTTTGGCTTTGTACATCAGCCTCTGGACAAAGGACTGGGCCAGACCCCATACAATCCAGATCATCTGTATTCAACCTTGAGCCATGCTCTTAGAGCTTTGGGCACAGGGCATGACTTTTTGTCAAGCCCTGCATCTGTCCTACCCATATCAGCTTGCCTTGCTCTTAGCCTACTTGTACACAGTGCTTACTCTGGCTGAGTGCATTTGAACTTTGGATTTCGTTCTTTTTCAATAGGATTTGTCAAATTTGCTGCCTTACAAATGTGAATACATTGTTCAAAACACCCAAGATCCCCAAATGTCACCACTGCAACTCAATCAAAAATGCCATCTTGCTGAATCCATGTACTCTTCTGTGAAATTCAGATATCTTTGTCAGTTTCTGTCCCATTGGCATGGCTAATCATTAACTAATCAAAAATGGCAGTTGAAATCATAAATTTAAGGAACAGATCTGCCACAAGGGTTATATTGAGGGAAAGAAATGTGCACTAAGACTAAAGTGAACCAATTGACTCTTAACATAAGGATTGATGCAAAATAAATTAAGATTTTAGATGAAATTTTTTAACTTGTACAATAAACAGTGGCTCTATCAATTAAACAATTAGTTAAAAATGAAAAAGGAAAAAACAACGATGGAAGTAAAGGAAATATTACTGAAAACGATTGCTGATGGAAGTTGTCATGGCCTTTTATTTTTTTTAAATGGAGCTCAAGGTGGCAAAGATGGCTGGTTAAGCGGACAAGCTGTATCCGCTCTCTATCGTTGCCCCATCATAGCACCGCGGAAAGCAGCCCCCTGGTAGGATTTCCAGTGGGGGCCCTTCAATAATGCCTGGCGGTGAGCCTGGAGCACCCCGTGGAGAGCCCGGGCCTGGTCGGTGCTCTATTGCCTGGCCGAGGAGTCTGTTTTTCGGTGGAAGCACACCATTCTGGTCCCAGGGGTGAGCCGTAGGTGAATGGGGAATCCACAGCCCCTTGACGGAGAAGGGCGCCCTGATGCGGAGTGGCTTTGACGCTGATGAGCAGTGGCGGACCCGAGGCCTGCCGCCGTCTGATGAGGCCTTGACGCCTACGGGAGGCAGCGCTCCCCGGCGCGGTCTGATCTGCAGGCCTGCAACTGCACTGACCAGCTTGGAGCCCGGAGGCTCGCTTGATGCACAGGGAGGAGGGCGCTGCGGTGGAGGGTGATCTACCTGTGGGCTTATGGTGGCGGCAAAGCACCGGATCCTCCCTGCTGTGGGGCCTGCCCTTTCAGATTAAGCTTGCTGGGGTAGGTGTGCTGGGCCCTTGATGGGCCCTGCGGCACGGCCGCCTCTTCTGCTGTAGTAGATCCTATAAATCTGGTATCTGCAGAGCATTGCTGAAGATTAGCAGCCCGCGGGGAGACTGAGTGGGAGTAGCCTATTGCTGTGTGACCTGTGGACCGCCAACGTGTAGGGGAACCGGGGACTGCCCTTTGCTGGCCCAGTTCCTGAAGGCAGCTCAGTGAATTAGGAGCCCAGCCGGGCACACCCCTTCGCCCCCGCGACCTGCACTTCCCATGCTCTTCCCGGGCTCCAGAGCGCGAGGTAGCACTACTGGCCTGAGAGAACCATCTCTAGCTACTTCAATCAGCAGAGCTAAACCCAATCCGCCCCTGGTCCAGGATCTCTGGGCCTGAGGAGGTGCGTTGCAAATTCCTGATCAGCTGAATAAACGACAAAACGGAGCCGAGGGTCCACGGTGGTGGCGGGGTCTTCTGTGTTGCCTCTGCTGGGACTTGAGAGGGATGACTCATGACCCCACCGCTTGGCCTCTGTTTCTACGTTTCCCCTCTGAGGCAGATCCTAAGGTGGATCGCTGAGGGACGCCCGACACCTAGATGATTTGCCCCCTTGGTAAGCTTTGCCAGGTATGTGGCGGCCCTTTCCAACTTCCTGTATCTCCTGGTCCTTGGACATAAGAGGCAGGAGCCGTGGCTTCAACGAATGGCAAAAAAAGATAGATCTATTAAGGACATGCTGCTCAAGAGCGTGATGGAAGCCCATCAAGGTGAGTCCTCCACAGAGGTACCCAGGCATACGGGAGGCGGGGACGGCGCAGAGAGCTTGGTGACCTGGGAGTTCCTGGAGGCATTGTTCGCTTCCATTTGCGAAGACCTACAGATGGTTAAAAAAAGCTCTTACAGTAGAGCTCAGGGAAGCGCACCACAACATCAACGAGGTGGGGAAAGGGTAGCGGCTCTGGAGGAGGGCTCCCTTTCTAGAGATGCAGAGGTCTAGGCCCTTCAGCAGGAAATCATCTGGTTACAGGACCAGCACCTGGATCTCCAGACCCACGCGGAAGATCTGGAGAATAGATCAAGAAGGGAAAACATCAGCGAAAGAGGGGGTTCCCTCGGTGGTGGAAGGAACGGATAATTACACCAACAAAGAATAGCAGTGGGTCGGGAGCTAACTTAATTATGTATCCGAGTGGAAAAAAGTGAAAACTTAATTTGTTCCAAAGCAAACGGAATCTTGCCTAGGGTACTCCCTCAGTGTGAAAGAATTCCCATCAGTCATCGATCGAGACCACCCTTCATCATCTGGGAACCTTCAAGTTCTGAAGGAAAAATACCCACAACAGATTGGCAGATGCTGTGAACCTAATCTGAAGCGAGTATACCAGTGATAGAAGGTTGAGTGTGGAAGTGTGTCTGTGGACAACTGAGTAGCAGTGCAAACTAAAGTGAATGTGAATCAGTGACAAGTGAAATACATTAATATTGGGTAGTGACCGAGGAAAATACTTTATTCTGCACCCCTTCACTCCCAAATCAATAAAAACAGTGCAAATAGTAGTGTAACAAATAACTACTAATGAGTATCTTAGGTCGACATGTTTCTGACGACAGACGGAGCCAAGTGGTCTCCTGCTGCTTCTTCAGGACCATTAGTGCTACTGCTATGAAAAGAAAGAAAACGGAATAATATCACCTGAAAGTGTCATATATTTTCATCCTCCTGACTTCATGATTCAATGTAGATGAAGTAGTCCATTAGAAAAATCCAGATACATAAAAAGGAAGACAGACAAACAATCAATCAATCAACCATGCCATTTGTATAGCGCACTACTCACCCGGGAGGGTCTCAAGGCGCTTGGGGGGAGGGGTATGCTACTGCTCGAACAGCCAGGTCTTGAGTTGTTTCCTGAAGGCGAGATGGTCCTGGGTCAGCCGAAGGTGGATGGGGAGGGAGTTCCAAGTCTTGGCAGCCAGGTAAGAGAAGGATCTTCCTCCGGCGGTGGCTCTTCGGATGCGTGGTACGGCTGCGAGGGCGAGGCTGGTGGACCGTAGCTGGCGGGTGGGCGTGTAGAAGGTCAGGCGGTCGTTGAGGTACTTGGGGCCCAGGTCGTGGAGAGACTTGTGTGCGTGGGTGGGGAGCCGGAACGTGATCCTCTGGTCGACGGGGAGCCAGTGCAGGTTCCTCAGGTGGCTGGAGATCTGGCTGCGTCGGGGAACATCCAGGATGAGTCGGGCGGAGGCGTTCTGGATGCGCTGGAGTCTTTTCTGTAGCTTGGCTGTGGTTCCGGCGTAGAGGGCGTTTCCGTAGTCCAGTCGGCTGGTGACGAGTGCCTGGGTGACAGTCTTCCTGGTCTCGGTCGGGATCCAGTGGAAGATCTTGCGAAGCATACGCAGGGTGTTGAAGCACGATGAGGAGACGGCGTTGACTTGTCTGGTCATCGAGAGGGAGGGGTCCAGGATGAAGCCCAGGTTGCGTGCGTGCGTGGTCGGTTGGCTTGGGTGCGGTGCCCAGGGCTGGGGGCCACCAGGAGTCGTCCCAGGCGGAGGGCGAAGATCCCAGGATGAGGACTTCCGTCTTGTCCGAGTTCAGTTTCAGGCGGCTGTCCTTCATCCACTCGGCGACGTCTTTCATCCCTTCGTGTAGGCAGGTTCTGGCGGTGTCGGGGTCTCTGGTGAGGGAGAGGATCAGCTGGGTGTCGTCGGCGTAAGAGATGATGTTGAGGTTGTGCTGGCGTGCGATGGCTGCGAGAGGTTTCATGTAGATGTTGAAGAGGGTGGGGCTGAGTGAAGATCCTTGCGGGATGCCGCAGATGACTTCGGTGGCCTCGGAGCGAAACGGGGGGAGGCGGACTCTTTGTGTTCTTCCGGCGAGGAACGAGATGATCCACTCCAGTGCCTTCTCTTGGATACCGATGTTGCTGAGGCGCTGGACTAGGGTGCGGTGGCAGACCGTGTCGAACACAGCGGAGAGGTCCAGGAGGATGAGGGCCACTGTTTCCCCTTTGTCGAGCAGGGTCCGGATGTCGTCGGTGGCTGCGATGAGGGCGGTCTCGGTGCTGTGGTTGGCTCTGAAGCCGGACTGCGCGGGGTCGAGGGATCCGTTCGTCTCGAGGAAGGCAGTCAGCTGTCTGTTGACGATCTTCTCGATGACTTTAGCAGGAAAAGGGAGGAGCAAGATGGGGGCGGAAGTTTTTGAGATCGGTGGGGTCCGCTGTAGGTTTCTTCAGGAGGGCGCTGATCTCGGCGTGCTTCCAGCTCTCCGGGAAGGTGGCGGTGTTGAAGGAGGCGTTGATGATGTTCCGGAGTTGGGGTGCGATGGTGGAGTCGGCCTTGTTGAAGACGTGGTGTGGGCAGGGGTCGGTCGGTGATCCGGAGTGGATGGTGTTCATCGTGCGGGCTGTGTCTTCGGTGGTCACCGTGGTCCAGGTGCGAAGGGTGGCGGTGGGGGGCGTTGGTTCGACGGTTGGGTGCGTGGGTGGGGCGCCGAAGCCGTTGTGGATGTCGGCGATCTTGCAGTGGAAGAACGAGGCGAGGGAGTCGCAGAGGTCTTGTGACGGAGTGATGTCGTTGGTGCCGGTGCTGGGGTTGGAGAACTCCTTGACGATAGTGAAGAGCTCTTTGCTGTCGTGGGCGTTGTTGTCCAGTCGTTCCTTCAGGGGTTTCTTCTTGGTGGTGCGGATGAGCTGGTGGTGCTTGCGGGTAGCGTGTTTGAGGGCGGTCATGTTGTCGGTGGTCCGGTCGAGGAGCCAGGCTTTCTCGAGGGTGCGGCAGGTCTTCTTGGAGTCCTTGAGGTCTTCGGTGAACCAGGATGCCTTCTTGCTTCTGGGTCTGCTGGGAGGGTTCTTTAGTGGCGCGAGGTCGTCGGCGCAGGCGGTCAGCCACTGTGTGAAGTTGCGGGCTGCTCCGTTGGGGTCCGTTGTGTTGGCGGGTGGGCTCGGGCTGAGGGAGGTGGTGAGCTGGTCTGCGGTGATCTTGCTCCAATTCCTGTGAGGTACCTGTTGCGGGTGGTGGTGGGTCGTGGATCTTTTGAAGCTGAAGTGGACACAGCTGTGGTCGGTCCAGTGGAGTCCGGTGGCGTGGCTGAAGGTGATGTACTTGCTGGAAGAGAAGACGGGATCAAGCGTGTGGCCGGCGTAGTGGGTGGGGGTGTTGACCAGTTGCTTGAGTCCGAGGTTGGCGAGGTTTTCCAGCAGGGCGGTGGTGTTGCGGTCCTTGTTGTTCTCCAGGTGGAAGTTGAGGTCCCCGAGGAGGATGTAGTCGGTGGAGGGGAGGGCGTGCGGGCTGATGAAGTCTGTGATGTCTTTGCTGAATTGTGTGCGTGGTCCCGGGGGTCTGTAGACGAGGGTGCCTCTGAGGGTCGTCTTAGGGTCGGTGTGAATCTGGAAGTGGAGATGTTCGGCTGCGGCGAAGGAGTCGTTGGCGTCGGTCGTGATGCGGATGGTGTTCCTGTGGACGATGGCGATGCCACCTCCGGTCTGGTTGATGCGGTCCCTCCTGATGATCTTGTACCCGTCCGGGATGGCGATGTCGGGTGCAGAGGAGGCGTTCATCCAGGTTTCCGTGAGGAAGGCGACGTCCGGTGATGTAGCGTCGAGGAGGTTCCAGAGTTCCACGGCGTGTCTGTGGACGGAGCGGGTGTTGATCAGGATGCACTTGAGGTGGTTGCTGCTGGTGTTTGTCTTGGCGGGTGCGGGGCAGGTTCGGAGGCAGGTGAACTTGCAGGTGCAGCAGGTGACGGGTCCGTGGGTGCGTCTCGGGGTGGCTCGGCAGCAGGCGTGGGTCCGGCCGGCATTGAGTGCGTTGAGAGTGGCGGCGTCGTAGGTCAGTCGGGTCGTCTTGCCTCGGCGGGGAGGGCCAGGGGTCCTGGCGCTGGGCGCGGGCCAGGCGCGGATGGGCGCAGACGGGCTTACCTTTGGCGCACCTTCGGCGCTCAATCGGTGCTCCCGCTGCGCGCGTCCGCTGCGCGGTCGCTCTGGGGGCGTCATAAGTAAGGAGCCGGGAGGGAGGAGCAGCTGGGTAGCGGGAGCGGGGCGGCGAATGGAATGACAGGGGGGCGGGGCCGCAGGGAGGCAGCGACGGGAAATTCCCAGGAGCAGCGGGAAATTCCCAGGAGCAGCGGGCAGCGAGCGAAGGAATCTGCAGGCAGGAGCGGCAGCAGTGAGTGGGGCGACCAAGCCCTGTGGAGGGCTGAGCGGTCACAAAGCAACGTCAATATCAGTGGTGATGTTCTAGAATCTTAGGATCAGTTAATCCGATTCTCAAGCCAGCTTATGCATGCCAGCCACCAATGGTCAACCATGTCTGCCCCATGTATTCATTAATTACATGCTCACTCACCTTTGTGGCAGGAGGGAACAGCCCCACCTCACCTGGCCTCAGCTCAGGTACATGAAGCACCGCTCTGGCGGAAGGAAAATAGAAAAAGTGCAATTTGAACTATGGGATTTCGTTTCCCAGAAACGACAGTAAACAGCCAGTCATTCATGTCACCGCCGGGTACTAATAAACCTCTCACGCAATCACACTAAGATAGCGACTGCAGCATATATGAGCCCTGATGTAGCTACTCAAGGACATGTTCCTTATTGTCACAGCTATCATCCTGCAAACAATGTGTTACATACAGTGAGTAACCAATCTCAGGCACATGTCCTCTGCTAAAATGCAATTGTATAGCGGAATGCTTTTCACACCCGATACTCCTCTAGACATGCCAAACATTCGGTATAGTGTTGGCCAGATGCCATAGATGACTAAAGGTACTGTCAGATCGTTCGTAGTACAACACTATCGGTTATTGGCTCATGCCCATCAAAACCTCTAATCTAGTTGCGCTCTGCTGCCCGTTGGTATTAGCAGAGAGAGTCTGACCGACATACAGAAGCTGAATGGAGACTTTTGGCCCGCAACAGTTCTATC
The DNA here is from genome assembly GCF_964261635.1 of Lissotriton helveticus. Lineage (NCBI taxonomy): Eukaryota > Metazoa > Chordata > Amphibia > Caudata > Salamandridae > Lissotriton > Lissotriton helveticus. Next base: position 1,235,238,748 of record NC_136067.1, read on the forward strand.
CAGACTATAGCCAACAGTCTTTTTTAGGGCCAGGTCAAGGGCGGTCGAGGGGACGATGGAGGGCACAACAACTGGGCCAGGTTCGCTGGAATCTCCCTCCACTAACGATGGATCTGAGGAACGGGAAGAAGATCCCCCAGGAACAACCAGGGACGTCAGTAGGGCAAGCCTCGTAATCAACTTAAGTTCCCATGTGCTTACAAACATGGAGGAACAAGTCCTCAATAGAGGACTGGGGTTTGTCACTACTAATACAGGGGACCCGTTCCTTGCCCAGATTGAGATGGGAAAATTCTTTCGCAAAATAAGGTTACACTATCTTTTTGCGAATAAACATGATCACATAAATGAGACTGCTGTAACTGAAGAGAACACAGGCCTCAAGAGGCCCTCTACCTTTAATCCCACTACTTTTGGGCTTCCAGCAAAGGTTTTGGCCTTCGAGGAAGCAGTGGACCACGACTTGAGAGAACTATACCAACAACAGCAAAGTCCTTTTATTAATTTATCAAGAATAGAACAAGAGGCAGTAAAAGCCTTGGCTAACAGCGAGGCAGTGGTAGTAAAGCCAGCAGATAAGGGCGGAGCAATAGTCCTTTTGGACTCAAGAACTTACCGCACTGAGTGCTTGCGCCAATTGAACAATACTAAGGCCTATCGCAAACTTACCACAGATCCTACTGACAGACTTACGACGGTGATTGGACACATTGTAGAAGAAGCGTTGGCTGAAGGTTGGGTTGCCAGCAAAGAGGCTCAATACCTCTGCACAGTGAACCCCAGGATGCCATATTTCTATGTACTGCCAAAAGTACATACGGCGCAACGGCCACCTCCTGGACGCCCCATCATATCGGGCATAGGTTCATTGTTAAAACCTCTATCCACCTTCCTCGACTTTTTTCTGAAACCACTAGTAAGGGAAATGCCAACATTCTTAAAAGATACAAAAGATGTTCTTAGAATTCTCCCTGACATTGAGTTCAACAAAGACTTAGACATACTAGTGTCTTTCGTTGTCGAAAGTCTATATACATCCATCCCCCAGACTGAAACATTGGAGGCTATTGAGGGGCTCCTAGCAGAGAAAGACTTGAACTCAATCACGCCGGCAAGATTAATCATGACATTAGCCACTTTGGCGATGACAGAATTTTTTTTTCAGTTTGAAGAGTCGATCTACCTGCAGGTTAGCGGGACCAGTATGGGCAGCGTTTTGCCCCCAGTCTCGCTAACCTGTGACTGAGATTGGTTACTCACTGTATGTAACACATTGTTTGCAGGATGATAGCTGTGACAATAAGGAACATGTCCTTGAGTAGCTACATCAGGGCTCATATATGCTGCAGTCGCTATCTTAGTGTGATTGCGTGAGAGGTTTATTAGTACCCGGCAGTGACATGAATGTCACCGCCGGTGGCTGTTTACTGTAGTTTCTGGGAAACGAAATCCCATAGTTCAAATTGCACTTTTTCTATTTTCCCTCCGCCAGAGCGGTGCTTCATGTACCTGAGCTGAAGCCAGGTGAAGTGGAGCTGTTCCCTCCTGCCACAAAGGTGAGTGAGCATGTAAGTGATGAATACATGGGGCAGACATGGTTGCCCATTGGTGGCTGGCATGCATAAGCTGGCTTGAGAATCGGATTAACTGATCCTAAGATTCTAGAACATGACCACTGATACTGACGTTGGTTTGTTTGTCTGTCTTCCTTTTTATGTATCTGGATATTTCTAATGGACTACTTCATCTACATTGAATCATGAAGTCAGGAGGATGAAAATATATCACACTTTCAGGTGATATTATTCCGTTTTCTTTCTTTTCATAGCAGTAGCACTAATGGTCCTGAAGAAGCAGCAGGAGACCACTTGGCTCCGTCTGTCGTCAGAAACATGTCGACCCAAGATACTCATTAGTAGTTATTTGTTACACTACTATTTGCACTGTTTTTATTGATTTGGGAGTGAAGGGGTGCAGAATAAAGTATTTCCTCGGTCACTACCCAATTTTAATGTATTTCACTTGTCACTGATTCACGTTCACTTTAGTTTGCACTGCTACTCAGTTGTCCACAGACACACTTCCACACTCAACCTTCTATCACTGGTATACTCGCTTCAGATTAGGTTCACAGCATCTGCCAATCTGTTGTGGGTATTTTTCCTTCAGAACTTGAAGGTTCCCAGATGATGATGGGTGGTCTCGATCGATGACTGATGGGAATTCTTTCGCACTGAGTGAGTACCGTAGGCAAGATTCCGTTTGCTTTGGAACAAATTAAGTTTTCACTTTTTTCCACTCGGATACATAATTAAGTTAGCTCCCCGACCCACTGCTATTCTTTGTTGGTGTAATTGTCTTGATAGGGGTTATAGCAGTCTTGGTCGTTAAACTTCCCTTAGGACCCTCTACCCTCAGTGTTTTGTATAGGAATGAACTATCCAATAACTATTCATAAGCATCCTAGGAGACAGCCCATCGACTGGAACCAAGGTGGACCGTTGCCACAGAATTGGACTCCCCAGGGCTCCCCCTTCCCACCTGCGGATATTTTGGTCTGAGTCCACAATTTCACTGAGAAGGAGGCGATCCTTCGAGCCGCCAGATCTGAGCAGTCTAAGCAATTCCAGGGCCATTCAATCCAGCTATTTCAGGACCTGGCAGCCTCTACACTCCTAAAACGAAAACTATTTTGACCCTTCTCTGTTCACCTTAGCAACTTGGGTATCTCATACTCTTGGGGCCATTCATTTCGCATTATTTTTCAGTTGAGTAGCAAACTCCACCAACTGCTTTCCTTCGCGGAGGCTTGTAGGATCTTTAACCCGTCTGACTTGGACACCCGACACCCTGAGCAGGGAGATGGGGTTCGGGGCAGGGCTGACCGCGGATCTAGGCGTGGTTTGCGACCAGTGCCCCATCGCCCGGATCCTGCCACCATGGCCAATGAAAGCTCTGAAGTGCTGCAATCCCTATCCAGCGATAGTAAGCCTGAGGTTGACCCCCCTATCTTAAGGTACTGTGAATCAACAAAAGGGGAGTTATGGCAGGGGTGGGGGCAGAGGTGCTATGATTTTCTTTCTATTGTTTGCTTGCTTCCCTCTGGTTACCCCCATGATCTCGGACTTTCAAGTCACGATGGACCTCATGGACCATATGTTTATTCTTGTTCCTTGTTTATTTAGGTTTTGGGGTTTTGTTCTGGGACTCCCCTTCCGACTGGCTAATTGTAGACGAGATGACACCTCTAGGACCTTTCACGGTCCCCTCATAGCGACTGGTCACACCTGCACTACACAGTCAACCCCTTGTGCCACCCAGACTAACATGGCCTGCCCTACACTACACCCTGAATTATGGAGATAAAGTTACTTAGTCTCAACGTGAAAGGCCTTAACAACCCCACAAAGAGATTAGTGATTCTTTCCTACTCGGAACATGCTCAAGGAGATATCGGCCTGCTTCAGGAGGCACATTTGCTCGCTCTGGACACCCACAGAATGCCCTCTAGGAAATTCCAGTTTTGGTCATCTGGGAGCGGGAATATGGGTGGAGTTGCAATCCTGTTCTCCAACCGCTTTCGGGGGATAATCCTGGTTACCTGCCAACCGATCAAGGGCTGACTGTTGACTGTCTGGGTTCAGACAGGCCCACTACACCTCACAATAGCCTCACTTTATGCCCCCAATGAGCAAGAGGAATCCTTTATCGCAGAGGCACTTGCCATGGTCCTACAATCGCCAGACCAGGCAGAGCCGGTGGGGAGAGACTTTAATTTGGTGATGGAGAGAGGGTGTGACAGCTCTGGACAGAGGTTCAGACATTCAGGTGCCCTCTCACCCAATGGCGTGGCCAGGCTAGCGAACTGCGGTCTCTGCGATGTTTGGCGCTAACAACACCCTGACGAGTGGGATTACACGTTTTACTCGGCAGTGCAGAAACCCTATGCTCGCCTGGACAATTTCTTAGCATCTCCTGCTGCGTGGGACCGAGTTACAGCTTCCTCCATTGAGCCCCACTCCCTGTCGGACCATGAGGCAATCACACTCACCTTTGTGACACACATCACCCCCCTCCCCATATCAGAGGCCACCATGGCGGCTTTGAGAAACTCTACTGCACTCCCTGGACGTGGTGTCCTCAATTCGTCAGGTGATTACTAACTTTGTGATCACCAACGACAAGGGGGTGGTGCCCCTCTCCTCGGTCTGGGAGACTCTTAAACTGGTTGTCCGGGGCGGTTTGATAGCGAAAGCTGAGTTTGGAAAGAAGAATTGGAGACATAAAAGAGAGGAATTAGAAAAGTCAGTAGCGGAACTAGAGTCCATACATAAACAAACTGGGGTGCCTAGGATCTGGTGAATACTGGAACGGGAAAGGCTACAACTCAGACGGCTGGACTTAGACAGGGCTAAATACGTCATGCTTCGCCTCAAGCATCAATTCAATGTAGGGTCCAATAAAAGTGGTCGGATGCTAGCTCACGGTTTACGTTGCAAGCAACATGCGAATACAGTGAAGGCCATTCCAACGCCCACTGGTGCGCTAGTATCCGATGCATCATCCATTTTGGCCAAATTCCGGGCGTTTTACAAAAGACTTATACACAGGGGACTGCATTGTGGCATCTGACCCTGATTCCTATGTGCAGTCAGCAGCGATCACCCCTCTTCCACCATCCGAGTTGGAATCTCTTGACCAACCCATTTTGCTAGAGGAAGTGATATCTGCAATTGCGAGGTTGGAATCAATGAAGTCTCCGGGGCCGGATGCCTTCAGTGCCATCTTGTAGAAGACGTTCTGTAACAAATTGGCCCCCCTGCTCACCCGCCTTTTTAATTGCTTCTCAGACACAGGGACTGTGACAGACTCCATGCTACACGCATCCATATCTGTGATCCCGAAACCAGGGAAAGACCCACAATATTGTAGGCCATATTGCCCGATTTCCTTGCTTAACGTGGATGCAAAGCTTTTTGCTAGTATCTTGGCTCAACGCTTTTTTCCCCTGATGCCTGGCCTCGTCGATCCCTATCAGGGGGGGCTTCATTCCTTTGCGACAATGTGGGGACAACACCAAAAGGATATGTCACCTTATTGATCAGGTGCAGCAATCTAGGGAGGAGGTCCTCTTGCTGGCTATCGATGCTGAGAAAGCATTCGATAGGGTGCACTGGCCCTACCTGTTTGCAACTCTCAGGCGCTTTGGGTTGGGGGAGCGCTTCATCAGTTGGGTACACAGCATCTACAGCAAGCCCAGCGGTTCGGGTCAACGGCATAAGCTCTCGCAGAATCGCAGTGGAGAGGGCCGCAAGGCAGGACTGCCTGCTCTTGCCGATCCTTTTCGTCTTATGTTTGGAATCTTTCGCACAGAGGTTGCGGGATGACCCTGCTGTAGTAGGCATCACTTTTGGGGTGGAACAACACTTGATCAACCTCTATGGAGATGACATCATATTTTCGATTGCCCAGCCCCTCTCCTCGCTGCCAGCCATTACAGTCAGAAATGTAGGCATTTTTCTCGGTCTCGTGCTTCAATGTAAACACGTTGAAATCACAAATACTGATAATACGCACCAAGACAAAGAAAGTGTCATACGCACTCGATTTGGTATTCAATGTGCAGATGCCAATCTCTCCTATGTGGGTGTGGTGTTGGCAAGGAGTCTCACCAAGACTGCTCAAGTCAATTACTCACAGCTCAGGGTCTCGATTTACTCAGACATGGAATGCGTGAGGCGCCTTCCCCTTTCATGGCTGGGAAGGATAGCAACAGTAAAAAGGAACATTTTGCCCCGTGCTCTTTATATTTTCCAGACTCTTCCCCTCTCTTCCCCTCCTGGGGAGCTTCAGCAATTGCAAAGAGAGGTTGAGCATTTTATCTGGGGCAAGATGAAGCCCAGGCTCCGCAAGCAACTATTGCAGCGCACAAAGGGGGAGGGGGGGACTGGCAGTTCCTAACATGTTGCAATACTACCAAGCGGCCCAACTTCGATACCTGATGGAATGGAACCGGCCAATGGCCGAAAAGCACTGGGTCTTCATGGACCAGACTGTAGCGGGGGCACACATCTGGCGAGAGGTTTGGCTCCCCTGCGCCCATACTCCTATCCGGTCACCAGCTCCACTTTGAAAGTCTGGGACAGGGTGGTGGTTACAGCTGGGATTTTTTCTTTCCCTTCCCCGATGACCCCTTTGTTGGCTAACCCACCTGGGTTGTCACAGGGGGTGGCCAAGAGCTGGATAGAGGGGCGTTTACAGGACCGGTTTACAAAGTCCTAACTGACCCATTGGCTACTCCACACTCAGGTGTAGCCTAATGCTGGCAGGCCTATCATTGCTTTCAAGAAGTGCTGTTCCTTAAAAAAGACGATAAGAAACGGATCACAAAAATCTATTGCTACTTGTCGGAGGCTTCTCCCAGTCATAGGTCTCCAGGCTAGCTCGGTTGGGAGGAGGAACTTGGGCGTAAACTTATGGACAAGAAATGGGCTGAGATATTTACAGGTCTCCTCACACTGCATATAACACAGGGCATACCGAAACAGCCTTTAAAATCACCTCATACATATATTACACCCCTGCACGCATACAGAAACGGGCCACGCAGAGCAGCGGACTATGTTGGCAGGTATGTAACAGCCCCGGGACTTTGACACACCTTCTATGGAAGTGCTTCAAACTCATGAGATACTGGGAATCCATACTAAACAACATAGAAAGCGCTTTTCATATGGAACTTCCCCAATTCCCCGCATATATACTCTGGAAGGGCGAGATTTTGATCGATACCTTATCACTATTGATCTAAACCTCGATCTGGTCGACTGAACCTTTGTTGCCTGTCATTGAGGGAAGAAAGTGCATCTCTTACCAAGTTAGTTCACCCAATAAAGGACCCCGCTCCAAAAGATCACAAACAACTTCTAGCTTTCAAAAGTTTATTGTAAGGTTAGGATAAGCTGCAAATACAGGCATCTCAGAATGAGATTCACGAGATACACAGGTCCAACTACATACATGTGCTCTCTGAAAGCCCTCAGACGAGCAACGGAAATTACCAGCACAAGTTCTAAGAATAATAAAGCTATCAGCATTGACGCATATTGAGATCTCTCCTTCATTTAAGTTGGAGGGAAACACACAGGTTAGGCTGTCCCTACCCTGCTCTAGATGGTATCCCTACTTAACCAAGTCTCAACCTAACAAAAGGTGTCAGCAGTGAATGACCCCCAAGGGAAGTCACTCACTCTTAGTCTCTTGGTGAAAACCTATAGTTCTCCAGTCATGACCCCTCTCTGCCTACCCATCCGCTCTCTAAAGGGTCCTCAGGCATCTGCTCTAACTCCACCCAGGGGTGCTGTCCCTAATACAAAACAGTCAACAACATTTGAGACGCCCCTCGCGAGACGCCCCTCACGTGGTGTAGCTTCTGGCTTTTTCCATGCTGCTTTGTATTGGGCCTCATACGTTGGAGTTGACCTTGCTTCTCAGACTCTTCTCCGGCCCGCTGATACCCCTTAAAACATTCCGGAACCCTCCTCCATGTCTGGGCCGTCTTCTGAACAGACCTCTATTCATATTATTTATAATTGGATCCCCCCTTTTCTCTTGCAGACAGACATCTGCAGCCAAGATCCCAACTCTCATAGACTTCCAACAAGTTTCGCAACATTTCTCGGCCCAGACCAGTACGTGTAAATCAATGTTAAAACATTTCAGGCCTACAGCATTTCTCATAATAATTATAGCATTCAACTTCTTCATTAATTAAAGCATGTTAATACTCTTATTCTATTATTCAGTAAACACATCTATACATCATGGCCCATTAATGCAATGACCAAAACATTAGTGCAATCTATGTCGTGAAAAGAAACACCTTCCCTTTCCCTTCTAGCTCTGGCCCTGAGGCCTACCACATTCTGCGTTTAACCACATGCCATCTTACATTTTAGCAGCTACACGACATGGATTCAGGAATAATCACATCTAATAAAATCATATAGTGTCACACATTTCTGTATTAGTTCCACTTCTACTTAAATCTCTACATTAGCTATACATTCAGAATATAATTGCAGATACTACTAGCACTCATGGCATTTCTCCTCATGATTTGTGCTTACTACGGGTAAGTGTGATGCACTCATACATTTAGGTCAGTTTGCGCTCTCTCAGTTCCCCCCTTTGATGACCTCTCGGGGTCATCACTAACATTTAAACTGCAGTTATTGCTAGCATAACTTGTCTCTGCGTTTCCAGAGCCCTCAGACTCCTGTACTGATTATCTTGTATGGCAGCCAATCTCTGCAGCTGCTCTCTTTGGGCCCTTTCTGACCTTTTTGCTCTGTACCATTTGAATACCCTCACCAATCCCCACAATATGATCCCACAGATCAATATTATGATGATAGGTTTTAGCATATACCACACAAAGCTTTTGCCTAGGGTGGAGATCCACCCTCCAACTTCACTCATTCCGTGGCCCACCTTTTCCCAGACATTTTCTCTACTCAAGTCTTCGATCTCCTTGTGAATATCAGTTATGTTCCTAATAACTTTCTCAAGGGGCTTTGAATTGTCTGGAATGTAAGTACAACATTCCTGGACCTTCAAAGCCTTACAGACTCCGCCCTCTTTTGCTAGTAGGACGTCTAACGCAAGACGGTTCTGAAGAACCATAGCCCTTATCGATTGCATCTCTCCTTCTACCAGCATTAAGGACTGAGCAGTGCTGGCAGACAACCTGTCGACGACTGTTGCCAGTCGTCTAATTTTAACATCATTAAGGATTAGTCCCAGAAGAGGGAACACAGCTCCAAAGACATCTCCAACCATTTCTGCATCTCCTATATCTCTCCTTCCCCTCGATGATGTCTTGCCCTCGATGATCTCTAAGTCTTGTGCATGATATATTTTGGGAAAGACAATTGCTAGGTAACATGATCCATACCAGTTGTCAGGTAGTCTCACGTAGGCATTTCTTCCACATACAAAATACACATTTGGAATCACTTGCATTCCCTTCAGGAAATCTTTAGTATAGTACTCTATATTGAAAGCATGTTCACAGCTGACTTCTCCCACGTACACATTTTCGTAATACGTTTTGGCTCGGTGTAGACATAGCTTTCCTCTCTGCGTCTTATCTAAAGCTATTGGACCACTACTACCCTTTCTCTTGTGTGCCTTCTCTTCCTCGGTCCAATCTGTTTTCCATTGTCCTGATTTTTTCAAAATCTTTTGTCTCCTGTAACGATCATCCACCTGCCCTATGAACTTCTTCTCGACTTCTGACACCTTGCATGTCAGGTTATTTCTACGGGCATGTGAAGTATCTAAGGTAATCCAAGGAATGAAGAACTTGGCCAATCTGTCTTCACTCTTCCAGTAGTCCCATTTGTTCATCTGCTTATAATTTGGGACTTCTGGCAACACTGAATCATAATTGGAGAAATAGTATTCAAAACTATCTCTCCCATAAAATATACTAAGCAATAAGCTACATGTAATGCCATATGTCAGCGGGAGGTGATGATATCTAATGCCTTCATCTACAGACGCCGGCAACTGCATGCAGACGTAACAGTCCTTAACCTCCATGGCATCCACGTATTCATATAAGAGTTTAGCATAAGCATTTGACCTAAAGTCTCCTTGGGACTCATCTACGTGTAACCTGCGGGCTTCTGCAGCTAATAACGCTTTCTCTTGAGTGTTTTCCCTTTTCTCACCAGCAACAGTGGGTGTAAGCGTTTCTACAGATTTCACATCAGTTACCTTCGCCTCTTCCTCATGTCCCTTTACATAAGAAATTGTTACCACTAAAGCTATTAATATTATCACTCCTACTATTAGTGTACCTATTATACATTTAGCTCTGCGGTTCTGGGTGCCGGCTTCCATTTCGTCAGACAATATAGCTCTCTCTTATCTTGGCACAAAGTTCTTTTCTTCTCGTTCCTTTACAGTCTCTTTTTACTCTTTTTGTCTTTAGAATCCACACAACTGGAAGCTGACAACCTTCTTCGCAAAGGTCCTTTAATAGTTCAATACAGACAACCCTAGCCCTTCTCCATCAACTCAAGGGATGGTCCCTAATATTCTCTGCTTCCTGGGCGCTAGGTAATCTTCTTGTTCTGCTCGCTTTATTTACAAAGTCCTTTAAGCATCTACTATCAGGTTTGTGCCTGCAGCTTCGATAGCAAAGTTCAGTATTTCCAAACGAAGATTGTGCTCTTCATGGGCTGTTATCGTTGTACCAAAGTCGGGGAATTGCAATTCTGAGAGAAACATGTGTTTTAACTTGCTGAGGCGGGGAGGTCTGGGGAGCATGAATGTTAGTGACCCTTCTTGTTCGACTCCGGGTACCAACAGTCGTATTTCCACGGTGACGATGGGCTCAGAACTGGACACCACCACCGCTCGGATCCTCCCTGTCTCCTGTTTCAAAGACATTTGTCGCCAGATATGTCCACTCAGGGGTGGAGTATCTTCTGCTAGGCACACGCACTCTTCTTGACCTTCTTCGGTCCGGTGCTTCAGCGCCCTGAGCACCTTCTTCCGGGTCTGAGTCTTCTGATATCGGAGGAAGGGTTATCTCTGGAGTTGACCTCAGGCTAGAGCTCCTTCTTTGCGGCCAATTAGCTTCTCCACGTGCCCTTCTACTCCTTCTCCTTCTTGTCTGTTCTCGCTCTCTGTCAGACTTGTCAGTGTCTGACTCGTACTCCCAGCTACTTTCTCCTTCTGTAGCGTCGTCTGTTTCGCTGTTGTACTGACCGTCCTCAGCTTGGTCAGACTCGTTCCCTGCTTCCGCTGGCACCTCTACAGCTTGGCTAGCCCCCTCTATGGCTTCTCGGTCCTCTGCTGGACGTCTATCCGAGAGAGGAGCTGTTTCTTCCAGAGGTGCTGGAACCCTTCGCGTATGTGACGCGTGGATCCAATTGGGCAGGCCTCCCACCTTCACAGCCGTGTTCGCGATCAGGATGATCTGGAAGGGCCCACGCCAACGAACATCCAGGCAGCTTCTTCTCACATGTTTTTTCACCAGGACCCAGTCCCCAGGATACAGGTCATGGCACGGGCCCTGGCACGATGGAACCTCGGCAGCCTGCACCTGAAGGGACACAGAATGAATGGCGTCAGACAGCCCCTTACAATAGTCCAGGATCATATCATCTGTGATATTTAACAGTGCAGTAGTTGGGACAGATGGCAGCCTCATTGCTCTTCCCATTAACACCTCATGTGGTGACAACCCCGTTCTTCTGTCTGGGGTACTACGAAGGCTCATGAGGACCAATGGCAGGGCGTCAGGCCAACTCAGGGTCGTTGAGGAACACACTTTTGCAATTCTGGCTTTGATCGTGCCATTGATCTGCTCCACAATTCCTGAGGCTTCTGGTCGGTAACTGCAATGCAATTTCTGATCTATGTTCAGAGCCGCACAAATCATCTTCACAAGCTCGCTGTTGAAATGCGTTCCCCTATCTGATTCCAAAGAGGCCGGCACCCCGAAGCGCGGAATGAGTTCCCTAAGCAGTAACTTGGCCACTGTGAGGGTGTCGCACCTACGTGTAGGGTATGCCTCAACCCATCTGGAGAATACACAAACAACCACCAGGACATAGCGGAGGCGGTTGCACCTCGGCATTTCAATGAAATCTATCTGCATTCGATTGAATGGACCTCCAGACCTTCCTATGTGGCTCAGTGCAACTGGTGTTCTTTTCCCTACGTTCAACTGCTGACAGGTCACACAACGCTGGCACACTGCTTCTGCTGCTATTCTAAACTTAGGATTGTACCAAGTCTGTCTAAACACTCTCAGCATAGCGTCTCTCCCTAGGTGTACGGGACCATGTATGTGTCTGGCCATTGGGCTCACCATCTCATTGGGCAACACTGCTCTGCCGTCTGCTGAGACCCAAAAATGGGACTCACCCACTACACATCCTGCCTTTTCCCATGTTTCTTTTTCAAAATCAGGAGCATTTTCTTGCATGGTTGTCAGTTCGTCCCAAGTATCAACAGTTTCCAATATCATGGCTAATTCAGTCCTTACATTTATTCCACCCACTTCCACCTCTGTGAAAGAGTACCCTTGTTCCGCGCAATACCGCGCGACTTCGTCGGCATATCTATTGCCTTGCGAGACGAAGTCCACATTTCTGGTATGTGCGGTGCACTTTACAACTGCGATACCTGCTGGACATTGCAACGCCTCTAACAACAGGCGCACAAACTCTCCATTGCGAATGGGAGAGCCTGAAGAGGTCATGAACCCTCTTTGAGACCATAACTGCCCGTAATCATGAACCACCCCATAACCATATTGGCTGTCGGTGTATATGGTGACTCGAATTTGATTGCTTGCCAAGCAAGCACGTGTCAAGGCAATAATCTCGGCTACCTGAGCGGAGTGTACTCCTTCCAGGCACCCAGCTTCTACAACTCCAGTAATTGTACAAACAGCGTAAGCTGCTCTCAACTGCCCAACTTCGTCTCTTACACATGAGCCATCGACAAAGAAAATTTCGTCTGGGTCGGTCAGTGGCTCATCTACGATGTCGGGTCTGGGTTTGGTGCATAGTTCAGTCACATCGAGGCAGTCATGGTCTGTACATTCATCATCATCCTCGATATCATTTGGGAGTGGCATCAAGGTGGCAGGGTTCAAAACAGAGCATCTCCTGAGGGTCACATTCTCTGCAGCAAGAATAACTTGCTCATAGCGCGTGAGCCTGCTGTTGGTCAGATGCTGTGTTTTGGTCCTGGTCATCAACAGTTCAACAGAATGGGGCACGCACACCTCTAACGGGTGCCCCATGACGATATTTTCACATCTCTCAATGCTGACACAGCAACGGATTTGAGACATCCGGGCAACGCTGCGGCTACTGGGTCTAAAGTAGCCGAGAAATAAGCAACTGGTCTACGGGCATTCCCATGGATTTGGACTAACACAGACAACGCGCAACCTTCTCTCTTTCACAACAGTAAAGCAAAAATGGTTTATTGTAATCAGGCATTCCCAATGCCGGAGCACGACACAGGTCCTCTCGCAGCTGTAAGAATGCCATCAAACAGTCTTTGTCCCATGGTACCGGATCGCTCACCTCCTTATGCGTCAGTTTTTGCAAGGGCTTTGCTTTCAGTGAAAAGTTCGCGATCCACTGTCGGCAATAACCCACCATCCCTAGGAACATCCTGACCTCTCTCTGTGTCCTAGGCGCATTCATTTTCATGATCGCCTCTATCCTGTCTGGTGACACCTTTCGTTTGCCTTTCTCTATTCGGTGTCCCAAGTACTGCACTTCTGTCAGGCAGTACTGCAACTTTCCCGGGGACACCTTGTGCCCATTGGCAGCTAGGTGATTTAACAAAGCAATGGAGTCCTCCCTGCAAGCTTCTTCTGTTTCTGACGCCACGAGGAGGTCGTCTATGTACTGGACCAGAACTGACTTCTGGGGCAGCACTAGACTTTCAAGATTTTTCTTCAAAAGCTGGTTGAAGATCGATGGGCTTTCTGTATACCCCTGAGGAATACGACACCATGTTAGGACGCGACCCTCCAGCTTAAATGCGAAAAGAAAATGGCTTTCTTCGTCCAGAGGGATCGAAAAGAAAGCCTGACAAAGATCAATCACAGTGAACCACTCAGCTTGGAATGGAATCTGAAACAGTATCACTGATGGATTCGGTACCACTGGACAACACGAAACGACTATGTTATTAATCTTTCGGAGGTCCTGCACTATCCGGAATTTCCCATTTGGTTTCTGCAGACCCATAATCGGGGAGTTGCATGGACTACCCACGATTTCTTTCAGTATTCCCTGTTTAATCATGGACTCGATCACGGGTTTTATGCCTGCAATCGTTTCTGGAGTCAATTTATATTGGGGTGTTCTTGGGAACTCAGCATGCGGTTTCACTACAATTTTCACTGGGTCCACCCCTTTGACCAATCCAATCTCTTCCCCAGTGAAGTCCCATACTTCTGGTGCCACAGTCTCTCTCAAGTCCCAGGGGAGCTCATCTACTGTCAAAGTAGGGTACAGCTCCACGCATATTCTTGAGTTTGCAACTTTGAAGTCTGCGTCATCATCATTGGTCAATACCTCCACTCCCTGAGGTGTACAGTATATTGTACAATTCAATTTACACAACAGGTCTCTGCCTAGCAGACACACAGGACTTGAATCGCAAACCACAAACTGGTGCTCATCGCTGTACTTCCCTATTTTCACCTGTACCGGTTCTGTCAATTGGCTGGTTATTCTCCTGTTTGCGACCCCCACCACTTGTATGGTCTCTCCAGACATGGGCAGGTCTGGAACTGCAGCTGATCTGATCGTGGATCTAGTGGCTCCTGTGTCCACCAGAAATGTCGTGGGGCACCCTGCTACTTCTGCTTCGACATAGGGTCCCCTCTGGTCCACCTCCAAGGCTGCCCCGAGGGTGCAGTCTTCCCTTTCCACTCTCTGTCCGGTTAATGGGTCCACATAATAGCACTCTTCTCCTCCTACAAACAGGGGCATCTGTCTATAAGTCTTACCCATAGTCCCTACTCGGGGAGGTTGCGGGAACTGGGCTCGGGGAGGAGCCCCCCCTTTGAGCACCTTTCCCTGGTATGGCGTCACCCCTCTTGTAGGCGCGCTCTGGACCTCTTCCTCCTCTATCTCTTGTTCTCCTATCTCTACATTGTAGGGACACTCGCGTTTCCAATGCCCCACCTCGTTACACTGGTGGCACCTAGTCGTTTTCTTCAAGGCAGCTATGTCTATTCTGGGTCTAAAGGTGGAACTCTCCTCATTGCCCTTGTTCTGACTGTACTGCTTCCTTCCTCCTGTACCTGTTCCTTGCTGCTGTTGCTGCTGTCCCCCCTTCCCTGCTGCCTGCATCTGTACCACCATCAATTTTTCTTTTAGTTTCTTAGCCTTGGAGTCTATCTCATCACAGCAGTACCTGGCATATCTCAGTATTTCGTCTAGGGGTTTATTTTGCCAACAAATCAAGTGTTGCTGAATCATTAAACTAATATCCGGTCTCAGTCCCAGGACGAACTTGGACACAAATTGCCCTATGTCTTTTGGATCCATTACATCCAGACCGCTATACTGTTTAAACGCCTTCAGCAATCTCTCGTAATATTCGTGGACTGTCTCTTTGGGTTCCTGTCTGGTTCGGTCTATTCTGACCCAATCTATGTCTTGCATTGGCACTTTCTCTTTCAGCCAAGTCATCACTCTCTCGAATTTTTCCATCACAATCTCGGACGGCCCATTAGTCTTAGCATCTCTCTCCGGCTCCGTTGTGGGCCACTCAGCGCTAACCTTGCATGCTGTCCACAGATCTCCTGGTACTACAATGTCAAACAGCGTGTTCAGATCTATCCATAGGACCTTTGAGATTTTTACAAATCTCTCAACTTGCTTGTACCACTCCACTGGGTTTTCCCGCAATTTGGGGAAGGAGGTGGTAAAAGCAGCTAAATCTCCCCTACTCCAAGGGACATGCACATAATTCCCATTTGCGACTTCACGCAAAGGGTATGCTCCTATTCCCTGCAGCCTTCCTGGTGTCGTACCAAGCGTGCTTCTCCTGACGGTCCCTTTCTTGGACCACCTCTCTTCCCACTTATCTAGTGCCCTCCATGTCCTTATTCCAGTGATCAGTTCCCTTATGTGCGTTTTCAGCCCGATCGTTCTCCTCTCATCTAGGTCTCGATCTGTGTAATGTAGCCTGTGGTTACCCTGTAATGCTTTGGTTCTTGACAGGTCCACCATATATTTGCCTGCTAGTTCGACTAACTTCTCATGGATTGCTCTCGCCTTTCGAGTGATGTCCTTTGCCATATACAGTATTTCATCCTGCTCATACATTTCCATTCTCTCTAAAGGCAGGGTACCATCTACCATGTCATCCAGGTCTGACCTTAAGCTGGCGACATCGAGTCTCTTGGCTTTTATCTCAGCTCGCAATATGTCTTTCGAAGGGGGCTCACTGGTCTCCCTACCATCCCAACTCCGAGCTCTACGTTTGGGCTCGGGAGAGTTAATGAGTGCTCTCCCTTGCTCCCATCTCTCCAGGTCCCATGCTCGGCCATCCGATCTTGGAAGGTGATGGAACACGGGCCTGTTACCCCCACTCTTGCTCTGCCCACTCTCTCCTTCTTCTCTCCTTTCACCGTACGCCTCTCTGTTATTTTCCCTCTGGTCGCTACTCTCCCTTTGCCTAGTATCGCTCAGTATCCGATACGAT
Source organism: Lissotriton helveticus (assembly GCF_964261635.1). NCBI lineage: Eukaryota > Metazoa > Chordata > Amphibia > Caudata > Salamandridae > Lissotriton > Lissotriton helveticus. The sequence continues at coordinate 1,235,255,017 of NC_136067.1, forward strand.
CCTTCCTGGTTCCCCATATTCCCTGGGCTGCGCTCGTGTCCGTCATCACAGGGACTATGGTGCGACCTCTCAACTCCCATTCAGTTCTCTGGTGCCGGGCACACAGTGGGTACACTTAAAGCTGTTTCTGTACTCTTGCGTTCTCCTCTCCCCTTCACTGAGTGTTGGGCGCGCCACCCCTCCACTCCCGGGGCCCCCGTTTTCCAGGTCCGTTCTATCTCCACTCCGGGCCCAATGGGTGACTCCCCTACTATCTCTCTCTCTCCAGTCCCACTCCGGGCTGCTCTCCCCAGCCCCGCAGTGAGTCCGAGCTCTGCTGTCCTGACTTTCCCTTTCAGCTTCCGCAGCTATGATGCTCTTGTGAGCCTCCACTGCCTCATCCCACTTCTTCATGTACTCATTTAGCTCTTGAAAGGATTTTCGTCCAGATCCCCTCATATCCACTGGCCATCTAGGGCCCCCAGGATCCCCTCCTGGATCCCCTGCTGTGTGCACCGGGGTGCTCCACTCTCTTGGTATCGGCATCTGACTTGGGAAATTGATCGTATCGTTCCTCCTTGCCGTCCCTGCTCTTTCTCCGTCCTTCCGTACCCGTTCTTCCCCTCTTGCTCTCTCTGGGTCATATATCGATATTATAGGACCTATGGTAACAGGTACCTGTAGTGCATCTGGTAATGCGTAGGATGTGGCGCACTCCGTTTCCGGCGCTCTTTGTACCACAAACCTCCCGACTACCTGTTGCACCTGACTAGGCTGGGACAGCTCTTTCTTTGCCTCAGGATCCCACTCTGAACTGGGAAGCGGTCCATGCTCTCCTGCATTGCCCCCCTTTTCTCTTTCACTATGCTCGACCTCTCCCCCTGCTCTATTATACGGGGGTGGCCTGTCTGTCAATAATCTGTTTATCAGGCTGTCCTCTGTTTCGCTCTCATCATCTTCTTCTAGGGGGCTTTTATTTCCGGGCACCTCTAACACTGGGTACAGTTTATTGACTTCCATGTTATGCACTCTCCATCTTTTAGCATCCGCATCCCATCTGGCATCCTGCACTGCCCTTACCGATCGTTTCACCCTTTCTTGTCGTCTGTTCATATTCTTTACATGCGCTGCCCTAATCCATGCATCAAGGGCTTCAAACTGGGTCGGTCTAGGCAAGGGTCTCATTGAGGTCATGACTGATTTTAATCGATGTAACACCTCTAATCTGAACGTCCCGTACTTCGGGAACGTCAGTTCCTCATTTCCTTCCGTAATCTTACTCCACTCTGTTATCCAAAGGATCGTATGCAGCCCAACATTCACTGCCATGTAACGAGCCGGCGTACCCTCCGGCGGGGCTTCTTCCCCTTCATCCGATCCCCGCTTCTCTTTTTTAAACGCCGCTCTCAGCCATTTAAAACACTTCATAATTATACGCACAATATCCAGCCTCGCTACTCTGTTTACTTCCTGATGACAATCCACCAATCCTAGCGCGGCTTTGCTAACTTGGCCTATCGCAGCGCGGTCTTTCTCCGGTCGGCCAATCCCAGCTCGACACTTTCTGACGTCTTTGCTAGCTGGCCTATCACAGCGCGGTCTTTCTCCGGTCGGCCAATCACAGCGCGACACTTCCTGACGTCACTTTTCTCCGCTTCGCAGCAGCACCCCTCCTTTCTCAACTCGTCTCCCGGTCATGCATGCGTCCCATTCATACACCGAAAAATGACTACTTCCGACCAAGCGGTCACTTCCCTCGACTGTACGTCCACAGTCTATATGTAATTGTCAACACAACTGACGAAATGTCTATCGTCTCTCTGATAGGTTGCTTACACACACAGTAACCTCCGACCAGCGTCCGTTACTCACGCACTCACTCTTACGTTCCCCCTATCTCGGTCTTTCGGGTGATCAATGGTACCTCATGACCCCCTTCACACTAGTTGACAATTACTCTGGGTGTCCGATACACCCGAACCACTTAAGCTCTCCTTGAACTTAAGATTTCCACCGGTTGCGCGCGCTCACAACCTGTTCCACAGTCACTCTACAGACCTTCAACTCCGCCAGACATTACAACATAGATACAATACAAAAACACCGCAATCTAACACGCATGACCCTTTATACTCACTCTCGACCGATACTGCTGCTTTTTCTGTCTCACGTCATCCGGATCTTCTTCGGCGGGCGGTTCTTCCGATCATCGATCTCTAAGGGCCTTGGGGTAAGCTAACCTGGCCTAGGTCACCGTCCTCAAGAAGGCAACCATCCTCTATAGCTACCAACTGGAAGGGCGAGATTTTGATCGATACCTTATCACTATTGATCTAAACCTCGATCTGGTCGACTGAACCTTTGTTGCCTGTCATTGAGGGAAGAAAGTGCATCTCTTACCAAGTTAGTTCACCCAATAAAGGACCCCGCTCCAAAAGATCACAAACAACTTCTAGCTTTCAAAAGTTTATTGTAAGGTTAGGATAAGCTGCAAATACAGGCATCTCAGAATGAGATTCACGAGATACACAGGTCCAACTACATACATGTGCTCTCTGAAAGCCCTCAGACGAGCAACGGAAATTACCAGCACAAGTTCTAAGAATAATAAAGCTATCAGCATTGACGCATATTGAGATCTCTCCTTCATTTAAGTTGGAGGGAAACACACAGGTTAGGCTGTCCCTACCCTGCTCTAGATGGTATCCCTACTTAACCAAGTCTCAACCTAACAAAAGGTGTCAGCAGTGAATGACCCCCAAGGGAAGTCACTCACTCTTAGTCTCTTGGTGAAAACCTATAGTTCTCCAGTCATGACCCCTCTCTGCCTACCCATCCGCTCTCTAAAGGGTCCTCAGGCATCTGCTCTAACTCCACCCAGGGGTGCTGTCCCTAATACAAAACAGTCAACAACATTTGAGACGCCCCTCGCGAGACGCCCCTCACGTGGTGTAGCTTCTGGCTTTTTCCATGCTGCTTTGTATTGGGCCTCATACGTTGGAGTTGACCTTGCTTCTCAGACTCTTCTCCGGCCCGCTGATACCCCTTAAAACATTCCGGAACCCTCCTCCATGTCTGGGCCGTCTTCTGAACAGACCTCTATTCATATTATTTATAATTGGATCCCCCCTTTTCTCTTGCAGACAGACATCTGCAGCCAAGATCCCAACTCTCATAGACTTCCAACAAGTTTCGCAACATTTCTCGGCCCAGACCAGTACGTGTAAATCAATGTTAAAACATTTCAGGCCTACAGCATTTCTCATAATAATTATAGCATTCAACTTCTTCATTAATTAAAGCATGTTAATACTCTTATTCTATTATTCAGTAAACACATCTATACATCATGGCCCATTAATGCAATGACCAAAACATTAGTGCAATCTATGTCGTGAAAAGAAACACCTTCCCTTTCCCTTCTAGCTCTGGCCCTGAGGCCTACCACATTCTGCGTTTAACCACATGCCATCTTACATTTTAGCAGCTACACGACATGGATTCAGGAATAATCACATCTAATAAAATCATATAGTGTCACACATTTCTGTATTAGTTCCACTTCTACTTAAATCTCTACATTAGCTATACATTCAGAATATAATTGCAGATACTACTAGCACTCATGGCATTTCTCCTCATGATTTGTGCTTACTACGGGTAAGTGTGATGCACTCATACATTTAGGTCAGTTTGCGCTCTCTCAACTCCTAGGACTCCCTAACGCTCTCACATATCCTCTCCGGTCCAAAAGATGCCGTCAGATTGCTCTAGCACTGAATGCGGCGCACAGGGTGCTACTGATGAACTGGGGTTCTGATAAAAGTCTGGATCATAGACACTGGATTCACCAACCATGGGCATTACTGGGGTTGGGGAGATTCTCTATGGCCACTAACGCAGACCCAACAACCTATGCGAAAATGTGTTCCCCATTTATTTCCATCTTCTCCAGGGAGTTCAGGGAACTGACTTGCCCGGCGTACCTTCGCATTCTCAAATTAATACCTCCTGAACGGGGTGAAACGGAGGTCTCGTATAGTCCCGAGGTTCCGGCCTCACTGATAATTTATGTCGCAGTGTAGTTCAAGATTACTGTGGCCTAGTCGGAAGGGGAAGGGGTGGGGTAGGCAGGGGTTATGTTTTATATTCAATGTTCTTTGTTTTTTTGTGCACTCAAAGCTTTATTACGCTCCCAGCAATACAAGGTCTAGTTCAGGGCTACGAACAGCTGCCTCTGATACGCCCACAGTTTCTCTGCATCTGTATGGCATAGCTCCCCTGTTACATTCGTGACGCCGGCCCACACTGGGATGTAGGCGATACGCTTTGTATTAGCTCACTCCTCTCATGTCCAATTCCTGATAGATCAGATTTTGCTTTTGGTTTGGCATCAAACTTGGCGGCCGGCCCATGAGGGGTTGTAGGTGGCTTGCTGTGTATGTGCCTTACTTGTTAATAAAAAAGATTTGATCCATAAAATGGAGCTCAACAACAGAAGTCTTATCTTCGTGAACACAGCAAGGACCGAATTAATGTGTGCATTATTAGCATCTGTTTGAGCTATGGCGTTAAAGGCACTACGAGCTGGACACACATTTTGAAAGAACGGTTATGATATGGAATTTTTCTCTTTCCATGCTTTTTTAATAACATACGTTTTTTAACACTTTGTATGATGTGCAAAATTAAATAAGTCTAGCAGACCGGACAGGTGGAGTTTTTCACCTGTTGTAAATGCTACTACCTCTGAAGCATCCAGTCTGGGATTTTTCTCACTGCTTTTAGTTGGTGCGTCTTTACCACTAACCTTGCAAACAGAGGCAATTGCAGAGTCAGTATCTGTACTAATTATCTCTTCATGGTGATTCAGAAACTGTGTGATCTAGGCCTCAAATTTGTTATAGGTTTGTAGACCCTCTTGCAAGTGCCACAGGTATCCTACGCCAGAGTACTGTCAACCACCAGATTGAGATAAGTCACTTTAGTGGTTAAACTGCAAACCGTTTGGTACAAGTGACCACTGCATTGCAGGAAATGCAAATTACTCATGCAACAAGTGAGCAGACAGACAGGTGAAAGTGAGGCGTCCTCCAGCATCAGTAGTACCTATTTGCAAAAAATTACAAGTCTGATGGTGGACATTATAATACTTGTGTTCCATCAACAAAACTGATAACATTTGGAAATTGTGCTGTGCAGTGAAGCTTAACTATAGTGTCTTGTAATTCCTCTTGTGAATTTGGTAACACTTGAATTTGCATTCTGGATAGCAGTGCATCGGGGAATGCTCTAAACACAATTGAAAGTGCACTTTGTGAAATTCTGCCTGGTTGTCCAACTATGCCCTGGAAACTCTGTGTTCAACAGATTTAAGGTACATATGACAGGCATATAAACAGGTTTTGCCAAATTATACTGAGTGTTTATAACCAAAAAAAGCGTTGTGTTGTATCAATGAAAGTGTTCTTTTCCATCCAGTGTCACATACATTTGTAGTTTTAACTGATGATCAAGCAGTTCATCCAAAAGTTTACAGTAGCCTTTGTCATCGTTGTCATGCATTGCAGTTACTCTTTTTGTACATCTCCCTCCCGGCCATTCAGAAGGTTCTGTGCATAGTCACTATTGGAGACTACTCCTTAAGCTGAACCGTTTTCCAGATAGATGCTCTAGTACCCAGATTCACCAATTTTCCTCAAAAGGTCTCTTCCAGCCTTGGCCTTCCAGGAAAAGGACAGCTCTTCCATCAAAGGAACACCCTGACTCCGTTTACCCTTGCTGCCCTTTGAAATACAGGGTCTCATAACATCAGATGTTTGTCTTTTCATGATAGACCCACTTTCTGAATCCATGAAAGGGCAAGAGTCTTTCAAAAGCAGTCTGTATGTGTGAAGACTTGCAATGTTCTTACCGGCTCTGGCATGTTGGAGAGATTCTCAACTTCGGTTCTTGAGGGTTCTGGTCTTTCCGAGCTAAGGGAGACCTTTTCTGGTTGCCACGGTGCAGCTGACTATGAAATAGCCAAAGCAAACTGTGCCCTCCAAAAGGAGTCCCAAAAAGGAAAAAACCCTGTAGGGAAAACCTCTGGTGGAAGTGGGAACTCCAGGAATAAGAGGAAGGAAAGAAACCTCCAGAAGGAGAAAAAGAAGGCCAGGAATCCGAACCGGATTAGAAGGCTAAATCAGGAACAAGGAAGGGCAACAGGAATCACAGATACACCAGGCAGGAGCACAGGATAACAACAGGAACGAGGACACACCAGCAGGAGCGAAGAGTGTTGCAACACAAGGAAATGAAGGGTCCAGCCCTTTAAATACCCAAGTAACAGGAAGTGACCAACCAAACAGAAAGTGACCAAATAGGAAGTAAGTGACCACCATCTTGGATAAGAAAAGGATAGTGGACAGAATAGGAAGGTAAGAATATAGTGCCCCAACATTTGAAAAGAAGCCGCAGCTCCAAAACCGGAACTGCAGTATTCCTGTCATGCAAATTGTTAGACAACGGGCTGCCGCGTAGGTAGGCGGCAAGCCCGGCTCAAAAAGAGGGCAGACGCTGCAGAAGGGCAACCCCCCAAACCCCCCCCCCACCCAGTAGCCAAAATAGCAACAGCAGGCCGCTGCGTAGCGCCCGAAGAAAAGAGGGAGGCGCCGCAGGTTGTTTCGCGGCCCGCGAGGAAGAAGCGGGCAGCATCGCGGGCTGAATCGCGGTGCAACAGTATGCTCTTTTTTAACCAAGTGCCGTCACCTGATACCCAACAGTGCCTGATCTTCTGCACTGTCCTCCTGGCGCTCTTCTGTCATTACCAAGATCTACACAGTAAAACCTCTGTAAAAGCGTGGCCCACACCACCATCGTTGAAAGCTCTTGGGTAAATGGACTTCACCATCAACAGCCCCTAACCCTCATATTCCTCCTTCATCAGCTTGTGGCCTAAAAGTTTGTTTTCACCTGACTTTTATTGTGTCAACTTCCCGAGATCGGTTGCGTAGTCCAGCACATCCTTTTCAGATGACTCAAAAGTTCCATTCCAACCTTCTCAGATGAAGCTGAATGGGCCATACACTGGGTTCCCAAACAAGCTCAAATAGACTCTAACCTCTCTGTGTCTGTGGAATTTCTCTGTAGACGGACAAGAGACATGCCAAAAGAAGATCCCACTTACACTTGAGGTTCTCCGGTTGAGTTCCAATCACCCTCTGGAGAGCCTTGTCAAATTTTCTGCAGACCCATTGGTTTGGGGGTGTAATACTGTGGAGAAGCAGTAGGTCACACCAGCTTGCTTCTACTCCTCTCAAGTGAGAGAAGATAAAGTTTGCTCATCTGTTCGAAATCAGACTTTGGAAATATCCCCTAGGAGTGCCCTAGCTACACCTCTGTATTGTGCTCCTCAGAGGTACCGCATCTGGGTACCTAGTTGCATGGTCCACCATAATCAAGGTATACTTGTTGCCTGATACCGAGGTGGGGTCCGATGGACCAATAATGTTATCCCACCTGTTCATATGGAACATCTACAACAAGTAGTGGCTCTAACGCTGCTTTTTCTTACCTCCTGACTTGCCGCTCATTTGGCATGTAGGACAGGTTTTATAGAACCTATGTGCATCCCTGGCCGGTAGAGCAAAGAGTATAATCTATCCTAGGTTTTTCCTATAGTCATTTATCCTGCTAAAGACATTTAATATGCCAATGAAAACAGGAAGCTTATGTGCACTTGGAAAACTGCTAGCATCTTGCTAGCTTCTGGTTCAGGATTCGTAGTCTCACCATAAAGCAGCCCATCCTCCCAGCCAACATAATGTCTTCTAAACACTCCCTCTCTGTCCTATTTCTGAACTTCTGTCTGAAATCCCACAACTGTAGGACACTCAACTTGTGCCGGGACAGAATTCCTCCTGTGTAGGTTTTCAAGCAGGTCTTGCAGTGACCCAGACTCCAACAATTGGCCAACTTCAGGTCTCTCCTCATCCTCTCCCTCTGCATTGGTGGCGATGAATGCCACAGTCTGTACCTTCTCAGTCTTCTCTAATTCTCTCACTATATTCCTCTTTCTTGGCAGATATGGGATGGATCCAATCGCCGCCTGAGACTGATATCCAGCCAGTGCTCTAGTCAACATAGGTGATTAGGTCCAAGCCATGTAGGCGTCTGGTCCATGCACTCAATCAGGGGCAGTCAAAGCACCAGGAAGATTCACATTGGGTTTGAGATAGTCCCCCGGACCACAATCCTGTAAGCGCCTTTATCCCTTCAAACAGGAACCTTTTTCTCTTTGATACTAACCCATTTGTATTTGGATGGCTGTGCTTAATGGTATTTGGCCCACCTTGTTGATTAGCCCCCGGTTGAGTGCAACAGAGCCTCTTAAGTCCCTTTAACAGCACTGCTTGCTTTGATGGATGTATCTAGTACAGAGTATTTCACCTAAATGTTTCTGTCCTCACTTCTCCTTGTGCTCCTGACTTGGAACCTAGTTGCCTTTTTGCTTGTGTCTGCCCTTTGCAATTGAACTAGTCCTTACCGTACAGTTTTGAACTAATCTGTGAGCGTTCCTCTTTCCCTTTGGCTTAAAGCCATCCTGCCCATGCCCTTTAACGCTGTTAGCTAACCACTTGTCATCCAATTGGACACGCTTCTCTGCATCATTCTCTGTCAAGTCCGACAGGCATTGCCTAAGTAGGGTTGAGCAGTTGCCTGAGTCCAGGGAGTAAGAGGCAAGTGCTTCAGTGCTTGCTATTTTGTTTGTGGCTCTCTGGAATGACCAGAGACCCAGGAGGACTGTAGTGTGCTACCTCCTGTTCCCCATGCCCTTCTGTGGGGGGCATGGAGAGTCTGAGCACACAAAAACACCTGCCTGTACTCCCTGGCGGATAAACTGAGCAGCAGCTGGGTATGACACAGACCCTTAACAGCCGTGTCAGGTGAGGAGCTGTCTTGGACTTCAGGGGCTCTGTGACGCCCCAACGGTCCCCATCAGGATTAGAGTAGGGTGCTTGATGGCTCTGCTGCACATCAAAGGTTGTGTACGGCCAGTTAGCTGTAGAGGCTTGCCCAAGGTTCTGGGGCGAGCCCAAAAAAGGTACATACTCACTCTTGTGCTGCCCCAAACAAGACAGAAGTACCGCCAATGGCTTTAAAAGAGCCCTAGGGGCTGCCAGGAGTACAGGAGCCCCCCTGTTTCAATTCTTGCTAAGCACCCTAAGTTTCTAGGGGGGTAAAATGATGCTCCAGGGAGAGGTTAAAGTTATTTTAACCATTTCATAAGCTGGGATTTTAGATTTAAGTCCTTGGAGTGTAGGTACCCTTGTTATTGAGTGTTGGTACTACACCACTGAAATTCACCATTTATAGTAAGCAACTCACACACAACACATGCCATACCTCGTGCCAATCACCATGTTCAAACCACCAATTTTGGGGAATGGCCAAACCACCGAAGATGGCGATTGAGTCCTCATAAGCTCCTGCTGAGACCCTACTTATCCTGACCTATCCGTGACAATTCCCCCCATGGAATCGCCCAATTTTTAAAGCCCCGCTCCTTGATGTACAGACATGAGACAGGGATCTGGCCTTCATCACGATGATCAGAGACATCGTGAGCCTCCGGCTGAGTGAGGAGAGAGAGCCAAGGCGCAGGCTACAGCGGAGTGTGGCCGGAGGTTGCCATCGGAATCCCCGAAAGAGAAATGGTGGACGAATGTGTCCTTCCCAGGTCATGGATGTGAGGTGGGCTGAGAGGAAAGGGGGAAGGAGAGCATTGCCACAACTGCTGAGGGTCCCTGAGCGGAGGCCTCCACAACTCCAGTACCAGCAGGAGAGCTTATGGACTCCATAGCTGCTTGTCCCCCTCAAGAGAAATGGAGGTGAGGCGGGCTGTCCGGGCAAGGTGTAGCCCGCTGTCCCCACAGGGCAAAGAAGAAGGGAACTTCTCCCTGGCGTGATGTGCTCGGGATATCTGAAAGAGACTATTAGTTATAGATTCCTTACATTAGAAATACCCCCAGGTGTCAGACTGGATCCTGGAGAAATGTTTTCCTAGCAGTACCCCTGCGTGTCGGTAGGTGGCGTCGGTCGACTTCAAGTCCGTCATCTGCATTATGGTCGCCAGGATGACGTCGCAGGGTCTACTTAGACGCCGCCCCTGTGCGCTGACGTCCGTTCTTTTTCAGCGCCAGCCAGCGCAGCTCCGGAGAGAGCTTGTCACTTTTTGACTAACCCGTTTTTTGCCTTTTTGTCGACGTCTTTTGAGTCTTACAAATCCTGGTGCGTGAGGGATGTCCAGCCGTTGGCCCAGTTTCAAGCCATGTGACTCCTGTCCCAAATTGATGTCGGTCACTGATCTGCACCTTGTGTGCCTTTAGTGCCTGGAGCCTGACCGCGACCCGGAGTTGTGCTCCGACTGCCGGGCCCTGGACCCGAAGTCTTTGCGGGGGCGGTCCCGAAAGCTTTTGGGGGCTAGGCAGTCTGCTCCGCGCAGCTCGATGTCCCGGCTGAGGGGAAGGTCCCGGGACCGGTCACGGAGCCATCACCACTCATCATCGAAGTCTTCGCACTCCTCGGGTAAGTCGAAACACAAGAAGAAGTCGAAGAAGCATCTTCGCTCTCTGCTTCTCTCCTCCCGTTGGTCAAGAAAATGCTGAACCCGTTGTTGTGAACGTATCTAGGACCCTATTTAAATATTCCCGATTTATGCCCTTATGTGGTTATATCAAATCATATCCTTATAAAGACATAAGAATCATACCCATATTAAGTCATAGCCATTGCAGTCCAAATACGGCAAGGCTACTCCCATAGACTCCTAGAAAGCACAACGTGTTCTTAAACAAACCAAGCCTGCAGCAGCCCGGAATTCCCCCTGCTTCTGTATTGATTTGTCCTAGAACTCCTGGAGTCCTGAAAGAACTGCGAGTTTTTAGTGACGTCTTATGTCCAACCTTACGTCAAACTCGGCACCTTCCAGGTATAAATATGCCAGCATCTGCCCTAGCAAAACACACTGTGGATTGGAGCAGATTGGCTATCTACTTGCCCGACGCCCTGCTGTAGCGAGTGCCGAAGGAATCCGACCCTCCCATTGACGCACTGAGAGAGACGCTGTCTTTTCTCCTGCCGAGAAATCCAGCTCCAGTGTTTTCCTGTCACCCTTGCGGGTTGCTGGGAGATCGAGTCCTGAGAGAGAGATACAAGACCTCCTTCATTCTATAACCAAGGTACGGAGATGATTGGACCCTTGGAGAATTCTTAATTCAGATTCTTGGCAGAAACTATCTTAACTTAAAACTACAGCTCACTTACTCCTTCCCACATACTAGGCTTAGGTTAGGTACACCGGGGTAGGCGTATCTTAGAAGCACCAATTGAGTACGTTTAGTTATGATTTTATCAATGTATATATTTTATCTATTTTAAACACCGTGTGGCTTAGAAACCATACCATGCTTTTACAGTATTATTTCATAATACTCCTTTTACTGTACGCACTTTACTTTATGACAAGTATTGCAATTATAGCAACTCACTTCTCTTGCATGACAAAGAAGACTGTTCAATAAATAACCTCTTTTATTGAAAACACCCGTCTCTGTTTCTCTGCACTTCTGGTGAAACTAAGCATGCATGATTGACTGAGTAAAATAGTTATCTATTGTTTCCACGACTCTGGAGATATACTCCTTATTCTGGAGGGAGCAAAGTTGTCATGTTTATGCGGTTGTCAGAAACTAATCCCTTCTTGTCTATTCAGGAAAGTTAACACCTTCTTGTTTACTCGAGAAAGCTTCTAGTGACCTCTGAGCTAGCTGGCATTCATAATTAAGTCTAACATATTCAATAGAGACCTAGTCGACCTAACTCCTACGTCTAAACTATTGTTTATGTTATTCCAATGCGCAGAGCCTATTGGGAATATAGGAACTACACTACATGGCGCTCAACGGGGGGCAAGGCGATAATTTAACGCTAGGTACTAGAGTAACTCAGTCATACTTTTCACACAGACCCCTTTTCCCGTAAAAACTCCAATAGACGTCTGGAGTGGGTAAAAGGTTAATATCCGCCAAAACTTAGTAAGACGAGAATCCTATGTATTAGTTTTTGGTTTAGTCAACGTTGAAGGATACAGTGTTCCAAACTATTGTGCACCTAATCTTTGTCTCCTTGAAACTTGCTCTGCAAAAACTTTCAGTCATGAATATGACGGAAAGTGACGACGAAAGGGAGAGAGCTAGAATAGCAGCTCAACTTTTAGCGGAGGACACAAGTCTCCGGCAAGATGACCCGGATGCTATAATCATCCCGGTAAATGTAAGGAAAACCATAACTATAAAACTTATAGAAAATGGAGTATCACCGAGAGGTGGTACAGTCATATTTGTGGTAGAGGCCCATGAATATCGGCAGACAGAGGTATTCTATTCATGGATACATATTCCAGCAGCAAATGCTGTGACACACGAGTGCCACTACTACAAAATAGAGGAACCTCCAACGGAATACGTTCCTTTCGAGGACGTTGAAATTCCACTAACCTACCAAGAACCTCAGCTCTGGTTTAATGGGCCCAGACAATGCTAGACAGCGCAGCAGAAGTGACCATTGCTCGCAAGATCCTGATGAATCTTCTGGAGACAGTGGACACGAATGAATACATTCAGGTGGAAACTGCAGACACCAGAGTTAGTGTACCCCATAAATTATATGAAATAACATTACGTATAGAAGGGGACAAAACTAGGAAAATAAGAGGTCTCTTTTGGGAGAATCTATCTAAAGGCTATGATATCCTTCTAGCAGAGAAAGACTGGCCACCAGAGTTTGTCAGGGAATGCCCACATGGCGAAGAAATGATTATGCCTGCTTTCTCAAATCACATTCCAATTCATAAAAAATACACATATGCTAGAAAATGGGCAGTGGCCCAAGCCCCTGCATTATATAAAAATCATGTAGGATGGGATGAGGATTCTCCTCACCATAAATTCCAGTTAAAAAATCAACCTACTGCACAAAGACAGTATCCTGTTAAGCAAGAAGCTAAAAAACAAGTCAGGGAGATCTTAGATCAACTTGAATACCAGGGGGTGATTGAAACATGCACCTCACAAATGAACAACCCTTTGTTTCCTGTCTCCAAACTAGACGATTCATATCGTCTAGTTTTGGACTACAGCCACCTACACTCTTGTTGCAAAACATTTGCAGTACAAAATTCACACAGTGCAGCACTAATGAATAACATTGTGCGCAAAAAATATAAAATGACGATAGATATTTCAAATGGTTTCTTCTGTCAAAACATTGCACCAGAAAGCAGGTATTTGACCGCTTTTTCCTGTATGGGGGCTCAAAAGCAATTTTGTCGTCTCCCCCAGGGATTCAAGAACAGCCCAGGATTATTTTCAGCCAGGGTAACAGAATTACTGGAAATGTATGATGATGAGGCATTATCTTATGTCGATGACATCTATCTTACAGACGACGACCTGGAAACACACTTGAAAAGAGTGAACACCATTATACTTAGGTTCGCATCTGAAGGGTACAAATTCTACTTTAAAAAGTCACGAATTGCCCACTTCACTGTCCTATTTTTAGGATATGAGTTATCAAGTGAAGGCAAAAGCCTAGCAGACAACTTCTTAGAGAAGTGTGCAGAACTCCAAGCTCCAAAAACGCTGAAAAACTTCCAATCAATTCTAGGTTTCCTGAATTTCAGAAGAACTTACATTCTAAATTACGCAGAGATGGTTAAACCACTCTACGAATTAATAAAACCTGATTTCAAACCAATTAATTGGACTCAGAAACACACAAAAATTTTACGATCAATACAAACAGACATGTTAACTAAAACAAAACTGCAAACACGCGCAAACGAACGCAACGTTGTAATCCGAGTCATCCCAGGAAGATGCGGATTTACGTACCTGACCTCTAATGAGGGAGAAATGGTACCAATAGCTTATAAATCACACTTGTACACACAAGCTGAAATGAAATTCAGTTCTACATGGAGAAAATTCTGACTGCAGTACAAACTGCTGTAGCAAAAGAAAGAGCCCTAGCCCAAGGCAAGAGCATATCTGTTTTAACAGCAGTATCAGCCCTTGAGGCAGTAACAAGACCAAGCATTCCAAATGCTATAGCATTAGATCCAAAATGGATACAATGGGTTAATTCTCTTGCTGCGACAGACGTGATACAGGCATTTGATCCCAAAATGAAAAAGCTAGATCATCTAGAATACGAACATGAATGTCCTCTGCCAATCGAAATTCTGCCTCTCGAACAATACACCTGTGTAATCTACACAGATGTATCTGCACAACACTAAGTTGTGGACAAACAGGTTTACAATGCAGCGTGCGTGATTGTTAATGGTCGCTGGCGCTTAGGTAAATTTAGACCAATGGTCACTAAAACTGAATCACTCAGAAACTGTACAGCTCAGCGAGCTGAACTACGAGCCTTAAAATTGGCGCTTGAAAATACCGATCGCGAATTCCCCACACTAATAGCGTGCGATTCGTATTTCTGCGTCCATTCCTACAATAAATTGATGCAGACCCGGGTTGAAAAAGGTTACAAAGATGAGAAAGGTGTGACAATAAAGCATAAAAAACTATTGGAAGAAGTAGTTCTTTTACAGAAAGAACTACGAAAGACTCACGTGATACATACGCAGAGTCTTCGACGTGATGGCGTTCACGTTGCAGGGAATTCATTGGCTAACAGAGCCACAACGGCAGCGGGACAACCGGCTTCCGTAGCTATAAAAAAGCGTTCAAAAAAACAAATAGATGGAGAAACCATGCTGGCAGTAAATGCCTCATTAAAAGGCGATTATGCGGCATTACCTCTAAACTATACACTCAACAATACATACATAATTGATGCGAACTCCGTTCCTTTTGCTCAAATCCCTGGACTGGGGGATAGAGTAATTCCAAACACGAACCGGAGAGCTTACTTGATTCAAGAAGCACACATGGGAATGGGTCTGAGGCACCAAGAGATCTTGAAATCTCTAATAGAATTGCAATCACAATACTGGTGGCCGGGGATGAGCGTGCAAATTTATAACTTTGCAATGGATTGTCATGACTGCAATAGAGATCGCAGTTGTGAACCGGACCAGATACCAGCCCAGACACCTCTGTTAGATAGCATTAGGCTATCTACACGCAGACGTCCGCACGGAAAAATGCGATCCCATAAATATTAAGACGAGATTCATTTGGATGTGGCCCCAGCGCTCGGCTGACGCCAGAACTGTTATAAAAGATTTGCGAGTCTTTATCGGCACATACGCAATTGGCATGCTACAAGGAGGCCTTGGCCAGCTTGAGCATTGCATTTGCGGTACTCTAGTCCATTCCATCCTGAGGGAAATGCAGTAGTGGAAAGAAAAAACCATGACATAAAGCAATCTATAACAGCGAGGGTATTAGGTTCGGGTGATGGGTGGGTCAAACATCTAATAAGTGTCTAACGTAGTCTTAATAATCTGCCAAGACATTCTCTGGGTGGAATCACTCCGTATGAAATTTTGTTTGGTACTAGAATGATAATCGAAGACCTCGATAGTCAGACTTCAGTGGTGGAACAAAAAACCTTTGATATCAACGATCGTTTGGCTGTTTTACAGGACTTAAATGCAACAAGAAGAAGTCTAAGTAACACAAAGCTAAAGCCAACGGCCACTGAAGAAAAACCACATGTCCCAGCAAGACCTGTCTGGATTCCAAAGATTGGGGATCTGGTCAGAGAAAAGATCGCGGTGAAGAAGGAATTTGGGCCTCCTTACAGAAAAGCAGTACCTGTCTTGTAGTACTACTTGTAGTACTACCACCCCTTGCTGGTAAAAAGGAGAACAGAGTTGTATCAATCGACCTGGTAAAACCACAATCATGTGGCCAATAATAAGTAGTAGGCCCAGTGGACTCCCAAGATGTAGCAGAAGACCAAACCTTGCTACAATTCAAGAGGTTCAAACTGAGAGACTAATCACATTTGATAAACCTGCAGTGAATAAAAATGGACTATGCAACAAAGCCATGGAACTTGTGCCTCTTGAAACCCAAATTGCAACAGTTCGTCAAGAAACATCAATCTACAAAGATGTAGCCTCTGACTATACAAATCCAAAGATTAATGAAAATCCGGAAGCAATCCCAACAATTGACAGAACTGCATCTGGCTACTTCATCAATTTCGATGACTTTTCTGAAGATCCAAGTGAACATGAAGAAAAGCCAGCAAATAAAACCTTCAAAGAAAAAATAACTGAACTCTTTCATCAACTTGGAGAAACATATCTGATTTCACCATGGATTCAATTGTGGGTTGTGTTAGGTGTACTTTTCCTCCTACTCTGGCTCATTTTGGTTTTATGCTTGGGAAGAATGATTGATGGAAAATACAGTACAATGGACACAGCAAGTTAGAAGATCAACTTGGTTCTAAAGCCTCACAGATCTTCTCACATTTAAAAAAGAGAACTATCACCAGTAAACATCACAGCCATTCCTATACCTGATGCTGTAGCATGGGACACTACTGATTACGACATCTATGGCCCGGTTGAACTCTTGAAATATCTACACCAGTTCAAGATTTCATTAAGTGACTTTGTATCACCTAGTATCTTCTCTGATGATTGGGACTTTGAAAATATTAATAATATGATGTCAGATTTAGAAATGTCAGCAAAATTTACAGAACATGATTATTTAGAAGGTTCATCAGATTATGAAGAAATGTATTGCTTTAATCATTATGGGCATCACTATTTGCATAAATCTGCTAATCCTAGAAATGTTTTTACTTCTAATCAATGGGAACATTGTCCAACACCGCCAAAAGGCAGCTCAAACATTTTATGAGAAATTCCCATACTTCTCAGGGTTTAATACAACTGATCTAGAAACGTTTTATTTTAAAATTATGAATAAGACAGGAATGAAAAACATGTTGACAAATACTAAATTGATATATTCTACAAAATGTTATGAAAAAATGTCTACATTTGGTTTTAAATTTTGGAAAAACAACATTGAGACAAAAACAGTCTGGGGTACAAAAGACTGGCAGGTACAAGGTTTAGAATCATTATTCAGAGCCTGCATGATCCCAGAACAAATAATGTTCCTGAATGACACCATTCAACAAACAACCTGTCTTGGCCTAGCCAGGATAAAGGACTTAAACAAACCGTCTATACCAAAGCCCATACCTGATAGTAATAGCTCTACAGATGCGGAAATAGACGTATCCCATATTTTACACCAAAGCAGAACTAATCCTGATTGGAAAAAATGGTTGATCTGGCCCACAGACACTAATAACTGGCAAGATAGATTCCTGAACAACAAACAGGGGTTCAAACAGAACAGGCCAGACCCAAGATATTCCCAGAGAGAACATCCAGGGATAATTACAACATACAGTGTAGGAAAACTATCTGGATAAGGAAGTGATCTGTCCAAGTGCTAGGGAGGGGTGACACTGCACTAATGCACTCTACACCACTCTCCTATACACCACTGCACTCTATGACTGTATACTCTGCAACACTGCACTCTCTGCCACTCTACGCCACTGCACTCTACACCAATCCACTTTACCCCACTCTAATCACCTCTACACCACTGCACTCTATGGTATTCTACTCTATACCACTACATTCTACAACACTTCACTCTAAGCTAATGAAATCTACACCACGTTACCCAAAAGCAATGCACTCTACTCCACTGCAATCTATGCCAATCTACTCTGCACCACTGCACTGTATGCCACTATATTCCCCTCTATGCTACTGCACTCTTTCTCACTCTACATGGTTTCACTCTCTGCCACTGCTCTCTCTGCGCCACTTTACTCTATACCACTGCTCTCTACTGTACACCACTCTACACCACTTTAATCTGCTGTGTACCACGGCACTCTGACACTGTACTCTACGCCACTTCACTCCAGAAGAGAAGTGTGGCTCACTGGTTAGAAGCGGCAGACCCTGAAGCAGAGGTCAGACTCGGGACCAGGGTTCAATTCCCGACGCGGCAGGGTCTTGGGCTCAATGTCCGCGGACTCGATAATTCTCGCCTCGGTGCCTACGCTAATCATGGGTCCCACTCTGCAACTCTGGGCAATAGCTTGCTTAATGTCCACAACGGCCCCAACAGCGCTGGGATGCCTGGTTTCACCTTGGGGGTGCCCTGGAGGGGGCATCTCACAGGGAAAGCCAGGATGGGTTCCACAGCGGTATACAGCGCCAGGATGCCCCGAGGTGGGGTGGCAGTGCGCTTTACAAGTATACACACATTTACATTTACTCTACGCCTCTCTACACCACTTAACTCTGTGCCAGTGCACTCTACCCTACTCCACTATGTAGCACTGCAGTCTTCACCTCTGCACTCTACACCACTCCATGCCACTCCACTCTCCAAAACTGCACTCTATGCCACTACAATATTCCCCTCCCCTCCACTCTATTCTATGCCCCTTCAGTATACTTTGAAACAATCTACTCTATGCCACTCCACTCTACGCCACTACAATCAGCACTGCACCACTCTACTCAACACTACAGTGCCCTACGCCACTACTCTATGCCACTGCACTCTACCCTGCACCACTGCACTCTGAGACAATCTACTCTATGCCACTACACTCTACACCACTGCTCTCTACGCTGCGCCACTCTACAGCACTCCACTCTGATATGCCACTCTACTCTTAACCGCTGCGTTCTACACCAATTCACTCTACACCACTTTACTTAAAACCAGTGTACTAAACGCCTCTGTACGCATTCCAACTTATTTGCCCCTCCGCACTTAATGCCACTATACTTTACAACATTCTACTCTATTCCACTGCACACTACGCCACTGCATTCCATTGCACTCTACATCACTCTATTCTTCTCTGCAACACTGTAGTCTACATCTCTGGTCTCTGTACCACTCTACTCCACGCCACTGCACTCTAGGACATTCTACTCTGCATGACAGCACTCTACACCACTGCACTCTATGCCACTGCACCAGTGTACTGTAGGTTAAAGTACTCCACACCACTCTACTCTGCATGACTCCACTCTTATGGCACTGAACTCTACCCTGTACCACTCCACTCTACTCTGCACCACTCCACTCTGCTCTGCACCACTCTACTCTGTCACTTTACTCTATTTCACTCTGCACCATTGTACTCTGTCAGTGCTCTCTACACCACTCTACTCTATGCCACTGCGCTATACTCTGTATGATTGCACGCTACGCCACTGCACCACTCTACTCCAGTCACGGTCGTCACAATGAAGAGGTGGTTGGGGAGGGGGTGCGTGGGAGCGCGGGGGGGGGAGCACACGCGGGGGGGAGGTATAATGAAAATAAATTAAATACGATCTTACCTGGAGCTGACTCCCGTGTCTCACTTGGCCAAGTCCTTTGTGGTCCCAGCAAGCACAGGGTTCACGTCACGGACTCCCTGCAATCCCAGTGCTGCTCTGATGTGAGAGCAGCTCGGGGATTGGTCTGAGCAGGCAGGAAAGACACCCTGCCCCGACCAGGGAGTCTGTGGGGTTTCTCCAATCCAGCTGCTCAATATAGCTGGGCTGAAGAAAACCTAAGTGTGCATGTGTGTTTTGGTTGGCCTTAGAAGGCCGACCAAAACACATATCCGCACTTAGGGAGCAGAGTGCATGTCGTGCTCCTCCTCCCAATGCCCCGCCCCTCCCTTTGCAAGCTGACTCAGAGCCGGAAAATGAGAAATAAAACAATGACTTTGTTTTATTTATGTGAAAGAAACACGTTAGTGATAGATTCCTTACCTTAGAATTACCCCCAAGCGTCAGACTGGATCCGGAAAGTTTTCGTCAGCAGTACCCCTGCGCGTCCGAAGGTGGCGTCGTGTGGCTCCACGTCCGTTCTTGGTGTCGTGGCCGCTGAGATGTTGCAGCGGCTACTTAGACGCCACCCTCGCGCACTGACGTCAGTTCTTTCTTTTTTTGTGCCAGCAAACGCAGATCCGGAGAGAGCGGTACCCCAGTCATTTTTTGACTTGAGTTTTTCTAGGCCTTTTATCTCTATTTTTAGAGTCGTGCAGTAGGGATGCCCTGGCTTCAAGTCCTGCAGGCATTGTCAATAAATGATGGTGACGGACCCGCACCGCATGTGTCTTTACTGCCCGGAGCGCGACCACGACCCCAAGTCGTGCTCCAGCTGCCGAGCTGAAGACATTGCGGGAGTGGTCCCAAAAGTTGCTGGAAGTCCGGCAGTCGGCTCCGCGCCGCTCAAGGTCCCGGTTCCGTGGGAGTTCATCAGGATCGAAGTCGAGGTCAGGTAAGACGAAGCATTCCAAGAAGTCGAAGAAGCGACATCGCTCTCCAACTTCTCCTTGCCGGTTGCGCGATGCGGCTGAGGCTGAGGCTGAGGCTGAGGCTGAGGCTGAGGCTGCGGCTGCGGCTGCGGCTGCAGGTGGTGCCTCCACTGTGGCTCCGGCGGAGCCTACGCAGTTGCCGCTGGCCTACTCACCCTTCCAAGGTCCATCGGCGACTCCGGCCCAGCTGCAGGAATTTCTGTCAGCCATGGCTTGCCTCTTTGGGCCATCTGGCCCCGCGGGCCCGACTAGGGGTCCTAGCTCTTTACTGCCGGCGGCTCCGGCGCCCCAGGACCCCCTTGGATCCAGGCTCCGACGCCGGTTGCCCTTGTGACACCTCCACTGACATCGACCACTCCTGCACCACCTCCGACGTCGCCCAGCCCACCAGACAACGTCACCCCAGTTTTCAGCCCCAATGTGGAAACGGCACCGATTCGGACTCCGAAGGGGGATTTCTATCCCTATCTCCATCCTCCTTATTTTCGGCCTGTTCATCAGCCTTCGGAGGAAGGGGACGACTGGGAGGGGTCTGAGGACCCTCTCTCAGCACAATGTGAGCTTGACACTGACTGGGCAAAGGAGTTTAGGGACGCCAGTGGTCTTGATACTTCTCCTGACCTTGGCATGCTAACTCCTCCTACTGTGGCTACGGAGGAGGGTGCAAGTTATGCAGTGGTGTTATGTAAGGCGGCCAAGGCCCTCCACCTCGAGCTCCCTACAGTGGCCTTCAGGACTAACCTCCTGACAGAAGTGCTTCAGCCGGCAGCTACATCTGCGGAGCCACTGCTGCCTTTTAACTAAGAACTTTCGAACGTTCTTTTGGGCACCTGGTCCAGGCCCAACACAGGGACTCCTGTGGATAGGAAACTGCGCCAGTGCCATCGCCCGGCCCCAGGCGACCCCATTTTCCTTTCCCACCACCCTACTCCTGAGAGCTTGGTTTTCCAAGCCTCTGCGTCCCCGAGCGCATTCTCTACCGCACCACCGGACAGGGAATCCAAGAAACTGGAGCAGTTCGGCACGAAGATTTTTTTCTTCTGCCAATTCAGGGCTGCTGTCGTTGAACACCGCATGCCTCTTGGTCCGTTATTCCCACTCTGTGTGGGATACGGTGGCACACGTGCTGCCTCAATGTCCGGAGGAGGCCTGGACAGTGCTCTCTCAAGGCTATTGCTGAAGGGAGGGATGCAGCCAAGTTCACTATCCGTTGTGATATTCACACCGCCGACTCGATGGGCAGAGCGATTTCCACAACAGTGGTGCTCCGTCGCCACGCCTGGCTGAGGACAACTGGTTTTTCTGGGGATGTCCAGAACACTCTGATGCACATGCCCTTGGATGGCAGTCGCCTATTTGGCAACAAAGCAGATAGTGCGTTGGAGCGCTTTAAGGTCTCGCAGACTATGGCCAAGTCCTTGGGCCTTTCCGCCACGCACCCTCCTCCGCCTTCTACTTCTCGCTCCTTTCGTGGCCACGGAAGGGGCGCCCGACACGTTCGCTTCAGAGCCACAGGCCTGTGCAGCAACAGTTGCAGCTCGGACGTTGGACCCGCCGAGCCGGGTCAGGGGGCAAGCGGGCAGGTCAATCCACCTCTACCCCAGCCACCACTGCCTCAAAATCTTCCTTGTCCAGTTCTTCAGGCCCAAGCACTTTCAGTTTACTGTGCTCTCCTTTGGCCTAACCAGCGCCCCTCGGGTGTTCACGAAACTGATGGTGGTGGTCGCAGCTTATCTGCGCAGATCAGGGGTTCCAGTCTTCCCCTATCTCGATGACTGGCTGTTGAAGGCAGGATCGCCCCGGACCGTCGTCTCCCACCTCCAGACTACAGCCAATCCATCATTTGCTTGGTTCTCCATCATGTGCCGAAGTCGCACCTGATTCCCTCTCAGAAGCTCCTCTTCATCGGAGCGGTTCTGGACATGACACAGTTTCGGGTCTATCCTCCCAAGCAGAGAGTACGGGACATTCGGGCTATGATTCCAATCTTTCACCCCTTGTCTCGTGATACGGTCAGAATGACCCTGAGGCTGCTGGGCCTCATGGCCTCCTGCATCCTGCTGATCAATCATGGCAGGCGGCATATGCGGCTCCGCAGTGGGACCTGAAGTTCCAGTGGGCACAGCATCAGGGGAACCTGTCCGATTACGCCCAGATCTCAGAGGGCACTGCACAACAATTGCAGTGGTGGCTCACGAACCGGCATTGGGTCAATGGCAGATCCCTCCCCCTTCCCCAACCGGAGCACACAGTGGTGATGGATGCGTCCCTCCTGGAATGGGGCGGCCTATTGGGAGAGGCGTAGATCAGAGGCCTCTGGTCTCCGGCCGAGTCCAGGCACATTATCAACGTTCTGGAGCTCCGGCCGATCCGACTTGCACTGAAGGCATTTGTGAGAAGTTGGCCTGATAGGTGATGTTTCCAATTCTGGAACCACCTATTATCAGACCAAACAATCCCTTATGGTGTCTGGTTGTAAGTCAACCTTATTAGACAAGCTATCCTAGGGGTAGCATGGACTAAGCAGCCTAAAGGCTTAACTTAAGAGGTCGTGTTAAGCGAGCTGTTTTACCACATACAATCCTGTAATATCAAATGAAAGGACACCACACAAGTATATATTATAAAAATATATGTATTTATTACTAAAAACAATCCCCAGTATTCTTTATGAATAAAGGGGCACAAGCGTTAAATCAAAAGCACTGTTTAAACATACAAGTTGCACAATTATGGATGAGGGCGGGTGGCAACTCAAACCATATACTAAACAAGTGGTATAAGAGATACCAATCGAGCAGTGGTTAGGCCTAGGGCCTAGGGAATCGCTGGGAGCAGTCAGGACAAGCAATGCTGAAGTCGGGAATGGCCCTCGGGATTCGGGAGATGTGCGGAAAGCGCACGCATGCACCAATGTTAACCAATGGTGCGTAAAAGTCATAGAGTTAAAGTTTAAGGACACTTCCGCTGGACCTAGAGGAACAAAACTTAACACACAGACCCTAGAGATGTGCACCAGTGTGGGAACACCGGCGGAGCAAAGTTACCTCACCCACAGGAAGTGGGTGCACAGGGTCGAAGTGGCGTCGGGTTTTGACACGCAGGCTCTTGGTGCTTGAAGCTGAAAGGGCTGCAGGCAGGTTGAAGATGAAGTGTCCGGTGGAGTCCAAGGGTGGACTCAAGTCGAAGGGTACCTGAAAGCAGAGGGGACAGAGTCTGGGTCACTCAGCAGTGACCAGGGTGGAACCAGGACGGAACCAGGCAATGTCGGGCGCAATCAGGTGGTCGTCGAGGAGCTTCTCTCCGCTGTCACGTGGGCTCTGGGGCATCTGCGACGTCCAGGAGCAGGTCACGATCTGTCCCACGCAGGCTCTCACCGTCGGCGCTGTCGGCTTCAAGTTTGGAGCAAACAACACTTGGCAAGAGCAATCCACGCGGGATCGGAAGATTGCTTCTCACTCGGACCAGGAAGGTCAGAGTCGGGGCTCCTTTTCAGGGGAGCTGGTGTGGATCTGGAGCAACCAGATTCACGAGTCTTCTTTGTAGTTTCGTCGGCACAGGGACCACTAGCCAGCTGGCAAGTGACCGGGCCAACGCGTTGAGCCAAATGGAGCAGAAGGGCCCCACGCAGCACTCGTCGAGTGTGGAGGGCTGAACTTCGGCTCAGGAGTAGCTCAGGGTGGGGGCTTCTCAAACCCCGGTGCACAGCTTCGAGGGTCACTCGTGGGCTGCACGGTCAGCGTCTCGTGGTCAATTCAAGATGGCGTGCCCCACGCTTCCGGTCGCCTCCACGGGTCTCAGCTCTGCAGGGACTGTGGATCGGGCTGTTGGAAGGGAGGCAAGCTTGATCTCGTCGATCTCAGTCGCTCGAGTTCCGGCGGGAACTGCAACTAAGTAGACGTCGAGGGCTGGATGGTGCCTGCTGCTGCAGGGTGGTCACTCCTTGACCACAAGGGAGATTCTTCGGGCTTCCACGTTGAGATGGAGGTCCAAGGGTCCAGAGTTTCGTTTCTAATGTTTCTTCCAGGAAATCTGATGTGCATTGGCACTGCTCCCACTCTTATTCGAATCTGGGGGGCGTGATTACCTGCTAGGTCCCCCCCTATGGGTGGGACCCAGGAAGGGGGTGGATACACCCCTTTCCTTTGATCCAGGCCGCCCTGGCACGAGGGCTGGAGTGCCCCAGAACCGGTTTGGCCGGATTATGCAAGGGGCAGCCTTGTGCGCCCCAGGCAGTGTCTGGTTTCTTTCAGACCTCCCTGCTACAATCCACTATCTCCTGTCTGGAGGGCGGTGACACCCTCCTGTGACAGGAAACCCTTTGTCCAGGACCCATTTGGCCGAGTTTCGGTCAGCTGCAGGGGTCCAGACATTTGTCTGTGGCAGAGGCATCCATTTTGTGGATCTAAGGTCTTTGGAGAAATTAACCGCATTAAAGTAAAGGAACATGTCTTACCCCTCTAGAGGGGTGGAATGCTATCCCCGTCGCCAGAACTGGCGAGGGGATAGTATTCCAAATCGTATGACACCTTACACATGTTTTGATAAAGCCAAACCAGAGTTGCTATATAACCGCGAGGATTATAAGGCACTTAAGAGTATATGGTATGGCATTATCCTGAAACAGCTTAGGGAGTTGTTCCCGACAGCTGCAGACAGGCTCAGCTCATGCCAGAGCTCCATCTCACATTAAACCACGCACTCTGCCTCCAGGATTGATGAGGCCTTCCATAGGAGTGGCTCACAGGTTGATATGTGTCCAGATATAGGGTTAGATATAGGTATACTATACCTAAGTAAGGGGGGTTTACACCACCTTACCCCAGCTGAGTGATCAGCCAGTTGTGTCAATTTAAGTACCAGCCAGGGGTGGCAAAAGATATGCTGCAGCCCCTGGTAGGCCTTGGTGGCCCCTATGCCCTGGGCACCTATAGTGCATTATACAGGGGCTGACAAGGAGTCCATTTCCAATTGTGGTATGTGCCTATAGCACATGTGTCATTAATTTAGTGAGAGAACAGCAGGCTGGGGGTCTGATCAGCAGGCCCACAGCCTCAGTAGTCGAAAACCAGTGAAGCAAAAAGCAAAAATTTGGGGTGACCATAGGATAGCAGACCCTACTCTCCTACAGCATTGCTTTCCTCTGTCAAGGGGAGAGTAGTGCAGACATCACTGCCATGTGGTACTGCAACAAACAAGGTGAGGTGGGGTCGTGGACCCTATGTCAGGAGGCTCTGCACCTCTGGACAATGCTGGAAAATTAGGGCATTTTCCTGGTGGTTCAACACCTAGCAGGTTCACTGAACCCCAGGGCGGTGAACTCAGCCGCAGGTGCATGATGGATCACGAATGGCGTCTTCACTCAGAGGTGGCGCATGGTCTCTTTCAACAGTGGGGAGAGTCTTGGTTAGATCTATTCGCCACCGAAGATAACGTCCAATGTCAGCAGTTCTGCTCGTTGGAATTTCCAAGGCGGCACTCGCTAGGCGACACTTTTCTCCGCGAGTGGAGTTGCGGTCTGTTGTACTCCTTTCCGCCTATACCACTTCTGCCCAGAGTGCTGAAGAAGATCAGGCGCGACCGTGCCCAAGTTATTCTTGTGGCTCCGGACTGGGCGCAAAGAGTTTGGTATCCCGAGCTACTCAGTATGACCATCGATCGATCCCCCGATATGTCTGCCTTTTCAGGAGGATCTTCTGTCGCAGCAGCAGGGGACAGTCTTCCACCCGAACCTGTTCGGTCTCCACCTCTTTGCGTGGAGATTGAGCGGCGGCAGTTGATTCCTTTCAACATGCCTCCTGAAGTCTGTGATGCCATTCTGGCAGCCAGGTGTCCCTCCACTAAGTTGGTATATGCCTGCAGGTCCAACAAGTTTGTGGCATGGTGCACAGCAAAGGCTGTGGATCCCCTTTCTGCCCCTCTTTCTGAGGTCCTACTGTTCCTTCTTTCTTTGGCACAGCAGGGCTCTGCTCTGGGCACTATCAAGGGCAACCTTTCTGCTATTTTAGCCTTTCTTAGGCTTCCTGATCAGCCCTCTCTTTTCAAGTCCCCTGTTGTAAATAAATTCCTCAAAGGCATTACTCATCTTTTCCTTCCTATTACCTTCGTAATGCCACAGTGGGACTTGAACCTGATTCTCACATATTTAATGTGCGCTCCCTTTGAGCCTCTTTACAACTGTCCTCTATGTCTGTTAATTTTGAAGACTGCTTTCCTGGTTGCCATCACCTCTGCCAGGAGAGTGAGTGAGCTCCAGGCTCTTTCTTGCAAACCTCCTTTTTTTATCTGTCCATCCGGACAAGGTTGTACTCCGAAAACGTCCATCCTTTCTGCCAAAGGTTTTCACTGCCTTTCACATCGGGCAGACCATCACTTTGCCCACCTTCTTTCCACCTCCGCATCTTTCCGGAGAGAAGGAGAGGCTCCACCGTCTGGACACAAAACGTGCACTCTCATTTTACCTGAATCGCACACAACAGTTTGGGTGGATGACCAGCTCTTTGTTGGCTACGTAGGCGCCAAGAAAGGTCGGGCGTACACAAGCGGACTATCTCCCAATGGGTAGTCTTGTGTATTAAAACCTGTTATTCTCTGGCGAAAAAGGAGCCTCCGGTGGGGCTGCGCGCATATTCCACCAGGGTGACGGCTGCCACTATGGCATTGGGACGTGATGTCCCCTAACAAGACATCTGTCAGGCAGCTACTTGGACCTTGTTGCACACTTTTACTGAGCACTATTGCCTGGACAGCCACAGTGGCGTAACGAAACTTGAGGGGGCCCCCCTGCAGGATACGTGGAAGGGACCCCTCCGGTTGACCTCTTCATGTAAGGCTTCCACAGGGTACATGTCTTGGGGGGTGGAGGAGGTAGGCAAAAGGTCTGCCTACTCCACTGTCCGCAGGTCTGCTTCCGAGGCTGTCAGTGCTTCTTCAAGGATTGTGGACTGTCGGTTTAGGTGACAGATTATGCCCTTCGAGTCTCTCTCCATCACTTCCTCTCTATCACTCACTCTCTTCTGTTTGTGTCTTCGTCACACAATATCCTGTCTCTCTCCATCACTCATTCTCTATCACTCACTCTCCTCTGTGTCTCCATCACACAATATCCTGTCTCTCTCCATCACGCATTCTCTATCACTCACTCTACTCCATGTGGGTCTCAATCACACTATAACCTGCCTTTCTCCCTCCTTCACTCTGTTGCTCTATCACTCACTCTCCTCCCTGTGTGTCTCCATCAGACAATCTCCATCACTTCGCCCCAGCACTCACTCGCTTCTGTTTGTGTCTCCATCACACAATAACCTGTCTCTCTCCATCACTCATTCTCTATCACTCACTCTACTCCCTGTGGGTCTCAATCACACAATAACCTGCCTTTCTCCCTCCTTCCCTCTGTTGCTCTATCACTCACTCTCCTCCCTGCGTGTCTCCATCAGACAATCTCCATCACTTCGCCCCAGCACTCACTCGCTTCTGTTTGTGTCTCCATCACACAATAACCTGTCTCTCTCCATCACTCATTCTCTATCACTCACTCTACTCCCTGTGGGTCTCAATCACACAATAACCTGCCTTTCTCCCTCCTTCACTCTGTTGCTCTATCACTCACTCTCCTCCCTGTGTGTCTCCATCAGACAATCTCCATCACTTCCCCCATCACTCACTCTCTTCTGTTTGTGTCTCCATCACACAATATCCTGTCTCTCTCCATCACTCATTCTCTATCACTCACTCTCCTCCCTGTGTGTCTCCATCAGATTATCTTAAAGTCTCTCTCCATATCTTCCTCTCTATCACTCACCCTATGTGTGTCTCCATCACACAATATTGTCGTTGTCTCTCTATTCATCACTCCCTCTCGTTACTCAGTCTCCTCCCTGTGTCTCCATCATATATCTTCTTTGTCTCGCTCATCACTAATTCTTTATCACTCACTCTCCTCTGTGTGTGTGTCTCCATCACACAATATCCTCACTGTCTCCATCACTCATTCTTTATCACTCACTCTCCTTTGTGTGTCTCCATCATATAATATTGTCCATATCTCTATTTACCACTCCCTCTCTTCACTCAGTCTCCACCCTGTGTCTCCATCATATAATATCATCTTTGTCTCCCTCATCACTCATTCTCTATCACTCATTCTCCTACCTGTATGTCTCCAGTATACAAGATCCACATTGTCTCTCTCCCTCCATCATTCTGTTGTTCTATCACTCTGTATGACACCATCAGACAATCTCCTCTGTGTCTGTCTCATCACTTCCTCTCTATCACTCACTCTCTTCACTCACTCTCCTCCCTTTATCTCCATCATATTATATCCTCTTTGTCTCTCTCATCACTCATTCTCTATCACTCACTCTACTCTCTATGAGTCTCCATTAGATGATGCCCTTCGAGTCTCTCCATCACTTCCACTCTATCACTCACTCTCCTGTGTGTCTCCATCACAAAATATCCTCGCTGTCTCTCCATCAATCATTATCTATCACTCACTCTCCTCTGTGCGTGTCTCCATCAGACAATATTGTTATTGTCTCTATCACTCTCCTCCCTGTGTCTCCATCATATAATATCCTCTTTGTCTCTCTCATTGCTCACTCTTTATCACTCACTCTCCTCCCTGTGTGTCTCCATCAGATCATCTCCTTGAGTCTCTCCATCACTTCCTTTTTATCACGCACTCACTCTTCCCTGTTTCTTGCTTTGTCGTTTCCTTCCATCTTTATCTCTCGCACTCTTCTTTCTGATCTTGACCACACAAAGGTCTCTTCTCCATCACTTATGTCCACTCCTGTCCCCATCCTTCTCTTTCTCTGTTGCTGCCTCTCTCTGTTCATCACTCCCTCTAGTCCGCCTCCTCCACCCACCCTGTACTCACTCGTCTTTTTCTCAATCACTTCCTCTCACACTCCCTGTTTGTCGCCATCCATCTCTCTCCGTCTCTCTTTCTGAGTCCCTCACTTCTCCTTGTTCTCTCCCAGTCCCAATTCTTCGGTGCCCTTGCCCCTGCAGCCTTTTATGTCATTCCCTCTATCTGTAGACTTATTCCCTCATCTCTTTCTTCGTCCTGTACACTCTCATCAGTGCCATCTCTTCTATCTGTTTCTTCTTTATCCGCTCTTGGGTATCGACCTTTATTTCTCTCTCTGTCCTTTCTACAACACTCTCTTCACTTTCTCGGCACATCTTTCCTGAGTATCTTTTTTTATTCACTCTCCCCCGATCTCCTTCTTCGGCGCCTCGTCTGGGGTAGTAAGCGCTATATAAATACAATTACAGTGACTTATTTAATGGGTGGCCACTCCCTCTCTCTCTGCGTTGCTGTCTCCTCTCCATCCACCTCTCTCTCCTCGCCTCTCTTTCCCTTCTCGTTCTATGTCAATCAACTCCTTCATGCTCTTTGGGACCTCTGTGACCTGCCTTCTGTTCACTGATCACCCTTCCCAATCTGTCTCTTTCACCATCACCTCCTCTCCCCTCTCAGACTTTCCTATCCTTTTCTCCCCCTCCAAGGCTCCACCCCCGATCTGTCTCTGCCCCTCGTCCTCTCCATCTGGCTCATTTCAGGACGTGTCCACCTGCTCTCTACCCTCCTCGCAGCCCCCAGCTCGAGCTCTCGGAAGAGAGTACTGTGCTGAGGGGCCCCCTTCAGCTCTGGGCCACCCGCACTGCGGGGGCTTGTGTTACACCCCGCCTGGAACAAAACCATCAGGAGTCAGGAAAAATACAGGCCAAGTCAATGGTGACAATACTTCCCACACATTTTTTCAAATTCTCCTACTTTTCAGTTTTGAAATATCGTTATGAATGCATTATATGATTATAACAGTTTGAAATGTGCAAACATTTTACGAACATCGGATTCAAACCTGCAAAGTACAAGCGTGCGGATGTGATACATGAGCAGGCTGGACTGCCGGACTCGGAGTCAGACTCGGACGCAGACTCACCTCACACAGACTCACCTGACACCTGACCTGAGGTCTGGGGCCTGGGCCTGGGCCTGGGCCGGCCTGGCCTGCAGCTCAGAGTTCTGTTAGCCGCAAGGCCGCAAGCGGGACGGGCAGAGGCTGCGGCCAGCGCGATGCTAGCCAGGAAGGGGGCCGGGGTAAAAATAATTTAAATGATGGTGGATAAAGGCCCGGCTGGTGATGCAGTGGACTTCGGACAGTCCTGACCTGCGTAGGAGCGTTGCTGCGAGGTCTTCTCTTGGATGCCACAGCCACACCTTAATCATCTCTAACGCGCATTTTTAATTGCGTGTGCGCATGTCTTGACCAATAGAATCACCAGCCCTGCCCCCGCCCCCCCCCACCCTGAACAATGCGCATATGCGTCCCGGGGCCGGAAGGGGGAAAGTGAAACCAGCGCGCGTCGTGCCCGCGCGCACCCACCCAGTTATTTATTTAATTTAAAAAGAGCCTTGCGCACCATTTCTTAAGGCCCGCGCACCACTGTAACTATCCTCAGGGGCCCCGGCCGGGGCCCCTGCACCATTTGCAAGAACATCAGGGGCCCCGGCCAGGACCCCCGCACCATTTGCAAGAGCCTCAGGATCCCGCACCATTGTAACTATTCTGACCTCAGGGGCCCTGGCCGGGGCCCCCCGCACCATTTGCAAGAGCCCCAGGGCACCATTAAAATCCACAATGTATTGTGAGGGGGCCGGGGCCCCTGGAGCGCGGGGCCCCCTCGCAACGCGGGGGCTGCTGGGCCCTGTGTTACGCCCCTGGACAGCCAAGTCCGGAGAGACGGCTTCTTTGGCCGTTCTGTTCTCCGGGACTTCCTGCTGTGATCTTGGTTCGCAGATCCACCACTGGGGTTGGTGTTGCTGGGGTTTCTATTCTAAGGTAAGGAATCTATCACTAACGTGTTTCTTTCAGATGAACAAGTTACTTACCTTCAGTAACATTAGTTAGTGATAGATTCCTTACCGCCCCACCCATCCTCCCCGTTCTGCGATCTGATTTCTAGGATTAAGGTCATCCCTTTCAGGGTCCTAGTTTCAATGCACCAGTGGTCAGTATCTTGCATGGCTGCGCAATCCTGTCGCGGAAAGTCGTGTACAGAACTGACGTCAGCGTGCGAGGGCAGCGTCTAAGTAGCCACCGCGACGTCATCTCGGCGACCACGACGCCAATGACAGACGCGGAGCCGCACAACGCCACCTTCTGATGTTCAGGGGTACTGCTGACGAAAACTTTCCGGATCCAGTCTGACGCCTGGGGGTAATTCTAAGGTAAGGAATCTATCACTAACTAATGTTTCTTACAGATATATCTGTACTGAAGGTAAGTAACTTGTTCTTCATTTACTGGCTCTGAGCCAGGCAGTGGGGCACTGCTGCTCTACTCTAAGCCAATGCACTCTACACCACTCTACTCTGCATCACTCCACTCTTATGCCACTGCACTCAACCTTGCACACTCCACTCTGCACCACTCTACTCTGTCACTTTACTCACAACACTGCTCTCTCTGCCACTGAACTCTACGCCACTCTAATCTGCATCGCTCCACTTTACGCCACTGTACTCTGTGGCAATCCAATCCACTCTAATTTACTCTGCATCACTGCACTCTAATCTATACCACTGCTCTCTATGCCACTTCGCTCTACTCTGAAACAGTATACTCTATGCCACTGCAGTTGACGCCATTGTACTCCACTCTGCGCCATTCCACTCTATGCCACTCCAGACTAGGCCACTCAATTTTATACCACTGCACTCTACACCACTTTACTCAACACCAACACACACAATGCCACTGCACTCTCTAACAAGCCACTGTATGCCACTATACTCTACAACACTGCACTCTGCGCCACTCTACACCATTGCACTCAATCACTTTACACTGTTCCATTCTATGCCAATGCACTCTACGGCGCTCTACTCTGCAGCACTGCACTCTACTACACTGTACTCTGCAGCACTGTAATCTGAACCTTAACACTGCACTCTATGCCAGTGCACTCTACACCACTACTCTGTGCCGCTCCATTCTACACCATTTCACTCAACTCTAAAACAATATACTCTACACCACTGCACCCTACCTCACTCCACTCTTAGCAAATGCACTCTACAGTGCACCACTATACTCTACCCTGAACCGCTCCACTCTACTCTGAAACAATCTACTCTGCCACTGCACTCTGTGCCACTGCAGTCTACCCTATTACACTATACTCTAAACCACTGCACTCTACGCCAGTGCACTCTACTCCGCTTTGCTCAAAATTAATGCACCCTACGTCAACTACATTGCACCACTGCACTTATACGCCACTTTCTATACTCTATAACATTCTACTTTATGCCACTGCACTCTTTGCCACTGCATGCTACGTCATGCTACACCACACAGCACTCTGTCACTGCACTCTATTCTACTCTGCACAGAAGTACTCTGTCACTGCTCTCTGCACCAGTCTACTCTACGACCCTGAACTCTGACACTCTACTCTGCATGACTGCACACTATCACTGCCCTCTACTCTGCACCACTCAACTCCACTGAACTCTACACCACTACACTCTACCCCATTGCACTCTACACCAATACAATCTACTGTGCTCAGCTTTATGCCCCTGCACTCTATGCTATTCTACGTCACTGCACCCTATGCCAATGCACTCTGCACCCGTGTGTGGTACGCCACTTTGCTGCAGGCCACTCTACCACAATACAGTCTACGACATACTCTACAACACTACAATCTACGATACTCACTCTATGATGGTCTACTCCATTAAACTCTGCTCCATTGACACACTACTCCACTCTATGCCACTCCACTCTACAGCACTCTACTCCACTTCACGCCATTCTATGACACTACTCCACTCTACGCAAATTCCCTTTATGGCACTCCATGTCACTTAACTCCACTCTATTCTATGGCACACTAATCTACTCTACCCACTCCACTCTATATTGCTCCACTCTGAAAATCTACTCCACTGTACACCACTCTCCTCCACAACACTCTTTACCCCACTCCACTCTACGACACTCTACTAAATTCTGACACTGTGCTCCACTTTACGCCTCTCAGTTCTACGTCCTTCCACTCTAAAACACTCTACTCCCTCCACAGCTCTTCAAATCACATTGTGGTACTCCATGACACTCCACTTCACTCCTCTACTCTCCC
This sequence comes from Lissotriton helveticus, assembly GCF_964261635.1. Classification (NCBI taxonomy): domain Eukaryota; kingdom Metazoa; phylum Chordata; class Amphibia; order Caudata; family Salamandridae; genus Lissotriton; species Lissotriton helveticus. The sequence goes on from NC_136067.1 coordinate 1,235,288,566, forward strand.
CGACACCTAACTCAACTGTACGCCACTCCATAACACTCCACTGTACCCTACTAACTTTTAGCAATGCTTAACAGCAGCCACTCTGGGGTACAACGTTGCTAAAATATATTTGCAAACCTAATAGCTCTTTCTTAGGCATGGCATCTTTGACGTGTTTTACCCCTGTCTTTTTTACTTCTGACCTCCTGTTTTTCACTGTGTGCTGCATTTCGTTTTTGCTGGTTTTAGATCTCTGGGCAGTTTACCACTGATGATCTGTGCTAAAAGTCAAGTGCTCCCTCTGTAAATTGTGATTATAATTGGTTATCCATGATTGGTATATTTGATTTACTGGTAAGACCCTAGTAAAGGGTACTGTGTGTGCCCAGGGTCTGTAATTCAAATAGTACTAGTGGGCCTGCAGCACTTATTGTGCCAGCCACATAAGTAGCCCTGCAAACATGTTTCAGGCCTGCCACTGCAGTGTCTGTGAGTGTAGTTTTAAACTGCCATGTCACCCTGACAACTTCACCCTCTTTCCAGGCCCAAGCCTTGCCTCTTACTACATGTAAGGCACCCCTAAGGTAGGCAAAAGGTAGCCCCATGGGCAGGGTGCAGTATATTTAAAAAGTGGGACATGTACTGGTGTGTTCTACATATCCTGATAGTGAAATACTGCTAATTTAGTTTTTTACTATTGCAAAGACTATCTCTCCCAGATGTTATCATTGGAGCGGCCTTGCAACCTCTTTCAAGTGTAACTTCCAATTGGGTAGGGATAGAGATTTGTAGTTTGGGGTTCTTGAGCTCACAATTTAAAAATACATCTTTTAGTGAAGTTGAATTCTTAAAGTGCTTGTTTGAAAATGCCACTTTTAGAAAGTAGGCATTTTCTTGCTTTATCATGCTGTGCCTCTGCCTGACTGTGGAATACATGTCTGGTTTAGACTGACAGTTGGGCTGTTTGTGCATTCACTCTAGACAATCACACAAAGGGAACTGAGTTTTGTGCCCTGCATATCCTGATAGCCCATCACCAGACTGATGGGTCTTCATGAGCTAGAGTGGTGGGAGGAGTTGTCACTGACACCTGAATAGGGCTGTGCATATCCTCACACAAAAATGTCTCCGTTCCCCTGTAGTGTGTCTGGAGCCAGGCCAGGGAAAGGCAGGGTCTTGTGCACTACAAAGACTTTCCTTTGAAGTTTACCTACTTCAGAGGCAGAAACTGATATAAGTACTGGAGCTGTGACACCATAACTTCAAAACACTTCGGGACTAAGTGTAGATTCTGCCAAGAGACGATCTGGATGCTGTAGGAGGGGAACTGCGTCTCTGCTTGTTGCTTTGGTGTGCTGGCCTACTGCTTGCTGCTTCTCTCTTGGGCAGTGACAGTACTGGACTTTGCTTTCTGCATCTTGCTTGTCAAGGTTCTCCAAGGGCTTGTGTGTGCTTGCCTCCTGTTAAGAAGTCTCTGGACCATCAAAGACATCATCTGCACCCCTTGTACTCCTGGGAGTTATGACCTGCCAAGTGGTGCCAAATCCAGGTCTGGGCCCTTGGAGGTGGTTTTGCTGCAAAGGACTACAAAAATCCATGCTTCAACCTCCAGTGCCTGTTTTTCCTGATTCAGCACTGCTGCGTGGATGAAAAATCAACACATCGCTGCGGTGCTGCCGAAGAATTGAAGCAGCGCCTGCTGTGCGGCTGAAGGTTCGCCACAGCCCGAGTCCTGAGCATTGTGGCACCTCCCCCCACAGTAAGGAACTGACAAATCACCTGCCCTGATACTAAGGAACCAACGCATCACCTCCCCTGGCATTAAGGAACCAATGCATCACTTTGCTTTTCCGATGCCTCACCTCCCCTGCGCCTGTTTTTTTGTCTTTGATTTTGATGCATCCCGGGTTCTTTGTGATAAAAGTGATGCATCCATAGTTTCCTATGGACTGACTATTTTGAACCTTTTAAAGGTGATATCTTTACTTGTGTATGTTGTTTTTTTGTTATTTTTGGTCTCGTTTTACTCAGACAAATATTGGTTATGTTTCTAAACTGGTCATTTTGTAGAGTTTTCACTGTGTTACTCTGTGTGTTTTTGTGTGTGTGTATATATGTATACATGGTTTACACATTGTCTCTGAGATAAGACTGACTGCTCATGCCAAGCTACCAAGGAGGTGAGCAGGGGTTATCTTGGGTGTGTAACTCCCTTACCCTGACTAGAATAAGGATCCCTACTTGGAGAGGGTGCAAGCCACTGCCAACTAGAAGCCACCATATCTAACACTCTTTCATAGGCGAGACATATTGGCTTTGCCAATGATTGTTAATACTTCACCTTGCCTAGCTCATTACCGCATATTGGCAACGCGGAGACCAGGCTGCTATCATGCCCACCGACCAAGGTGCGGCAACAATTGATACCATATTCCTGGCTTAGCACAGTACCAGCGCTGTGCTCAAGCTGAAATAAAGCTGCCAAACAGCTGTGCTGTCTGGTGCTTTTCAGGAACACTGAGCTGCGCTATAGGATTGAGCCCAATACTCACTGTTTTGAGATAAGCGCCCATTTTGTGCTGGGTGTGAGCCGCTTTATGTGCGAGGCCGACATGCTTCACATAGGCAAGTGACTGTCGATGTGAGAAGACTAACCACTCTTCCACTCGCACACAATACCAGCTGACATGCGCTGGTCAACCCTTCTTCTGTGTGCTCCAATATTGACACGCACTCATATTACGTACGCTGCAGTACAATTGGTGAACATGTTGGGCACGCATTTACCGTCCACAGCATAACTGTACGGATGCAACCGCTTTTGGGCCATTTTTGCAAATTGATTGCCTAATTTATTAACACATTGCATAGCGACACGGATTGGAGCAACTTTAGGGTCATATTAAATATTTTCAATTGGTATGTTTATTGCTTAGGCTGTCATCAACGTATACTGGTAAAAATGTGATTTCTTTGTAAGTTCCACCAGACACTTGTTGAATTGTGGATTTCAGCATTTTAATGCCATATATGGAGGTATTTTACGTTTTTTAAATATTTACCTTAAATATTTGTGTGGGCACTTATGTCAGTAAGTCATGGCTTCGACACATTGATTCGTTCAGCCCCCTTCTTTTTTACAACAACCAGGAAAGCCCCAAATCAAACCGAAACAATGGTTACGAATGTTTGAGAATTATATGGTAGCCATTAACGCTACAGACTATTCACCTGCTCGCAAGTTACCATTATTATTTTGGAGTCTAGGTCCGGCAGTGCAAGAAGTTTTTGATAATCTTTTAGAGTCATCAGTTCCGCAGGGCAGCTCAGGGGACACTATTTGGGATGTATTCACCGAAGCAATTAAGAGACTGAGCAAGCAATATTCTGAGGAGCCTAGCATTATGTTGGAGCGTCACCATTTGTTAAAGCGAAAACAACACATGGAGGAAAATATTGTGTCATATGTCTCGGCGTTAAGAATCTTAGCCGCAACTTGCCAGTTTGGTGCTAATGTGGGCTTGTATATTTCTGACCAGTTTGTTTTTAACTGCTATTCCAGGAAAGTACAAGAAAGTCTTTTGAGCTGTAGAAATTCATCATTGTCTGAAGTTTTGACTTGGCAAAAGGGATTGAACGATCAACAGTTTCTTCCAAAGTGGTGCATGCTGATGTTCCTTTTAATGCAGTTACAGCCAATGATTCTAGTGATATTTACAAATCTATATGCATAGTACAATACGTTTATGGGGAAGAAAGAGAGTTATACATGTTAAAGGTATGGGTCAAGGATGCATGTCAGCAGTAACCCAAAGTACCCTGCTATTGGAAAACGTTGCCTAGCTTGCAAGAAAATAGGCCACTTTCAGGCTGTATGCAAGGTCGATATTATTGATGAGACGTGTGCGTAGAAATTAAATAGCATCTTTTAAACAATTGAGTTTGATTCTGTCTCATTGCCAGAGGACATCAATGGTTCCTTATGTACAGCAAGAGTTGGTAAAGTCAACCTCCAAGTTATGGCGTCTGGTTCTCGTGTAACTATTTTGAGGGATATCACTTTTTACAAGAATTGAGGGGAAAGTTTACCTTAATGCCTACAGATGTTAATCCTAAGGCATTCTGGGAGAAAGATATTGATATGTGACCTAGTTTGTTTTTGAAATTGAGTGTTTGGGGAGAACTACTTCCACAAAGGTATATGTAGGAGTCAAAGGCAAGGTCATTGTGGGATGGAGAGACTTGACTAAAATGGGTCTGTATCTCAAACCGGGTGCGGCGAACCCAGTGGTGTTGGAAGAATTACTCTTGGCTTCCCTGGAGTGTGGGTCTGGGTAGGCAAGCATGGAAGTTATCTTGGCAGAATTTGATGAATTATTTTCAGGGGGTCAGTTGAAAGTTTTAAACATCAAATTTATTTGAAGCCAAATGTTCAACTGGTTATTCATTTTTTGTTGAAATCTGTTTATTGCTTTTTTTAATACTTTCAAGTACAGGAATACCAAAAATACACTATACAGTAAAAATGGCAACTGATAGTGATGCAATGTGTGATGGCATGAACAACGTTATCAGGACAAACTGCGGTAGTAGCAGCCTGTTGTGCGGGCCTTACGCATCCCTCACAGTGTCTGTAGACTCAATTGAGAAGAAACAAGCAGAAGACTTACATACAGTTCATTTAGATGGGTGCATCAATACAAATTCGTTTTTTCAGCAATTGAGGGTATGCATTTTTCACAGGAGACAACGTTTTGCAATATCAGAGATAAACAGTTGAGTAACTCAACCAAGTACAACTGGAACAAAAGAAAAATAATTATTAGTATTAACTACTATCCTAGCCCGTATTTCACAACCCATCTCCCCACCAACTGACACCGTGCATCTAGTTATTGAATCAAGTTCTTCTGTCTGTCACTGCAAGTACTGTCACTGGAGGCAACGTTAGGTTACGTGCGACATTAGGTTAGGCGTGCAACTTCTGGAACGAGCATGTCAGGGGAGGCTGTTATGGGGGGAAAAGCATATCTCACACCACTACTCCCATTTTTCCATCACCGGTCAGCTGGGCGTCTAGTGGTGTGAAGTCATTAGGTGTGTAGGTCAGCCATAATGGATTTCCAGCTGCTGGCAATTGGGTTTTTGTGAAGTACTAAAGTATCCTTCCTATGTAGGCCAACGCTCACAGCCTCCGTCCAGTTAGTGAACAACTGTATCCAGTGAGGTGTGGAGGGTCGGGTGATTTCCATCTGGTAGTGATCAGTCTTTTGGCCAACAATAAACCCAAGTCAACAAATCGGGACGTGACTTTGTGCGTCTCACTCTTCCGATAAAGTCCTAGCACGCATGTGCATATGCTGGAGAGAACTCTATTAGTACAATGTATTAGGTGGCTCATCACTCCCTACCAGTAGCACTGCAGGAGGGGGCAGGCCCAAAGCATATGTATAATATCCACATTTACCAGCGTGCAACAGGGGAAGGTGGCATCTATGCAGTAAAAATATCTGTTTATGTTGCCAGGGATAAGATAGGTCCTGTGTACAATATATAGCTGAATAAATTGAATTCAGGCATTGCTGGGTATGTGAACAGGGCCTGCTAACAGGACAGACCATTCCCTATCCGTGCCGAGGCAGTTGAGGTCTTCCTCCGACCATCCATGAAGGGATGCAAATTATGTTTATTCATAACATTTTATATAGCGCGAACAAGATCCCGAAGGATATCAGAGCGCTTTACAAAAGGGTGGAAGGAAGGTTGTTGCGTGTGAGTGCAAAGACCCAGCTAGCTAGCCCACCAAGTGCCTGCCTTGACCTAGAATATGAAGGCAGTGTATGGTGAGGTGCATAGGCGGGGTTTGCATGTCATATCGCCCCATCTATGTCCCAGTGCCCCTAATAGGGACGTCTGTGGAAGATTATTGTAACCGATTTGTTCATGGTTTTGCCCAATCTGTGCAACGGTTAAAAGCCTCACTCAGAAAGAGAGCTAAGTTTGAATGGTCGTCCGCATTAGAAGAAATGTTCAATATCCCAAAAATGATTGTGGAAGCTCCAGCATTGAGCGCTTTTCTGGCAGGTTGCAAGTGTGCTGTCATGGTAGATGCCAGTCTCACAGGACTTGGAGCAGTCTTGAGTTAAACTGTCTTTGGCAGAGAACAAACCATAGCATTTGCATCCAAAATGTTGACACAAGCAAAGACTCGAACATGTGGCACTGACTTGTACGTGGGCTGTACAAAATTTTAAATCGTATATTTGGGGTTCCAAATTTTGAGATTATAACTGATCACAAGCCCTTAGTCTATTTGCTTCAAGGTAGCAGCCATGCAAGGCATCTGCAAGACTCAATCAATCAGGATTTGTAGAGCGCGTCTGCATCACCTGTCAGTATCTCAATACTAATATGACTACTTTCAAAACTTCAAGAGTATATTTTCGACATAAAACATCTACCTGGAGGGAAGAACCATTGAGCAGATTGCTTGTCAAATATGGCGTTGAGTGATTCAGGGGAAAATGATGAACTCGATACTGTACAGAGAAGGCCTGGAAGCAGTAATCAATGCTGTGGATGTGTGTGCTTAACAAATTACAGAGGCAGAATGGAAAAAAAGCATGTATGGCTGATGAGAAACGGTCCCTGGTCAAGAAGGTTATCATTGATGGGTAGCTGGAGAGTAGAAATCTACCATGTGATCTTAAAGTGTTTTCACAAGTGTCTAATGAACTCTCCATCGTAAAGGACATTGTCATGCGTCATGAGCTGTGTGTGCCTCCAGAGGATTTAAGAAGGACTCTGATCTGATTACCTCATCAGGGACACTTAGGAATTAGAAGAATGAATAAATGCTTAAAACAACACTATTGGTGGTCATATTGGGATGCCCGGGTCAGACCTGTTGTGCACAATTGTCCAGAGTGTCTGCTTTCAGGCAAATGTTGTAAGACAATGTTTGGGCCGTTACAACCTGTTCCCTTCCCCGAGTCAACTTGGGATAATGTTGCAATTGATTTTTCTGATCCTTTTTTGGTTCTTCCTACTGACATGAGGTATCTTATCATGTGAGTTGATTACCATTCCAAATGGATCTGCTATTGTTTTGTTAGCATGGCCAGTACTGAGTCCACAATACAGTTTTTAAGATCTGTTTTCTCTTTAGAAGGGTCATCAATAGAGATCGTTACAGATAACGATTCTCACTTCATGTCTAATGAAATGTACAGGTTTTTGAAATTGCATGATGTAAAGCATATGAAGGTAGCCCTATATTCTTCTAACTCTAATGGTCTTGTGGAGAGTGCAAATACATTTTGTGAAGGAAGGCATTCAAACATCATTATCCTTGGGGCAGGATGTTAAGGAGTTCTTAGGAAAAAAATATGTAGTTATAACATGTCTCACCATACTGCTACAGGAGACGCTCCTTTCTCCTTGATCCGGGGTAGGAAAGTACATACCAATTTATATCCCATGTGGTTGTCACTCAAAGGTGGATGTTTTGCTACACCTGATGTCACTCAAGAAACGTGTCCAAGTGTTTCAGAAACAGTCAGAAATTAAACCAAAGTTTGATAAAGGTAACAATGTTCAGAATTTAGAAGCTAATGACTTGGTTTTGATAAAAGAACTCAAGGGAGTAAGAAAGGAGGTGTCCAAGTTTTCCTGTCCTGTTCATGAAAAAAGTTGGTAAAGGAGCAGCGTTGCTTGAAGGGAAGGGTTGGTGAAACAAACTTAGTTTGGTGCACGTGACTTCAAAACAAGCTAAAGTTATACAGAAGTATAGCTAGGAAAATCACATTAAACATTGTGATCGGTCTGCTTGATTGCAAGGTAAAGATACTACCAACAACAGTGTTGAGTACCATCAGTTGACTGATAATATGAAACAGGTCATGTTTGCCTGCTGGTCCTGAACATTGTGTAGTTGATCCGTCTCTTCAAAGTATTTCTTGTATCCGTTGCCGACAATAAAGCACTCAAGCTGAACAGTGACAGAGAAACGGGACAAGAAAGGATTGTGTTGCGGGACGCAAATTGTTTGAATGCACCTTGCAGGTTTAGCTACATTATGAACTGAAGATATTTTATGAACTGATAATATTTTCAATATTATTGTTGTCTTTTTTGTCATGTATTGCTCTGTATAGGTTGGTATTTATTGCTTTGATTTTTGTTTAAATGTAATGGGGAAAGTGGTGTTGTATTATGTATATTTAACATTGTGTGTTGTACATGAAGCTTGGCTAATGCTGTTTACTTTTACGAGCAGTTCACGTTCTGGAATGGATCAGTTGTTGCCACTTGGTTGCAAGAAAGTCTGTTGCAGCCGGAGTGCCTGGTGAATGACTCATCTCTGGTCGTGGGCGATTTACATTGGAATAAATTATTTTTAATACTTTTTGCCTGGCTCATTACAGCAGCCTCTTTGGAGGCTGGGACAAAGCCACAGACTTTGTGGAGTGAAAAGGCAGTCTTTCCCGGATAACCCCATTGTGGATTAGAGACAAGGTGAAGGAGCTACAGTAAATGAATGGGATGACCCTTTGCGACCTAATTGCGATATCAATGCTTAAGTACCTGATGATTTGTAGTACTCACAGTCTTTCCCGTATATCTAGGTCCGCCACTCCCTGCAGGTTGAGAGACTGCCCTGGGAAAAGATGGAAAACAGTAGCCCCTCCAAAAGCAGGGTACTCCTCGAAGAAATGACCTCTAAACTCACCCCACAAACATACCGTACACTTATTAAAAACAGGCTAGATAATATCCGTCCCCTTAGGACCTGGTGGGAGGCTGACCTGGGCCCAATGGAGGATATAGATTGGTAGGCAGTGCTGATGCGCCCCCGAAAAGGGACGATCAGAACGAGCCTGAGACTTATACAACTCAAGGTCCTACATTGGATGCACTATACCAGACCCCTATTATGTATCATGGGAAAGGACCAATCCCCTACTTGTTTGTGCTGTGGGGGGGGGGGGGGCGGCAAGTACCTTTCTACACATGATCTAGGACTGTCCACCAATACAGGTATACTGGAAGATGGTGATCACAGAGCTTACAGATATCCTGGGGGCCCACAGTCTTCTTAACCCAAAGTTCCTCATTTTGGGAGTACCTAATGACTATTCTGTGTGCTAGGCTTCAGCATAGTGAAAAGAGACATAGCCAAGAAGTGGGAAAGCCACCCCTCCAAACAAGAGATAATGGGTGACTGACACAACACATTGTATGGAGGCCCAAAAAGTGGCTTACGCACCAAGAGGGTAGCCAGGGAAGTTTTGGAAAGTCTGGGGACCATGGAGAGCCTATTACGGCCTTGAATGGGACCTTCATGATCTGAAACACACTCTGTCACAGGACAAGACACCCAGAGAACAAGCATTTGCAATGCAATAGGTCTCGCATTAGGAAAGTGTGAGCTATTGGTATTGTAAATGACAATTTTTTTAAATATGTGTTGGCTTTGCAAATATATAAATGAATAGCACTGTTATTCACAAAGCCAATAGCTTACACTTTCCTAATGCGAGTCCTATTGGCTATGGCAATGCTTGTTGGTAGCAAGCAAAGACCGTGCTGTTGTGATGCTGAGTGATGCTGTGGTGGTGTCCCAGAGTGATGTGGTGGTGTCCCAGAGTGATGTGGTGGTGTCCCAGAGTGATGTGGTGGTGTCCCAGAGTGATGTGGTGGTGTCCCTGAATGATATGGTGGTGTTCCTGAGTGATGTGGTGGTGTTCTTGAGTGATGTGGTGGTGTTCTTGAGTGATGTGGTGGTGTTCTTGAGTGATGTGGTGCTGTCCCTGAGTGATGTGGTGGTGTCCCTGAGTGATGTGGTGGTGTCCCTGAGTGATGTGGTGGTGTCCCTGAGTGATGTGGTGGTGCCCCTGAGTGATGTGGTGGTGCCCCTGAGTGATGTGGTGGTGCCCCTGAGTGATGTGGTGGTGCCCCTGAGTGATGTGGTGGTGCCCCTGAGTGATGTGGTGGTGTCCCCCTTTTTTAGGTCTCGTGACCTATTAATGCGCATGCGCATTGAGAGAAGCGAGACTATAGGGCTTTAAACAAAGTTTACCTAACTGTGGCGATTTGGTGCTGTGCCCGTGGCTTTTAGGTCAATGCGCAAGCGCATTGACCTAAAATGCGCGTGCACATCACCAAATCGCCGTCTGTTCCCTCAGCCGCACTCCTCCCACACCTTTGAAGCTTAGCTTCACTTCAAAGGCCCCGGCTGCTTCACACCCTCATGCCGCTCTCCCGGCTCCGCCCCCTCCCCTGCCCGCCGTGTGCATTTCTCCTCCCCCCCCCCCCCCTCCCCACAGCAATGCCCTCCGTCTTGTTTCCTTTCTTGTTTTTCTTTCAGGTGAGATATCTTTTCCATCATTTGCGATAATACAGTTCTCATATGCATTTTTTAATTATTAGCAGCATATACACAGGCGCCCCTTCGGCGCTTTTGCTCTCAACCCTACTATCCTGTCAGCCGCATCTCTATAAGTTACTCGAAGCATGGCCTGACATGTGCACAGCTTATTCCGGCACCACCATCCTGCCAGACACTTCTGCTTTGTTCGCCCACCGCATGGCCCTATTTGTGCACATATTACTTTCGTGCATACCCTTAGCCGCAGCCTCTCCTTCCCCACTTCTGCCTTTTCGGGTCTCGCGCTCACCGCAGACCCCTTCACATGGCTCACACCCACCTTTTTTTCAGGTTACCATGCCATTCCACACCTATCCCCCAGTCATTTCCGGGTAGGACGCGTGCACCCAGTGGACTCTCGGCCTTGGCCCGCTTATTCTGCCAGCCGCTTCTGCTTTGGTCGCCCACCGCATGGCCCCATTTGTGCACATTCACTTTCGTGCACACCCTTACCCGCAGCCTCTCCTTCCCGACTTCTGCCTTTTCGGGTCTCACACTCACCGCAGACCCCTTCACATGGCTCACACCCACATTTTTTTCAGGTTACCATGCCAGGTTACCTCACTCACCCTCAACCCCTCACCCTCACTCACCCTCAACCCCTCACCCTCACCCTCACTCACCCTCAACCCCTCACCCTCAACCCCTCACCCTCAACCCCTCACCCTCACCCTCACCCTCAACCCCTCACCCTCACTCACCCTCACTCACCCTCACTCACCCTCACTCACCCTCACTCACCCTCACCCTCACTCACCCTCAACCCCTCACCCTCAACCCCTCACCCTCACCCTCACTCACCCTCAACCCCTCACCCTCACTCACCCTCACCCTCACTCACCCTCACTCACCCTCACTCACCCTCACTCACCCTCACTCACCCTCACTCACCCTCACCCTCACTCACCCTCACCCTCATTCACCCTCACCCTCACTCACCCTCACCCTCACTCACAACCCCTCACCCTCACTCACCCTCACCCTCACCCTCACTCACCCTCACCCTCACTCACCCTCAACCCCTCACCCTCACTCACCCTCAACCCCTCACCCTCACTCACCCTCAACCCCTCACCCTCAACCCCTCACTCACCCTCACTCCCACTCACCCTCACTCACCCTCAACCTCTCACCCTCACTCACCCTCACTCACCCTCACCCTCACTCACCCTCAACCCCTCACCCTCACTCACCCTCACCCTCACTCACCCTCAACCCCTCACCCTCCCTCAACCCCTCACCCTCACTCACCCTCAACCCCTCACCCTCACTCACCCTCACTCACCCTCACCCTCACTCACCCTCACTCACCCTCACTCACCCTCACCCTCACTCACCCTCACCCACCCTCACCCTCACCCCCCTCACCCTTACTCACCCTCCTCACTCACCCTCAACCCCTCACCCTCACCCTCACTCACCCCCTCACCCTCACTCACCCTCAACCCCTCACCCTCACTCACCCTCACCCTCACTCACCCTCACTCACCCTCAACCCCTCACCCTCACTCACCCTCACCCTCACTCACCCTCAACCCCTCACCCTCACCCACCCTCACCCTCACTCACCCTCAACCCCTCACCCTCACTCACTCTCAACCCCTCACCCTCACTCACCCTCACTCACCCTCACTCACCCTCACCCTCACTCACCCTCACTCACCCTCACCCTCACTCACCCTCACTCACCCTCACTCACCCTCACCCACCCTCAACCCCTCACCCTCACTCACCCTCACCCTCACTCACCCTCAACCCCTCACCCTCACTCACCCTCAACCCCTCACCCTCACTCACCCTCAACCCCTCACCCTCAACCCCTCACTCACCCTCACTCTCTCTCACCCTCACTCACCCTCACTCTCTCTCACCCTCACTCACCCTCAACCCCTCACCCTCACCCTCACTCACCCTCACTCACCCTCAACCCCTCACCCTCACTCACCCTCACCCTCACTCACCCTCAACCCCTCACCCTCACTCGCCCTCAACCCCTCACCCTCCCTCACCCTCACCCTCCCTCACCCTCACTCACCCTCACTCACCCGCACTCACCCTCACTCACCCTCAACCCCTCACCCTCACTCACCCACCCTCACCCTCACTCGCCCTCAACCCCTCACCCTCACTCGCCCTCAACCCCTCACCCTCACTCACCCTCAACCCCTCACCTTCACTCACCCTCAACCCCTCACCCTCAACCCCTCACTCACCCTCACTCTCACTCACCCTCACTCACCCTCAACCCCTCACCCTCACTCACCCTCACCCTCACTCACCCTCACCCACCCTCACCCTCACTCACCCTCAACCCCTCACCCTCACCCTCACTCACCCTCAACCCCTCACCCTCAACCCCTCACCCTCACCCACCCTCACTCACCCTCAACCCCTCACCCTCAACCCCTCACCCTCACTCACCCTCACCCTCACCCTCAACCCCTCACCCTCAATCACCCTCACCCTCACCCACCCTCACCCACCCTCAACCCCTCACTCACCCTCACTCACCCTCACCCACCCTCACCCACCCTCACCCTCACTCACCCTCACCCTCACTCACCCTCACCCTCACTCACCCTCAACCCCTCACCCTCACCCTCACCCACCCTCAACCCCTCACCCTCACTCACCCTCAACCCCTCACCCTCAACCCCTCACTCACCCTCACTCTCACTCACCCTCACTCACCCTCAACCCCTCACCCTCACTCACCCTCACCCTCACTCACCCTCAACCCCTCACCCTCACTCACCCTCAACCCCTCACTCACCCTCACTCTCACTCACCCTCAACCCCTCACCCTCACTCACCCTCAACCCCTCACTCACCCTCACTCTCACTCACCCTCACTCACCCTCAACCCCTCACCCTCACCCTCACTCACCCTCACTCACCCTCACCCTCACTCACCCTCAACCCCTCACCCTCACCCTCACTCACCCTCAACCCCTCACCCTCAACCCCTCACCCTCACTCACCCTCACTCACCCTCAACCCCTCACCCTCACTCACCCTCAACCCCTCACTCACCCTCACAACACATATTGTGTTACAATAGGTGTCACATTTGCGAAAGATAAAACTATTGGCATTGTAAATAACAAAGCTATTAATTTCGCTATTTTCAAAACAAGCACCTAAATAAAAAATGTGTCCTTTACAATACCAATAGCTCAAACTTTCCTAATGCGAGACCTATTGCATTGCTGTGCTTCTCTCCCCTGCTGCACTCTCCTGCTCTCTAGAGATGTGGCCTAACGACCAGAGCTGCCATCTAAGTGACGTAAATACAAAACATGTTGCATTCCAAATGCTATAGGTGTCACATTCGCGAAAGTTATAACTATTGGCATTGTAAATGACAAAGCCATCAATTTAGCAATTTTAAAAACCAACAAATAAATAAAATATGTCATTTACAAGACCAATAACTCCAACTTTTCTAATGCGAGACCTACTGCATTTCCAATACTTGTTTCTTTTTTTTTTTATTCAACACAGTTCCAACAACATAGGAGAGATACGACACCATGGAGAGATCAAGCTATAAAAAATATTACATATGACGTAAATACAAAGACTTAAATTAAGTTAAATTAATCAAAATGGGATTACATCATGTATTCATATAATCAAAACATTCTTCCCATATACAAAGTCCAATTTTTCGTTTCCGTGCCCCTTTTATAGCGTAGAGGCGCTCAGTTCAAGGTTTACTAAATTATACATTTTTGCCCGCCATGTCTCGAACATTGAGGGGATCAGGAGTTAGCCATTCTGCGGCTATACATAATCGGGCAACAGTCATTGCAACAAACAGTAAATACCGATGCTTATACAAAAGGCTCTCTTTCTTAACCACCTGTCCCATCCCTAGAAGCATTAAGGCAGGCATTATTTTTAACGGTTTCCCAAAAATATTAGAAAAAAACTTTTCTATACCCTGAATGAAAAAGTTAAGTTTAACACAGGTGAAAAATATATGTAAGCTATCTGCATTTTCACTCCCACAACGATAACATCTTCCATCATAGCGACCACCCCATTTGCACATACACGCAGGAGTATAATACAAATTAAATGCTGTTTTAAAAAGATGTGGTGGTGTCCCTGAGTGATGTGACGGGTTCCCTGAGTGATGTGACGGGTTCCCTGAGTGATGTGACTGTGTCCCTGAGTGATGTGGTGGTGCCCCTGAGTGATGTGGTGGTGTCCCTGAGTGATGTGCTGGTGTCCCAGAGTGATGTGCTGGTGTCCCAGAGTGATGTGCTGGTGTCCCAGAGTGATGTGCTGGTGTCCCAGAGTGATGTGCTGGTGTCCCAGAGTGATGTGCTGGTGTCCCAGAGTGATGTGGTGGTGTCCCAGAGTGATGTGGTGGTGTCCCAGAGTGATGTGGTGGTGTCCTAAAGTGATGTGGTGGTGTCCCAGAATGATGTGGTGGTGTCCCAAAGTGATGTGGTGGTGTCCCAAAGTGATGTGGTGGTGTCCCAGAGTGATGTGGTGGTGTCCTAGAGTGATGTGGTGGTGTCCTAGAGTTATGTGGTGGTGTCCTAGAGTGATGTGGTGGTGTCCTAGAGTGATGTGGTGGTGTCCTACAGTGATGTGGTGGTGTCCTAGAGTGATGTGGTGGTGTCCCTGAGTGATGTGGTGGTGTTGTGTGGCTTGCAGCAGTGTGAGGCTTGCAGCAGTGTGAGGCGTGCAGCAGTGTGAGGCGTGGGGTGCAGCAGTGTGAGGCGTGCAGCCGTGTGAGGCGTGCAGCCGTGTGAGGTGTGCAGCAGTGTGAGACGTGCAGCAGTATGAGACGTGCGGCAGTGTGCAGAATGCAGCAGTGTGAGTAATGCAGCAGTGTGAGTAATGCAGCAGTGTGTGGCATGCAGCAGTGTGTGGCATGCAGCAGTGTGTGGCGTGCAGCAGTGTGTGGCATGCAGCAGTGTGTGGCATTCAGCAGTGTGTGGCGTGCTGCAGTGTGTGGCGTGCAGCAGTGTGTGGCGTGCAGCAGTGTGAGGCGTGCAGCAGTGTGAGGCGTGCAGCAGTGTGAGGCGTGCAGCAGTGTGAGGCGTGCAGCAGTGTGAGGCGTGCAGCAGTGTGAGGCGTGCAGCAGTGTGAGGCGTGCAGCAGTGTGAGGCGTGCAGCAGTGTGAGGCGTGCAGCAGTGAAAGTCCTGCAGCAGTGTAAGTGCTTTGATACTAGAGTATGCATGCTCTCGTATTAGTGCGCGCACACTCTGCTGCGACAGTGTGCACGTTCCATTCTCAGGGTGTGTGCGTTTCGGGTTCTTAGTCACAAACAGTATGAATGAATGATGAAAACAGGAAGAAGGGCAGTCATGCGGGGCGTGCGTGTTTTCTAATCGGAAATTGTGAGTGAGTGAACCAACGCAATGGTTTGTAAACAACAAGAAAAGCGGACATTAAAGGAAGGGTGGGAGGGAATGAGCATATGGGGTGTGAGCGATAACGAAAGTTAATTGTTGTAAGAGGGGGAGCAGAAAGTGAGGCCGAGCGCGCACTGGCGAAAGCAGTCTGCTGCTTTCAAGTCCGATGTCAGCTGCGCGCTTGAATGCCTCACATGCACTGGCCATACACAGCATTCCAAAGGTCTTTGGGAGCATTTTCTGGTGCCCCTTACTAAATCTCTCGCATAGCGATCGCCTACGCGAGACCTAAAAAGGGGACCGAGTGACAGAGGTGATTTCCAACACCCTTTGATTGGAATAAAATACTTTTTTTTTTTTTTTTTAAAGCACCAATTTGGCAAAGTGATAAAGGAACAGAAATAAACAAAAGAGCAATCAAATGCACAACGTGTTTGGTAGCGCGAGTTATGGCATGTGTGGTATGCGTTGCTAAATATAACTAATGAGTTTGTGTGGTATGAGCCAGAACCAGAACCAACTGTTTTTGTTTGTTGATAGATAGACAGACAGATAGATAGACTAACCATGTTGTTGTGTGTCTTTGTGTGCATTCACTGTACAAGACATGAAAATCGGTCTCTAGCCAGCCCCAAAACATAGTGCCACCAGCAAGACAATGCCACGCTTGCTCTATATGGGATTACACGCATCTTCCAGCCTTGTTTTAACCCTCATTATAGACTTCATCTTCTCAACAGTCCGAGATTCAAAAGAACTAATAAGTAGTGCTTTTTTTTTTCAAATTCCCATGTCCGTTTCACATTCTGAACGTCCCACTAATCTGGTAGCCTTTTTATTATTAAATCTGCCGTCAAGTAAGAACCTTTGAAATTACTAAAATCGTATATAATAATCTTACTTAAATAGGCTTTCAGCCAGCGCTTTTCATCCAGGGTTTATTCTTCCCACTTCAGCATGCAGCGTGGGGCAAAGGGTCTGCCCAATTTAACCATTGACTAACTTTATATCAGTGACGGTATTCTGCTATTTCACGTGAACACAGCTGCAAACAGAGTTGTTCCTTTCAGTGCCCGGAACTACTATGGCAGTGTGTGCTTTTTGAGATTACATTTATTTTGCTTATATTCAATGTGTTTTTATTTTAATACTGGCAAGTGTCTGGCAGTTCCCCCAGAAATAATGTTTTGCAAAAAAAAGTGTCAAAAATAAACGTACAATTACATAGCCAGCTGGCTGGTTGTCAATGGCAGACCAATTGGCTTCTTTAATGCTTATTTACATTATTAGTATTCCTTCATTTGTCTGGCCTGGCTGTCCTCTTTCCTATAATGATTGGTTGCTTCATAACTTGTTTTGCAAACTTTCCAAGTATATTTGTCGCTGAGTCAAATCTTTTTCGTTTGAAGTATTCCAGTCACTTAAAAAAACAGTGATTAAAAAAAATGCTGGCGGTATATAACGTTCAGAATATTCGTTTCCCACAAAGTATCGTTTATATGCACTGTGCCGCACCAGCCCATACTTAAGAAGTCGCTTAAGAGTTTTATATTAATTACTGACAAAGTAATAGCTCAGTAGAAGTGAAGCCTATAACCTAATTTGCTGATGGTTTAAAAAAAAAGTCCTGACCTAATTTTTATTTTCTGCCTCAAATTTTTCATTTATCTGAATTGTGAGTAGTAGTGGTTCAGATCATACAATGTACAGTGCCCGCAACCGCTTTAATCATATATGATTTAGTAGACTACAGTGTCACCCATTAAGTAATATTGATTACTTTTATTGAGCACACTTCAAACTGAAGTGTTCCTTGAGTTGCTCGGGGCAACATCACACTTGATTGAGCATATTGATTCCGGTCAGATGTAAATGTAGTTTACTAGATTTTTTTTATTGATTTCATAGAATTAGCCCATATATTCAGTTGTGTCAGCTTAGTCCTTCCAGGAGGATGTTAGGAATTATTTGTGTCTGCAGAAAAAATTGGGACTTGACCCAAAAAAATGTACCTCTCCTATGGCACCAAAATACGTTGAGACAGCAATCTGGTCTTTGGAGCAACGGAGAGCAGAGACGCTCACATTATATCTGTAATGTTCATAGGTGCAAAATGCGAAACTCTCCATTATGTTATCCAATTTATAATGGTAAATTAGGATGAAAATCTGCAATAGTCGTCTTTTAGACTGACCTAGCCCGCACAGATTGTTCCCCTCTTCCCATGTTATTATTTGGAAGAGTTTCGACTTTAAAGAGTAAGGGCTACTTTTGGAAGTAAAACGATCCAAAGTGAGCTAAATTACAGTCAGTTCCCCCTCTGAAATGTTAAGTTTATAGAATTTGCAGACAAAGTAGCTTACTTTTATTTATTTTGGATTTTTATATAGCGCTAGCTAAACCCAAATGCATCAGAAGAGCGCTTGACATGATAGTGTAAATAAGTTTATTTAAATTAAACGCAAGAAATTGTGAGACAATAGTTTTTTTAAAAAGACGACAACAAAGGAGTATAAAATAATACATCATTAAGGTAGTCATAAACAGTCATAGAAGTCTATAACATTACAGCATTAGGGCAACGGCAGTAGAGACAGATTAGAGACCGAGTGAGTCAGGCGATTCTATCAGGGGATACTGTTGAAGGGGGTTGGATCGTGGTGAAAACAAATTTCAGTTTCAGAGTATGTTGAAGTAGTGGTTAGGTAGTAAACATTTGAGGTCTCGTTTGAAGCAAGAGAAGAAGGGGTTGCAGCAGAGATCCATGGGTAGTGAGTTCCAAATGCTAGGGGCATTTCCTGAGAAAGAGCATGCCTGTGATTCTTCTTAGTCTTTGGAGGTATAAGAAGAAGCAAGTTGGAGCTTCTTATTGTACTGCCTCTTCCTGCTCTCAATTGTTTGTCCTCTAGGTATTTGGGCTTCTGTGTATTAAGGGCTTTGGAAGTGATGCAAGCTGTCTTGAAGGTGAATCTTCCTTCAATTGAAAGCCAATTGAGACTCTTGAGGACAGGTGAGATCCGATCATACCATTTGATTCCTGTGAGGAGTCTAGCACTGGGAGTTGAACTTAGGGGCAAGCTGGCTTTTCTGAGTTCCAATGATGATGGCATTTCCGTAATAAAGTCTTAAGATGATCAGATGTAATGAACGGTTTGATTTTCTTGAAATGCTTTAGTGTGAAAAGCGCACCTTTTGCTGAGTTGTTGATGTGTTTCTTCATTGACATGTTTTTGTCCTAGGTAATACCTAAGGGCTTTACAAAGTTAGAAAGTAAAAGAGAGCATTTTAGTGCACCCAAATTCTTGAGCCATCTTGGATTGGTAAAGGATTGTTTTTTGGGGAGAGGAGTAGTAGTTTAATGTAATTCAGGTTCAGTTTTAGGTGATTTGTGTTTATATCTTATTGAGTGTGGAATTTAGATGACATATGTCTCTTGCTGATGTTATTTTGTAGTAGAGTTGTGTGTTGTCAGCATATAGGTGATATTGGACCCCTGCCTGGTTCAGGATAGCTGCGAGAGGTTCCACATAACTGTGAGGGGTTCCATGAAGAGATTAAATAGGGCTTGGGAGAGGATTGAGCCTTGAGGTACACATTGTGGAACTGGAGCAGGCTTCGAGAGAAAACTGTGGATTTTTATCCCTTTAGAACGGTGTACTAGATAGGACGTTAACCATTTCAGGATTTACTTATCAAATGCTGACGATAAAGTGAGTAAGATTAGGATGAAGGAGTCGTCTTCATCTAAGGATCTTTGAATGTCGTCCGATATATTGAGCATACAGCCTTCTCTGAAACCTGATTGAAACGTGTCATGGTGGTTGAATTCATCTATGTGTTGTTTGCGTTGGGGTAGGACACACTTCTCAATAGTTTTAGCTAGGAAAGGAAGGTTGGTGATAGATCTATGGTCATTGAGATCATTAGGGTCAGCCCCATGTCTTTTGAGAATGGGTGTGAATTGGCCTAGTTGGAGAGAGACCGGTACATGGCCTGACGAGAGAGAGGCATTGATGATTTTGGTCCAGAATAGAGAGCTGATGTGATGATGTGATTGAGTCTGTACTTTGGTGGAAGGGAGAAGATCCCTAGTGTGGGAGGAAGGACGATTATTTTGAAGGCTTCTCTTTCTGTCGTAGGCTTGATATCTGTCCATTTAGCATTGTTTTTCTGTTTTCGCATAATATTTTTGTAATTGACTTTTTTTGGGACACTCCTATCATTCAGTTAATATTGGGGGGAGGTATGATAGATCATTACATTTTTTAAACTTTGTCAGTCACGAGATCGGCTATTTCTTTACATCGTTCCTTGGTAGCTACTGTTTCGGGTTGAAGGTAGATTGCTGTTTAATTATTCTTACGTGCTCCCTGGTGTGTTCTTCGCACGGTCAAGTTGATTGTGAACGAAAGTGGCATTTTTCCTAAGATGTATTTCTTGTAGGAGAGCAGATCTGATATGAGGAATGAGAAGGGAGCAGGTGTGGGGTTCTGTCTCCATAACTTTTCTGTCAGTCTTAGTTGTCTCCTCTCTTTGTTGAGGTCTGCCTTGAACTAGGATCTAGATTGGGTTTTTCTAGATCTTTTCAGTTGAGGCGGTTCTACTTGGCCGAGAACCTCTGTTATCACTGAGCTATAATAGGCGGTGCGGTCATCTACGGTGTGAGAAGAGGTTGAGAATGTAATTGGGCACTGATAATGGATTACAGCTCCATTAGTGGGATTTGTTTGATGTTTCTTGCCCAGTTCCTGGGTTTTTTGGTTGGGACTGGGTAGGATCCTGGGGTGAGCCTTGAGATTGAACAGTATTTGATGGTGATCCAACTAGTAGATGGGCATGATGGATCTGAGAGAGATAAGCTCACGTCTGGTGATTATTACTTCTAGAGTTGAGACTTTGTTATAGGTCTGTTCATTGCATAGCTGTTTGAGGTTGTTGGTTTTGAGAAGATTTATTAGGTTACGGACTGTGGCATCTTGTGTGTTGTTCCAGTACAGGTTGAAGTTGCCTAAAAACACGTTGTTGGTGTCCACTAGGGAAAACCATGTTATTAGGTCGATTAGTTCTTCAGCTAAGAGTATGTGATTACCTAGAGGTTGATAAATGGTGTGGAGTTTGATAAAGTAGCTTACGCTGCCAAACCATTATTCCATTAATCTTGGCTATACTTTGGTCCCAGTGCTCAAGTTCAGCTTATCCATTCTCAAGTAATTGCAGCAGACCTGGAACTCTTACACTACTGTGCCAGTGCACATCAGTTACAATGTGACACACCCTCTTCTGTTGTAGCAATGCACTCTTGCAGTGCACGTCCATCCGGACATTCAGTGCCCATGCTATTCCCTTACTGAAACTAGTATATAGTACTCAAGTAGCTGCCAAAGCTACCCTAGCAAACATATAGTCCCCTACAGTCTTTAGTAGTGCTGTTGGATCCCTGCAGTATATAACTGTGCATGTCAAATTATTCCATCACTGAGGCCCCCGAACACCTTTTCCAAAGCATCTCAATCCTAATGTGCAGCAGTCCCCATTATTCAGTTCAGGTATGTGGATAAAACACTCACTCAAGGAAGAAAAACTAGACATGTGAAGCTCAAAAGATGTTATATTGACTTCACCGTTCAAGTGGCTCAGAATGACTTGCACCTGAGAAAGATCATATTCCCATTCTATTTTCTGGAACTGATGATATGCTACTAGGACCCAATGCGCTTATGTAAGCCTCTGAGATGGCAATATCAAATGGGGAGAAGGGGAAAGCCTCTGAGATGAACCACATTGTGAACTGCTGATTCAGTAATCCAGGGCCATTGGTAAGAGACTTGAATTCAAGTCAAGTGGCAACCAGAGTAGCCAGGCAAGGTCCAAAGAAATGTGGCCTTGCCTCCTGCCACCAACACTAGTTTTGTTGTGGAAATATTCATTCTGCTAGAGTTGCAAACAGATATTTGAACTCTGTAAGTGTAGTCTATTGGTGTAGCATAGAAGTAACACATTTCTCTAAATACCATTTTTTGGTCAGAAGATAAGAATGGATGAACCCTCTACCACTATGAATATGGGGCCATATGTATGAAACTTGGGTTTTGCGTTTCTCAAATAGCGATTTTTAGAGAATCGCCATTTGAGAATCACAAAATGCTATGCATGTAGGATTTGCAAATAATTTTGTGAATCCCACATATTCCTTAATTGCAAATTGCAATTCGCAATTAAGGAATACCTCCCCATTCATTCCTATGGGCCTAGAGGCCCATAGGAATGAATGGGAAGACATTCTCAATTTGCGATTTTCAATTAGAGAATGGCAAATTTAGAATGCAATTTCAAGGGTGCCAGGGTGTCAAAAGCACACCCTGTTGCACCCCTGAAATGTGCATGTGTGCACTTGTGGCAAACATGCCCTTATGTGCCCCACATGGCACTTTGAAAATTGCAAAAAAGTGAATTTTTCAAAGAAATCGCAAATTACCACCAACTTGAAGTTGGTGGTAATTTGCGATTCCTTAAGGCCAAATTGCACTTTTTCTGTGCTTCTTACATTGCATTAAAGGAATAGCAATTTGCGATTCCGTAAATGCAATTGCAAAATAAAGAATCGCAAATTTTGCGAATCCTTATTTTGCGAGGGAGTTTTGCTTTCATACATACCACTGAGCCAAATTGCGATCTCAAATGGCGAAATTCTGCGAATTTCGGCGTTTGTGATCGCTATTTGGAATGATACATATGGCTCATGGTGTTGTAAATGTGGGAATGCTGTTAATTACAGATCTAACAGCCAGATTCATCAACGGGAATTCGGCTCGCAAAGGGCCAGATTCAGAGAATCTGGCCCTTTGCGAGCGCAATTTTTGCATTTGGGATTCATCATCCCAAATGCAAAAATCGCAAATTGCGATATCGCTAAATTGAGAGGAATTGCATTTAAGGAATCTCTATTTGAGATCCCTTAAATGCAATTCATGAACCATTTTAGAATTGCGAAATCGCTATTTTTGGCCGCTATTTACCGCGAAGTCTGACTTCATGGTAAATAGCGAAAACTTAGAAAAATGCACTTTAGTGCATTTTTCTAAGTTGTATGTTACACACACACATGTCCTTTGGACGTGTGTGTGCAACATCAGTCTACATTTACATTCAGGGGTGCTACAGGGTGTCCTTTAGACACCCCTGGCACCCTTGAAATCGCATCCTTATTTGCGATTAGCAATTTGCTAATCGCAAATAAGGAAGCTGTAGGAATCACAAATAAAATTGTGATTTCTACATGAATCCTGTTTTGCTAGTCTTTAATAGTGATCCCTTAATAATCGCTATTAAGGACTCGCAAAACGGGACAATGATGAATCTGGGGGTTTGTCAGGTACAATCTCAAGATTTTATTTTTATTTACTTTCCACAGAGGTTGGATCCAGTTACTGTCAGTCAGGCAAGTATGCTTAAAAAATGTAGCTGGTAGATCTGCTAGCAGGTACACATCGATTTAGTTGAATAGATGACATAGTAGACCTTTGGATGTGCAGTTTAATGTTTTATTCTGAAACGCTTATCTAAACAGATAGCATGCTACACTGTGTAGTTGTGTGGTTCGATGTTTGCTGCCTGCTTTGAACCCATGTGCAAAGAGTTTCCATTTAATTTGTGATGCCCACGATGTAATGGGACACAGCGCTTGGCAGTGTGAGAGATGAAGAGTGAGAGACGGGCGCACCTTTATATGTGTTATATTTTGTGGTATGCTGGCAACTCTGATAAGCACATCAGGTCCCTTTATGTTTTTGGGGACATTTTTCTTTTATATTCTCAGTCCAATTCTCAAATGCTCGTTATGACGAGCTCATCCACTCTTAGATCTTACAGAACTGAGAGAGGTAGCAGGTGTAGAGAAAGAAAGGAGCGTGTGGCAGCAAAGAATCTAAACCTTTTATGAGCTCGACCAGCATATTGGCCCCACCTCCCCTGACCTCTGTTATGTAGAGTAAGGTTCCCTATTGTTTCTATGAGTGGAGAAGGGGGACAACTCGACCAGAGAGCAGCAAACATTGCTCGCATTGATTGAGGGCTTTAGGGAGAATGGTACCTATTTTCTCACATTCTTCAACATCTTGTACTTAGCAGAATAAAAGAAAAAAGAACAAAAGATATTGCCCAGGCATGTGCTGTCTGCAGTCACGAATGATAAGTTTTGTGATTGTTTCTGGAACCCTTTCACATGACTGACATTCCAACAACGTCTGGCATCACTCGAGCTGGACAATGTACAAGACTGAGAGCAATAACTCTGTATAATAGAACCAGAGCCATTGACCAAATGATAGCATGTATGGGGAGTGGACAATCAGTTGTTTTCACTGAATCTGGCTGCATGGAAGACACGCTGCCCTAGTTATTAAACATCACACTGTCCTAGCTCGACTCTACCTACTCACACTGACCAGAATGCGCATACCTGGGCTGAATATGCCGTGTTACGTCCCACTGCCACAACAGCAAGGTGATGTAGAGAATACTTGAATTAATCTCAGCTTCAGGCAGCATTCCAGCCCATTGTTTTTCTCCCACCATGCCACTCTAAGCAAAGGCCCACTTAATGCAAATCAGTACCTACCTTGCTCCCCATGAAATAGTCCACCCCAGCTGCCAGCGGGAACCCCTTCCAGAAGGGACCACACACCATTGCAGACTGGTTTCATCCTACTTAGGAATAATTAGTAGGGCATACCTTGAGCCCTATGGCACCGTGAGCATGGGACCCATGTCTGGGCATATCTGTTGCACATACAGCGTCAACTGCAATAACAACAAGGTGATGCGAAGATGGAATGCTTGAATTAATATCAGCCTCTGGCAGTCACTCAGCCTGCATTTCGGTCCATTATTTTTCACCGACCAGAACACACTAGAAAAAGGCCTGCCTTACGCATATTAGCACTGACCCTTCTAGGGGAACAACTGCCTCCACCCACGAAACTGTCAGGCGAGACCCCTCCAACATAGACCACAAGCAACCCCAGACTGGGTTTCCCTATACCTGGGGCTCATCAGTAGCGTGTAGCTTTAGTCCTGTGACACAGTAAACATGGAACCCACATTTGGATATACCTTTCGCACTTACGGCTTCAATTGAAACAACCACTAGGTGATGGATGGAATGCTTGGATTAATCTTGGGCTGCATTTCAGCTCCATTGTTTTTCAACCACCATGTCACTCTGGACAAAGGCCCTTCTTATGTAAACTATAACCGACCCTGCTCCTCATGGGAGCAACCTGTCCCGAACTGCCAGGCCAGGCCCCCCTCCAAAAGTCTGCCTGTTTTCCTTCTCTCCTAACTTATTCAGTGTGCAAGGGACATGTTCCATCCATAAACCAAAAGGTTTAAACCTTGCAAGTACTGCAACCATCAGATTTCAGTAACCGACACCCACAATGTCAGCAGTTTGCGAATGCTGCCCAAAGATTAATAAGGTGGCCATACGCAACTGCGTAGCAAACCTTGCCATCACAGAACTTGGTAGAAAGTTAAAAAAGCCCAGTCGAGCTTAAAGACGCAAAGGCGTTCTTGTTCCTGAGTCTGATTTTGTGATTGTTTTGTTTTCAAAGTCCAGGAGTACAGCAAGTCCAATAAGTCGAAGCACGGGTTGCCTTCATCATACCACTTTCACCGTTCATAGTCTCACAATGCTCTGGGTACCTCCAAGCCATTGAGTTGTGTCCCCTGACTCCCCTTCAGATCAAATTATACAATTGCTTCCGATGCACTTTCCCCGGGCCATTGGTGACACTCCAACAGCTCCATGAGTTTAAACTGACCTTGGACAAAATCTTTGTTACTCCACAAGATCCCTTTGGAGCACCTTCGGGCCATAAGAATCCAAAGTTGCCTTTAGTTTGGGTTACCAGCGAGAGATCCGTCCTCAATTCCTACTGCAACACTCTACCTCATTTCAAGGCTGACCTGCTGACTTGTTCCGGCACAACGTCCCGTGCCTCGACTGCAACCATGGGCTGCGATGCTGGATTCCACGTCACTGACTCCGGAAGCGGAACCAAATGTTTTATCAGTCTCCAGAACTCACTTTCTACCATCCCCAAGGTTGCGCTTGACAGACCTGCACTGACCCTGAAAACTCCCATCCCTCATGCTGACGATGATGATGCCAAGGATACACCTTTTGGTGAAGCAAACTTATTTTTGGGTCCGCAGGATGCCAGTGGCCTGGACGCATATCCAGACATTGGCCTTTTCTCCCCTAACCCGACTATATCAAGAGAGGACACAGCCTCTTACTCAACAGTGATCAGGAGGGCAGCATACATTCTGGATCTCAGCCTGCCCACAATAAGGGTTAAGGCAAAATATTTTCCCTAAGGGGCTTAACCCAGGCCAAATGAGCAAAGATTCTTTGCTTCCCTTCAGTGAGGCCCTTTCAGATGTGCTGGTGGGCACCTGGAAAAAGCCAGGATCTGTTAATCTTCTAGTGACCAGGTGGCATAGACTTGCTCCTGCATTCCAGATGTTCTATTTCAGTACCTCACTCAAGAGCTTCGTGGTACTTGTCCACTAATTGCCTTAACTCCAATGTTTACCTGCAACCCATCTGGACAGGGAGGCAAAAAATATGGCGCTGTTCTCCAAGCTGACGTTTTCCTCCACCAGTCTTGCCCTATGGTCCGTCAATACTACTTGCCTGCTGGGGATGTACTCGCATGTGTTTTTGGAGAGAGGAGCGGATATCTTGCCAGCTGTCCTTAATGCTATATGGCCATCATAACACCTCATCACAAATGGCCAGAATGCATCAAAGTACTCCCACTTGCTTGTGCCCAAATACGACCAACTGTCTGGGTATGGCAGTTAGGACCAGCTTGGTACTTCAGCTCCACTTGAAAATGGACATGCCCTTAGACTGCTCTGGGCTGTTTTGAGCAAAGGCTAACTCTGCCTTGGAAAAATTTGAGGGGCGGAAAGCCACTGCTTGCTCTCTAGATCTAGCTCTGCCTGTTCATCAGTTCCCCCAGCAGACTCACCACTTTCGAGGCTTCAGCCGAGGATACCAGCAAAGGCTGGTCAGTACATACCCCAGCAGCAACATGTTCTATTGGTTTCCCTTTCAGTTGTTTTTCTCTTACATCATCTCATGCTTGCTTGTAAAGTTGACCCAGATATTGTTGACTCACCCGCTCCTATCCTTCCGCTACCCAAATCCTTTATGGGTTCCGGAGTAGCGTACTTGCCAATAAAGCACTTCAACGCTAAGACTCGGCTGTGGACTCCGCTCGCGGAGTTTGCAGGGATTTCAAACACTCCGCATTATGCGAAGCTTGCGGAGTTCAGAAAAACTCTGCGGAGCAGTTTTTTCCCTTGTTCGCATTCGTCAACATGAAGTTGGCGAGCGCGGAAAATCAACTTCTCAGCGAGATTTCTCAACGCAGGCGGTCAGATTTCTCATTGCGAGTGGTCGCGTATGATCGCCTCATGTTTAGAAAGCTGCTGCTCGAGTAAAAATCTACTCGAGTGGCAGAAAGGAAGCAGCGCCCGCTTGCGTTGTGCATGGTGCCATTCGCAATGATTGCACAGTGCAGACAAGCACCTGGCACTAAAATCACTGCGAATGGCATTTATCCATCGCACTCTGCCGCTTGCGGAGCTTCGCGTAGCGCAGCAGAGTTTTTTTCCATCAGGGGTAACAAAGCCTATATAAATGCAAACCTTTTTCCCTCCTCTATCCCTCCACTATCCTTCTGAATCCAAATAACTGAATAACCTATCCACCACTCAAATCACTTTCATATTTCACTATACTAATTCAGCACTAATCCTTTATGGGTTCTGGAGTAGCGTGCCCCTCGGCAAAAAAGCACATCAACACCCCATCGGGGGTAACAAGAGCTTTATAAATGTAAACCTTTCCCCTCTTCTATCCCTCCGCTATCCTTCTCAATCCAATTAACTGACTCAAATATCCACCACTCAAATTACTTTCATATTTCACTATACTAATTCAACACTAATCCTTTATAGGTTCTGGTGTAGCATGCGACTTGCCGAAAAAAGCACTTCGACCCCTCGTCAGGGGTTGTAAGCGCTATATAAATGCGATTACAATACAATACAATACAATACAATCTGTGGAGGCTGGTAAAACAATCTTCCCATACCTTGATGACCGGGTACTGAAGGCGGGCTTGCCTCAGGCAGTTTGTAATCCACCTCCCGAAAATGGCGGACTTGTTGACATTTGTGGGTTTTTCCATCACCTTGCCAAAGTCACACCGACTTCTTCACAACAGCTCCCTTTCATTGGAACCATCATGGATACGGTGCTCTTCCGAGCTTTTTCTCCACCTCAACAAATCCAGGACATTCAGGTTATGATCCTGATGCTTCAAACCTCGTCCTGGGTCTCTGTGAGAGCGTCTCCGAGGCTTGTTGGCCTCTTGTCCACCTGTACATCTGTATCCTACTCATAAACCATGCCAGGTGGCACATGCGTCTCTGTATTGGGATCTGAAGTCTCAGTGGGCTCAGCACCTAGGAGATCTGTCAGTCTATCCAGGTATCAAAGGAGACTGTGACAGACCTGCAGTGGTCGCAGCGCGACTGCATTTGGACCGGCAGCACCCTCCTCTCCCTACTCAACCCAGAACTGACAGTGTGGACACATGCATCTCTGCTGGTTTGCGGAGATCATCTGGAAGATGTGAAGATCAGAGGACTCTGTACTCCATCCGAAACTCTCCTTCACATCTACCTTCTGGAGTTGCGAACGATTCTCTTGGCACTGAAAGCCATCAAAGGGGAATGGAGACAGGTTTTCATGAACAAAACGATCGCCTGGGGCTATTGCAACACACAAGGCGGATTTGGTTGTGGGTCCTTTGCCAGGAAGCTCTACATTACTGGAAGTGGCTTAACGTTCTGGGTATTTCCTTGATTGCCCAGCACCTGGCAGGATATTTAAATACTACAGCAGAAAAACTCAGCCGCTGTTGCCTAGTTGACCACAAATGGCAGTTAGAGATGGCACTGAGCATCGTTCAGCAGTGGAGAGAACTGGGCTCAATCTATTCACCACTGCGGACTATTTGCTATATCAACACTATTGAACATTGGAGTTCCCAAGGCAGCTCTCCTTCAGAGATGCCTTCCTATTTAACATGTGGAGAAGTGTGGCTCACTGGTTAGAGGAGGCAGACCCGGACGCTGAGATCAGGCCCGGGACCAGGGTTCAATTCCCGACGCGGCAGGGTCTTGAGCCCAAAATGTCCACGGACTCGGTAATTCTCGCTTTGGTGCCTACTCGAATCACAGGTTCACACTCTGCAACTCTGGGCAATAGCTTGCTTAATCTCCACAACGGCTCCCTGCGGCGGGATGCCTGGCTTTCACCTTGGGGATACCCAGTAGGGGCTATCTCACAGGGAAAAACCAGGACGGGTTCCCAATGCAAAGCGCTTTGAGACCTGGCGGTGATATTGCGCTATATAAAAAACCCATCCATCCATCCATTTAACTGAGGCTCGGGATCCTGTGTGCATTTCGCACTCACCTCTCCTAAGCAGAGTGCAGAAAATGATCAAGAAAGACGGGGCTAAGTCATTCTTCTGGTGGCTCTGCACTGGGCAGAGAGAGTGTGGTACCTAGAACTGCCAGTCATGATCTTTTGTCCTCCAATCTAGCTGTCCCTTCGGGAGGACCACCTCTCATAGAACTAGGGTCTGGTACTACATCGGAGTATGTACAACTTGCATTTCCGTGCGTGGAGCTTGAGCAGCAGCAGTTGGTGGCTTTTGCTCTCCTTCCAGAGGTAGTTGGTGGCATCTTGGCAGCCAAGCGGTTTACCATAGTTTTAGATTTATCTGGAACCATGTTCAAAGCTTAAATTAAGTGTTGGCAGGAAATATTTGAGTATGTTGCTTTACTTATGGATTAAGTTATTGGCCATCGGTTACAGAGTAAGATACAGTAACTGTTTGGTAATGGATGAGGCTACTAATCCAATGAAAAACAGTTTTTTATCACTAGTAACTTTAGTTTGATTTGACAGTCCTGCTCAGCATTTTACAAAAATAGCCTGCATGCAGCTAAGACTATGTATACTGCTTCATGTACATTTGATTTGTGTTTCCCATTCAAAGTTAAATAAGAATATTTGTTCAGCTCACCAGTGAAAAACTCTAGATGGAAATACGCCACAATTTGTGTGAAGGTAACCCGAGTTGAAATCCATTTTTGGCTTGATTTAATCCTGTCCAGTTCTTTGAAACGAGCACAAAACGTTTAAGGACCTAGTGACATTATGTGAACACGTTACAAAATGTATATTTACCGGAAGTGTGAGGAAGCAAAGGTCGGGCATTACATTTCCAGGTTTGCTTGCCTAAGGCCAGAGGGGTTTAAAATGCATCCCCATCCGAATAAAGAAATACACTCACCTGAACCTGCTTGTGGTGTGAAAACCGTGCATCTCATTTTAATAAAAGAATACTGGGGCTATCCGATCCTTGGTGGCATCAGGCGAGAGTTGGCAAGGGGGTGAAGGGTAAGTACAAGCAGAAAAGCTTTGGAAATTCCTTTTATCTTCAAACAAAAAAATGAAAAAGAATATATTAAGATTTGTGAACCTTATCCCTGTTTGCCAACTGGTTTTCCTGGTTCACAAAGTGAAGTTCTTGATTATACCTGAAAAAGGGAACAAAGTTAGAAAAATATATGGTACAGGTATGACCAGATGTAATGCCTGCATCCACACTCCAGCGGACAGAGCACAGTGGTGTACCAGCAGGCTCTGAGGGCAGAAGGAGTGAGTGCTGGAGCTCAAGATGACAGTGTTGCATGGGCCATTAGTAGCTAATTATGGAGACAGGCGGGCAGAAAACAGCGTGTGAGGAAAGACCATGCTCTGCACCATGGTTCTTTTGGGCCGTGTGCACTGGCAGCAGGACTGATTGCAGAAAGTAGCCACAAGGCCAGTCCCTGAACCCTACATCTCGCTTGGCAAAAGGGCATGGGTTCATGCTGTGCTCACCAGGTGTTTGCAGAAATACTTTGCACAGGGTACAGCTCAGTACATGCTGTGCACACCATTATAAGTGGAGCGTACATGGGCAAAAAGGGCAGGCATCTGGTCAAATTCAAGAAAATTGCAATAGTGCATCATTACAAAACCGAAAATATCACTGAAAAATATTTTAACAAGTGTTACGGTGTGTACCAAGATCAATAACTAACTATAAAACAGTCCCTTAAAATGAGGTATTTTGAATGGATGTTGTAATATAAAACCTAAAACCTATAAAAAAATCCTACAGTTGTCATTAGCTATGCCATGTTAGTTTCCTGCGTCCTCTCTTGCTTTGATGTTGCAGTGGATTTTACACTACAGGATGAGGATTAGCTACTGCAGCTTGACTCGGAAGTGATATATTTGACATAATAAAAAACATAGAGAAACCAATTATTTTACAATATATGCTTGTAAAACATGCTTGTCGCTCCCTTTACTGATTGTTTGTCATGTGTTTTTCCTACAGTGGCATTGGATTTGCAATAGAGTAGAATTTTTGTAATATTTGTTTCAGCGTGTATGTACATATATGTTAAAATCAATATAGTTTGAACCTCGTTTCAAAGCAACATCGTGCTGTAAAATGTTTGGGGTTACCCCAGAATTATGGAGGCAAAGTCTTGGATGACGTATTGCTTGTTGAGACAGTATTCAATTCTGTGTTGAAGAGTAAGGGAGCTTGCTGGATCTGAGTTGAGAAGAACTTTCAGATCCAAAAAGTTTTGTAAAAGAAGGCATGCCATCTGGTTTCTAGGGCGTCTGTTTGCTGCCCTAAGTGTTAGGAGAGCTGGATCTTGTTTGCTAAACACGTGGATTGCTTGAGTTTATTGTTGGGAAATGAAGCATACAGTTTTATTTCGAAGACCGGTAGAGGGAACGGTAGAAATATGTTGTCAATTATTTTACATTGGATGTCCTGATGGCATATCCTGTTCACTGACAAGTATTCTTAAAATATTGCTTTGTCTACATTGAAATACAAAATTAATACATAAAGTAAACACAATAGAATTTAAAGGAAAGTGGAAAAATATTTGTCAATCAGTCGTGGAAAAATACCAAAGTCTAGTAAAACAATGTATCCTTTGCCTGTGACCATTGATATTTTCTATAACGTATCTGTTGAAAGAAAAAAGGAAAAACCAGGATACTCATTTGTATCTTTACTTTTAATCATATATGCTGCTTTTAGTCTCTACTTCCCATTGTTTTTCTTTTGGTGATGGAAAGCGTTCATGTACCATCTCATATTTTGACGGAAGTTTTGATAGACGAGGATGTACATGCAGGAGTTACTGTATCTCAGAGATCCATTCCCCGCATGAAGGTAGAAGCTTGCGTAATGTAATGGTTGTATGCAATAATACAAGAGACTTTATCATTTAAATGGAGCAGCAGACTAAATTGATGTGTATCCACTGCGTTTTCAAACTAATGTTTGTAAAAATGAAAGAATCAAAACAGAAAAAGCAACAAGGATAATTATTTTTAAAAAACCTACAAAAGGCTTCAGAATTTGTTTTCTAACTTTAAAAACATAAACCTGTCTAGTTCATCAAGACTGATATGTTTGTGTCTGTATTAGGATTTTGTGCTTAGTTTTTGTGCTTCATTTCCTTAAGGTGTCTTTTTTCTCTCATGATGTAGATGATGAAGACCTTGAAGAAGATGGTCTCATAGACCCAGGACACGAGTATGTTTTACCATTTGGGACATCAGTTTCTGGGGGAGCTTTGAGTAGAAAGAAGATCAGAGCCGCAGAGCACATTAAGCAAGAGATGGAAAGTGAGGAGGAAAGAGTTGAAAGAATGAACAGTTATGCTGACGGAGCTACAGATTTGACCACCAGTGGACGTGAAAAAAGGAAACTTCCAACTGAGCTAGAGGAGAGGCCCCAAGCTCCTAAGTACTCCTGTATGAGCCTTTATGAGGAGAACCTTATTTTGAAGAGGTTGGAATCCTGCCCCAATGCATTAGCCATTTCCTCAGAAGGAAGGAGACTAAGAAGAAAGTTGAAAGTCAGGCAAGCCAAGAGGGAGAGGGGACTACCACTTTTTGATTTAGATCAAACTGTGAATGCTGCTCTTACATTAGGTGGAGGAGTTTACGAAGCAAAAGAAGGCATGAATGGAAGGTTCCCAGTAGGAAAACCATCATACCGAACAACAAGCCAAGACTGTCGAATTTTAGACAGATACCAGGCAAGTGATTTTTCTTTGTAAAATAACATGTTTGCCAAATTACCTATTCCTTTGCTCTTTCCTGTGAATAGTGGTATACATTAGTAAAAGCTTAAAAGCAATGTGGGTGAAATCTGGTTTGTTCCAATGTCTGATTTAGATGTGATGGGTAACAAAGAACTTGATGGAAATGTTGAAAATAAAAACTTTAATCTGCGTTGCATACTGTAGGAGGCATTTCCAATCATGTTTTTCTGAGTCTGTGCCACTACATACCTATTTTGCTTAGGGTTGCTCAGCAGCAAAAAGATGTAATTGAAATATTAGAGTTAACCCCCTTTACTGTATTAGGAATGCCTGTTTAACTGGTGAGACTTAAACTACTCCTGTAATAGGTGAGTGCTGTTTGTGGTCTCGAGCATTTTGCAAAATAAACAAGTCTAGATCAATATCTAAAAGTTAATTAAGAGAAAAATGATTCTGTGGAAATATATTTTACCTACTATCAGATGTCATCATTTATCGTATTTGAGGTGTCATCAGTGATGTCATGGAAGGTAATGAACAACAGATGGCGTGAGGTACATTATGTGCTGCTAACCATACCTGGAGAATTTTAGTGATATTTAGGTTTTTCCTTTTACCTGTATATGTCAGCTTAACTGTGTAAGGGACTTTCAGAGTATTCTTAATAAAGAACCTGTGAGGAAATTGTTTTATTATATGGTGTGGTTGTCAGACCTCACCGTATAATAAACGCACTATTTTTCCTGCGTCCAGTCAGATTCATTTGAAAAAACGTTAGCTCAACCCTGGGTAGCTGTGCCTCTGAGTAATTAGGCTTTATAAAAAAGGAACAAGTATAAATCATTAAGCAGTAACAAAACTGTAAAATAAGAAAGAAACAGGACACATAAAAAAAAACAACACCAATTGATAAAAATAGGTTGTATTTTTATCTTCAAATAGACACCTGAGCGACAAAAATCCGCCTGAAGGTTCCAGAAATGTAAATTTTTTAGATGAACAATACATCAATGCTTTTTCATACAACAGACTAAATAATTGTATAGGACAACTCTTGCAGTCAAACTTTGGAAAGCTTTTTTAAAGTTGTAAACTACTACTGTGGCCAGCGTTGGGCAACTAACTCCAGCAAGGAGTGAGTTACAGTGGCCAAAGAGGCTTAGTAGGTCAGTTGAGGTTATGTGTGAGCATATGTTCCTTCCTTTTAGATAAATGATTTATTCTGCCAGGGTAAATCCTTATTGTCTAAGTGCTGTTATTTCATACTTTCTTCTTTTTATTTCTTGATTAATCCATACACTCTTGTTTTTGATTGTAAAATGATTTATTGAACAGAACTAGGGCAAGAACAGCCGACACGTGTTTCACCCTATGTGGCGAATAACGCCAGGGCTTTCTCAAGGCTGTAACGGAATAAAAATACAATGTGAAAGTGCAATCAGTACTGTACAGAACAGTAAAGAATGACCCCAAAAGTGAAAAAGAGTGCAGAAAAGTCAAGTGAATTAAGGGAAAAATGTGTGGTTTTTTTTTAATTTTGAATGTAATTTTCATTAAGGCAGTAAAACTATGAAATCATTCGAAAAGATTTGGAGGGAAGCAGAGAAGAGATCCTGCTTAAAAAGTGATAGTAATTGTGAGACCAGTGTAGAAGGCCCTTTACCCAGAAATAAGGTTGAGAGCTGATTACCTACAATATTTACGCATATATATGATATATATAATTTTACAATCAAAAACAAGAGTGTAATGGATTAATCAAGAAATAAAATAAAAAAATATGGAATAACAGCACTTAGATAATAAGGATTTACCCTGGCTGAATAAATCATTTATCTAAAAGGAAGGAACATATGCTCTCACATAACCTCATTTGTTCTTGCGAAGCTAGCATGGTCCGGAGCTTCGAGTACAGTTCCTTCAACGCTTTAATTCTTTTTTTTAAGAATTACTATCTAGACCCAGGATCCCTGGTCCTGTCACTTTTGTAGGTCAGTTACCTTGCAGTCAGATCAGTCTCTAGCTCATTTCCAGGCTTTATGGGCGAAACGCCATAGACTCTAATGAAGTGGTTCTAATGCAAGAGATACAGGATGCTGAAAATACTGGAGGATGCTGCTGCGGTAAGTTCCTGTTACTACTCCTCTGTCCATGAACATAGTGGGGTGACTTTGGCCACTGGTCGATGTCCTTTGAAATCCAGTTGAAGTCCAGCCAAACAAAAGTAACCACTGGTTTCTAGTCACGGCAAAACTAGTGGTTCCCTTTAATTGGTGGTAACTTCTATCTTGGGTGACCATACGGCATGGCAATGACTCTCCCAGGTCCAGCAGACTAGGTACAACTGTTGAGGGTCTGGTTTTTGTCTCCCAGGCTGCACGTTGGCAGTCCACAGCGGTCAGGCATTCTTGGTTACTAACTCGCCAAGGCAGGCCTCTTCCAATTTGTGGCCCTATAGCTGTAACAGGAAGGCAGCTAACTAACTCTTGAAGTTACTTTTGTATTAGCTCTGGGGTGATATTTCTCCAGCACAGCACCACAGACACAGTTCTTCTCTTTGCTAGCCTTCACTTGCATCCCCTTCAACAATGCTTAGCAAGTCGTTGGCCAAGCAAAATGGCCGACAGAACGTGAGCTCCTTCGGCTCCCGACCGGCCGGCCACTGAATCCTGAGTTATCCTGCCTGCTGCAGCCCACGATAGTCCCCTTTGTGTGGCAGCAACATCGCGCACTGTGAGGGCACCTTTGGGAGAGAGCAGGACGAAGTAGGTGCCCGGAGGTGACTGCGACGGACTCCCGCATGCCCGTGAGGCCGGGGGCAAGGCCTGCGCCGGCCGGAGGCGACAAACCCCTTTCCTGAGCCCAGTGACACCAACGATTATAGAGGAGGCGCCCTCTGCAATCGGGGGCCTCCTGAACTCCGCTGGCCCTGGACTCGCTGCGGGGCATTGAGGAGCTGGGAGGGCCCGGGAGGGCTGCAAGTGACGGAGGCACCTGCCGCGAGGGAGCCCGGTGTCGCGGCCTGCACTGACCGGGGAACTGCAGGCCGGCGGAGTCAATCCCACTTACCCGGCGCCATCGGTGGCGGCTGGGGGGGTGCCTTCTGCCGCCGGGGGCCGCCTGAACTCTGATGCCTGGAGGTGAGCGTGGGTCTCGTGGTTGACGGATCCCTCTCCCCTGCCTGGTGCCACTAGATACTGACGAGGAGGCTCCCTCTGCCATCTGTGGGCCTCCTAGACTCTGCCGCACTTGGCCTCGCTCTTGGGCCTTGAGGAGTAGGGCGGCCCCGTCTGGGGGCCTCGTGGGGCTTCTGGAAGTGTGCTTGGAGCTAGTGCCTGCCGTCACTGGACCCGGAGGCCTTGGTGTCCGTGTCGGGGGTGCTCGCTGCTGCTGCTGCTGCGCCCCCCTGTTTTGATTGTGGACGGGCGGCCCTCTCCAACCAGGCCTGGAGTGTGCTGTGCCTTGGGGGTTGGACCGCGGAGCGACCCCGGACCGGGAGCCCTTGGCGGGCTGTGTTGGCGGCAGCTGCCCAGGAGGCCGTGGCTTTCCCCTCCTGACCGACGGTGGAGTTCCTGAGGCCTGTAGGACACGATTGGCCCGACTGGCCTGGTGGCCCTGCGCTCCTGAGACGCGGCGTGTTGGCCTGCTGCACACTCCCGGGCTGGATCATCTAGGACTCCCCTTCTTGGCGCCTGAGGACCCACTGGCTGTAAAAGGTACTGAGGAGTGCGCCATTGCAGGCTAGCAGTGGCGCTGTGGAGCGGGGACTGCCTGGGTGCGAGGCACCCGCCTGTGTCCAGTTCTTTTTGGCCTGACCCTCCCGGGCCTACGCTTAAAAAGTGAAACTTAAACGTTTTAATTTTTTTCCTTTTAAACTCATCCCATTTTCCTTTAAGGAAAACAGAGTGCATTTATAAAAAAAATATTGCTTTATTTAAAAGCAATCACAGACATTGTGGTCTGCTGACCCCAGCAGGCCATCATCCCTGTGATGGCTATGATTCCTAATGGGTCGCATATTGCAACCTACCTCTTTAATATCCAAGAGGTAGGTCTGTTTGTGTCCGTTAGGAATCGCTAATGAAACTCAAGAGTTTAATACATTAGGAATACTGATTTCCGAAATGCAATTCGGAGATAATCGTAATTAGGAAATCGGTATTCTTAATGTTATCACATCTAGGACCATATCCTGTTTCTTCTCCTAAATCCCGATAATTACTGATCTAAAATATAGTGTATTTTGCAACAATTGTGAATTTTTTGGGGTGTTGCATTTCGGCTGTAATTCACAGAGAATCCTTGGCCTCTACCCACAGCAATATTCAATTAATCTTTGAGTTTGGTTCGTTCGTTAGTGATCCTATATATAAGCAGTAGGTTCTGTTCAGTTGCCTCCAGCAAGGGACTAGCTCTACAACAACTAGTACATAAAAAGAAAACTGAAATGTAAGTTTTAAAGACTACGGTGAATTACTATTTAGGCAGATGTAAATATGTTGTGTTACTGTTTTGTGTGTCCTATTTTTCTTTTTCAATATTTACAGGCTGTATTGCCAGCAATGAAGGGATATCAGCGCCTGACCTCTAAATTTTTACATCGCTTGGTCGGGACGGAAAACATGGCATCAGAGCACAGTATTGTCAGCCCTTACACTTCACGAGTTTTGAAGCCTTATATCAGGTAGACATGGTTATGTTTACTCTTTGGCAAACGGTTAACCCTTAGTACATTGTTTTTTAAAGGAAACTTGCAAAAGTGCAGCTACTTTCTCGCTAGCAGACCTAGAACACAGTGTTAAGATATCTCCAAGTGTTCACTGCCTATTAAAATAAACTGATAATCAGTTTATTATAACCCCATTTTGTAGCAATGACTTAAAGAACTTTCAGTGATGAAAGAACACTTACAGGTCAAGTATAAACCCCACAAGACACCGCAACAGGTAACACAGAGGGATAATAATGAGTAAAAGATAACATTTATATCAAAAGATAAGAAAGGGTTTCAATGGCACTGAGATGTATAGAGAGGGAACTGCCACAAATCTTATGAAATGAGGTGTGACAATTTCCTCTCCTAAATAGTCCTTGCTTGGAAGGGATCGTCCCTTGTTCCAGAATAGACTGAAATTGTATGGCTGCTGCTTTCATATATATCTGTTACACAGCTTTCCCTGACTTTGTCACTAGTGTTTTTTTTATATTTGTGCACCTGTGCGCGGTTTGCGCAGGGCTAATCTTTTCATGCTCGGTTACTGCTGAGTACCTAACGAAAATAATAGAAGGGAGAATGTGAAGAGGCATTTCTGCAGGCCCATACTAAAGAGGGAGTTATTTTTATTGGCTACATGCTCTATTCTTTCAAAGTCTTAAATATAATTTGGTACATTAACTGCAATTTGAATTCACTTAGATGACTATCTTATTTTGACTCCACACCAAACTTGCAATTTTGGGTTTTATGATAATCAGACATTAATTTCTTTAATTTTGCCTATTCCGAATATTTTATGTTCCCTACTTCTCAGTGTTAATAGTAATGTGAGCAAAAGAATACAATCTAGGCAAGTAGAACGCAGAATTATTAAACGTCAGATTGCCTGACGGCTTAAGCTCTATCTCATTATTAAATATTTGTTCAACCTCATTCTGACCTAATGTAATGTTTTTATATGTATATAAGTGTACACAAATAAATTCACTAAAGATTATTTTTGTTTATCATTATTTGTAAAGCGCAACTGACACCCTACGAGTAACCTGGCGCTGTGATACAGGCGACTAGCTTAGGACCGAGAAACTGTGTCACTGTTTTGTGTTGTGTTGGATTTTGCTTATTGTAATTTAATTTCTGCATCGTAGGAACCTCACTGATAATCATGAACATAGAGTATTCCCATGAATTTGCAGGGATCCTGGAACACATTTTCTTCAAATATTGAAAGTAATTATTATGTGGAGGAAACCGCCTCATTGTCCATAGAATTAAAGTTACTGCCATTGAAGAATGTGATAGGTCTGCATTTTACTGATGTTTCTCTTGATCATAAACGGCATCTAATCATTTTAATGTGACCACATTGCAGCATCTGACAAGAAGGCAACCCTGAATTTAATTGTAAAAAAACGCCAGTTGAGCACATATAGTGGAAGGAGAATGAAGTAAATAAGCATTTGCAATGAAATAGGATACCTTCAGCTAGTTCTGAGGCTTTACCCAACTACACTTTGCATCTTGGACCTTGTAAGTGTTTAGCCATGCTGCACATTATCCTGGGCGCAGTGCCGGGGGGTTTGGCGTGGGGCGGGGGGCTTGGACTTCAGGAGGCTTGGCAGGTAGAGCGTAGCTGAGAGTGTTCTTGGGGGTGTACGGGGGTCTTACCTATGCTGCTCCCTCTACGGGGGGGTAGGGTTGCTGCTTGGATTCTGTGGCCGCCTCTTTCCTTGACCCGGAGCACCAATGGGAGCACTGAGAGCATCGATGGAGCGCTGAGGAACTGCTGAAACCACAGGCCTGGCGTGCGGCTGGGTCTACGTGTGCGGCTAGGTCTGCACATGCGACCAAAGTGGTAGCCAAGTTAAGGTTAGGCACTTCTTCGGCTGCTTTCGTTCCAAGACAGAGGGCAGGGTGATTCTAGTCACATATGCATTGCCTGGCTCTAACATGGCAGCTTCTAAGTAGCCAAGTACACATGCCCTTACCAGGATGCGCAGTCTACAAGGTGCCACAGAGAGCAGAATGGGGGTTGGGAGCACACTGCCTCACAGTCCCAGCACAGTTCGCCCCTCATTCTGTTCAAAAGGCTCCCTTGAGCCAGCAAGCTGACGATCTTTGGAGAAGCACCTGTGTGCCTGTGAGTGGTACTGTGACCTGAGAGAAACTTGGCAGCATTTCCAGCAACCCCAGATGATTTTTCTTTGCTCTCTAATACTGCTGCTCTCTACTGAAGACGGGCTCAACCCAGAAACACGTGTCTAGAGATATACAGCAATGTCTGCACCAACTTTGGTGAAAAACTCCAGCTAATTTTGAAGTAAGTTTGAACTGTGTACTGCATTTACCAGGATGCAAAGGGGCGAACTGTGCTGGAACTGTGAGGCAGTGTGCTCCCAACCCCCATTCTGTGCCACAGAGAGCGAAGAGAGCATAGAGCAAAACCCATAAATCAAATGCTGAAAGACTTCGAACACAAACTACCGAGAGCACTTAATCTCCTGATGTGGGAGGGGCGTAACGAAGATGCAGTTAAATACGGGGCTGAAGCTGAGCAGCAACCAGGGTGATTGACTTAATGAAGTGGCGGCTCTAAAGTGGGGCTCACTGAACAAAGGAAAAGCGCGAAAGCCATGAGCTGAGCGCAAGTCGAGGAAAAAATATTAATAATAGTACGCCGAAACAAACTTAAATGAACAGAAGTGAAAGCCTACAAGTACTAGGGCCAGAAGCCATGGCCGGTAACAACACACCAAGAGGAAGGACAAATGTAAGGAATAGATCCGGGGAAAAGCAAGGATTTTTAAAGGCCACACAAAGGAACCAATGAAAAGCGGTAGGCATGCCAAAAGCTATTAGAGCACAAAAAGCAGGTCTGGAACAAGACAGCGCATGCGCTGCTTTGGTGAGACCTAAAAAGGAGCCTGTCAGAAGTTCAAGGAGTGGAAGGAAAATGCACTCTTACTTTAAAGAGTCAGCAGCGTCCCTTCCCAGCATGCACAATACTGGCAGTTTGCCTCACAGTTTCAGTTCTTTTTTCCGGCTCATGCTGAGAGGATCTCAACACTCCGTTTTTTCTTAACTTTAGTCACACTTAATTCTTTTTTTGCTTCATTCGACGTCTCTGAAGTTATTCAACTTTTATCACCAATTTCACATCAAAAAGTGGTGAATGTTTTTTTTAAAATACCTTCAATTCTCATGAAATGTCCCACATGTGTATGAAAAGGGCTTCATGAGACCCACATTCTTAGTATGTTTTCTCTCTTTCGGCCTCTCTGTTAAAAAGTATGAATTTTGCCAGAAAATTTCCAAAAGAACCTTAAACGACCAAGAGTGAAACTTGAAAACCTGCATCTGATAGAGACATCTAGCCGCAAATTCCTTAACTTGAAATATCTCCCCAGTCATCAGACTGGATCTGGAAAATCTTTTTTCCCCAGCAATACCTCTGCACGCCGCCCGGCTCCGTCCTGACATCGTCCACGGAAGTGACGTCAATGTAGCCCTATAAGCCCCTCCCGGCGTGCTGACGTCAGTTTTTTTTCTTTTGCCGCGTCCTAACGCGAATCCGGGAAAATAATACCTCGGTCCTGTTTTTGTTACTTACAAGCCTTTTTGATGCCTTTCGCGTCCAGGAACAGTATGTTCGATGCCCTATGCGGGCATTCCAAAGTGCCGGTCCTGCTCACGAGGTCTACGACGGACCCTCACAACATCTGTATGTGGTGCTTGGGAGAGCACCATGACTCAGTGGAGTGCGCCGCTTGCCGCCAGCTGCAGCCGAAATCCCTGCGGGAACGCCACATGAAGCTGCTGTTTGCCCGGATGTCCTGCGACGCAGGTCTTCTTCTCTAGCGGAGTCATCCACATGGCGCCAGGCCTAATGGGAGGACGTTCTTGTTCAGGGCAGGTCCCGGGACGGTCACCATCATTCGCCTATCTCAGGTAGGCATTTGCCCCCCCTCACTGGTGCTCCTCCGGACCCCACAGGGGGGTTGGGACTCAGGTTGGGATACCGCCGGCGGGTTTACCCTCGACTCCAACCGAGTGCCCTGACTCTGACACCAGAGTCACCGCAACGTCGGGACACGGTCCGAAGGGGCATCCT
The DNA here is from genome assembly GCF_964261635.1 of Lissotriton helveticus. Classification (NCBI taxonomy): domain Eukaryota; kingdom Metazoa; phylum Chordata; class Amphibia; order Caudata; family Salamandridae; genus Lissotriton; species Lissotriton helveticus. The sequence continues at coordinate 1,235,330,464 of NC_136067.1, forward strand.
ACAACGTCTAGCCCTTCCATAGCGCTGTCGCACAGCCTTCCATGGCTCCCTGCAGCATCGCTGGAGGTGGCTGCGGCGCGGTGCACAACACCGCTTCGGCGTTTCCACCTCGGGGAATGTTGAGTCAATGCCGTTCTGACTCCGAGCGGTCGGGGCCTTTCGGAGGTCGCCAACGCCGGCTGAACTCGGACGGTCGAGGCCTTTTCGGAGGACGCCGACGCCGGCTCTACTCGAGGCCTTTTTGGAGATCGGCGCAAGCTCGGCTCAAAGGGTCGAGGCCTCTAAGAAGGTCGTCAGCTCGACTAGAGGAGTCAAGGCCTTTTCGGAGGCCTCCGACGCCGGCTCGACTTGTGGCCTCTTAGTAGGTTGCCCACGCCGACTCCACTCGAGGGGTCGAGACCTTTTCGGGGGTCACCGGCTCAACTCGGGCGGTTGGGGCCTTTTCAAAGCTCTCCGACGCTGGCTCGACGTTGCCTCAACCCCGATCGACGCCGGTACCATCTCCAGCTTTATTGGTGGAGGATGTGGTCCCTGTGGGTTCACCACCCCCTGTGTCATTTTACTGCTCTCCAGCGCAGGCGCCAGTGGAGCATTGGCCTACTCATACTGCTGCTGAGCTTTTATTAAGGGGCCGTTCATTACCTACTGATGACTTGCTCTCCGCCTGCGGGGCCACGGGGGTTAGTGGGACGTTTGTCAGGACTCTATGCAGGGCTGCAGACATTTTAAGGATTAAACCGCCCTCAGTCTCTAGTCCTTCGGATCCTTTGCTGGATATTCTCCAACAGGGCGTGGGGAACATGGAACCATTGTTACCTTTTGCGGAGTCATTGTTTGACATCCTTCTCGGAACGTGGGCACGGCCCTCCTCAAGGGACCCAGTGGATCGTACTGTGGCACATCACCATCGCCGGCTCCCACCTGCTTGACCCTCCATCCTGGAGCTGGAGGACGTGTGCTTCAGGCAGCTCTCTCTGTGACTCCTGTTCCGTTGCATCTTCCCACTCGGGAGTCTCGGTGTTTGGAGTCATATGGCCGCGATGTTTTTGCGTCCGCCAGCTTGGGACTCCGGTCCCTCAAAACAAGTGTGTATTTGCTCGTGCTGAATTAGCCCTTTGGGACGCTGTTGAATGGTTCCTCCCCTCCTTGCCGGAGAACTCTCGTACCGATGTGGCTCGCTAATCCATGATGGCCAAGATATGGCGCACTTTTCTATTTGGTCTGCCATGGACACCACAGACTCTTTGGGTCGTACTATGGCCAGGTCGGTTGCCATACGCCGCCACGCGTGGTTGCGTGCTGGCATTTCCCAGAGCATGTTCAGGAGCGGCTTCGAGATGTACCATTTAATGGGGTCACTCTTTTGGATGTCCATACTGATTCGGTGATCAGGCGCCTCCTGTCTATGTATCTTCCTCGGTTCTATCTTCGTGGAGGATTTTTGGTTTTGTGACGTTGCCGTCCTTTTTGTTTCTGTTACCCGTTGTGGGTTGAAGATGGTCTTGGTTTTTGTTTCTGCTCAGCCGTGTTGTTTACTTTATTCTGGTACAGCTGGTTAAGCTGTGTTTACCTTTCTTTTGAGCCTCTGCCTACAAGCTTGTCTCAAGAGGGACCCTTCTTTTGTAGGGTTCTGCCGTACCCTATGTGGGGTATTTGTTGGCAATCATATTGCTACTCTTCCTTGCCAGGAACCTTTGATGCAAGCTGACTCTTCCTACTGTTGTAAGATGTCTCCTCTGGTGAGATCCATAAGATTGTTTTCTCTCCAAGGGTTACCATTAGTTGTCTACGGTTGGTCCGTAATACATCCTCTTCTCCGTAGGGGGTTTTGTCACCCTGGCGTTTTCCTACAACCTCACTGTGAACGTCTTGCCTGTCTTTCAGTGGACATGCGCCCCTGGGAGGGGGGGGGGGGGGCAGGTCTTCCCTAGCACGTTCTCCGGTTCCTTGCTTCTTCTTCCCCCTCGGGGGCCATGTTATTTTTTCTGCATTCTTAACTGTTATGCAGCACACCGGTGCCGTGGTACCGCTTGCATGACTCCCCTATTTAGGATGAATCACTCCACTTACGCGTGTCGACATTCCTGTCTCTTTGTGGGTATATCGTGGATTCTACATGCCACTGGGGTGCTTGCATGCTAAGTCTTTTTGCCTTAGTGTCAGACATTCTTGCTTACTCTTTCCTTCAGGATAGTGTCCTCAATGTGTTCATAGCCTTGCAGGGTATCCACTCTCATAGGTGCCTTTTAATTTGTTTGGCTGCATGCCTACCTCCTGAGCTTTTGCTCAATGGTGGCTCCTCTGTCTTTGTTGGCACTAGGCTCTGGGCTTGGCCGTGCCACTCTTGGCACTTGTCCTAAGCAGTACACATTAATGTGTTTTTTCTTACACCCACGGGCCTCATGCTGCGGCACCTGTACTGGGGTGGACAGTCTTCCCTCTGTCCGCTGTTTCTTGTAGCTTCCACTGTGGTGTGTGTTCGGGTAGTATGCTCTACCGTTGCCATGTTGTTCTGACCCGTGGAACTTCGTTCTTCTTGGATTGTAGGGACCAATGCTTGGGTCCCTCTTGAAGTTCTCCCTGCATTGTTTCTCAAGTTGGTGCGGAACTTCTACTTCTGTTTTCCTTTCGCCTCTGTATGGGCGAGAGTGGTCTCACACCTTCCCTCATCGGATTTGGTGTCTTTAACTCCCTTGTTCATACTCCTTAAGGTGGGTCATGGGTCTGATGCCCATTGTCTTGGCATTGCGGTTTCCACCTTTTTTCGTCAGCAGTTGACGAATATGTTCTCCTGAAACTTGGTTGTTTTGCAGAACCTCCTACTTTGGGGTATGGCTTTGGTATCTATTCTAAGTTAAGGAGTCTGCGGCTAGATGTCTCTATCAGATGGAAGATTTACTTACCTTCGGTAACAATATATCTGGTAGAGACACAGTCTAGCTGCAGATTCCTTAACGTCCGCCCATCCTCCCTGCTCTGCAAAGGCCTTTTAATATGGTGTTTTTTCCAGCTAGCCCCACTTTCTGGTGGCCTTGGTATCCGAAGATGTGCTCTCGCACCTCACTCTGGGGTAGGATGTGTTGTTCTGCGTGGGACCCTTTGGCTCTCCACTCCGTCCACGTTTGAAGGTGGTTCAGGTCTATACTATTTCCTACCTTCTCATGTTGTTCCACCTGCGCTCCTCACGCATGGAGATATTCTGTTTTTAATTCCCTCCCATCGCCCACACGTTAGCCTCCTTGGGGTATTCCTTGGCATCTTCTTGGGCCCTTGCTCGCAGCACGTACCATGTGAGCTCCTTTCAGTCCCTCCGGGGACTGGGTGCTTTTTCAACGATTTTGTTCTTTGTTAACACACTGTTCCAATGCCATCTCAGTTTTTTGCACGGCTCCGCGTTGTGGCGCGGAAACATTTCCTACAGAAAACTGACGTCAGCACGCCGGGAGGGACTTATATGGCTCCATTGATGTCACTTCCGTGGACGACGTCAGGACGGAGCCGGGCTACACCCCCTCCCGGCGTGCAGAGGTATTGCTGGGGAAAAAAGATTTTCCAGATCCAGTCTGACGCCTGGGGAAATATTCTAAGTTAAGGAATCTGCAGCTAGACTGTGTCGCTACCAGATATATCGTTACCAAAGGTAAGTAACTCTTCCGTCAGGATGAAGAGAGGAAAAAACTGAGAAAAAAGGACAGAGAAGGGACTCATTCTTCTGAATGCAGAACCCTTTGCACTAAAAACTCCCATAGAGGAAGATCTAGAGAGCGGAAACATAAAATCCATCGTCACCATCACTCTGAACACTTTCACCGCCCTCGCGAACACTGGTCAAGCCAGGCGTGAACACCAGCTTGCTCGCCATTGTGAAGTACAACAACATCACTGGCGGTGACACCTCAGGTGCTGTAAAGTTTAACTGCGTCGATTTCAGTTCTGACAGTGCAGCCGTCGAGGGCGGGACTGTCGATGCTAGGAATACTCAACACTAACATAGCATCGGTCGATGTCGAAAAGATTGGCTTAATTGACGTCGAGTTCGCAGTCCAGGCACTTGAAGCTAAGGAGATCGATGTTGAGTTAGTCAAATTTCTGATTTTTTAGTTCCTGATACCCATCAACTAGAATATGGAAACCAGAATTGACCAACTTTAATAATCCCACAGGATGATCCTGTTCAAGAACACCGTACTCCTCTAAACTTACCATCTAGACCTATTTCTCTGATACTTCCTGTAGTTTAACCAATGGAACCATAGTCAAGACACATAGTTTCACCACACACTGAAGGTCCTCCTCAGTCAACTCCTCCAAGACTTTGACCCCAAGAATATGGAAAAGAAGATCACCTTCTCAGTCCCTTTCACCAACTAAGTCTTATTCCACCAATTCCTATTCTACATACACCCCCACTTCGCTGGCTGCATCACCTCTTCAGTCATCTTCTGTTTTGACATTCTTACTTTTCAAGATGTCCTAGTCAGAGGTGCCAATAAGCTAAATCTTCAATTGCAAACACCACAGGCAACATTTTCTGTGATAATGGAGACTCTTAAACCAAAAGCTTCACCAAGACCTACCTTACCTTTGGTACGGGGATTTGCAGAACTTGCAGAAGAAAACTTCCTTATTCCATCCACTATTGTGGTGCCAATAGGAGAGTAAGAGTCTGGATGCAGTAGGAAGAAAAATATTAAACTCTGCAACTCTGTCACTTTTAAGAACTCCAGTGCATCTGCCATTTTAACGAGCTATGGTTGAGCGCTATGGGAATCTCCTGCTGCATTTGCAGATGATCTTCCTAAAGATAGAAGACATGATTGTATGGAGGTTGTACAAGAGGGACAGACTGTCTGAAATCAGTCTATCAGCACATCCATAGAAGAAGCAGATCTGGCCAATTTGCAATGGTTTATCTCTTAACAGGTTGTCTTGGCTTAGACTGACTTCCCATAAACCAAATGCTTAGTTGAAAATCATTAATCTTCCTTTCACTGGACCAGTCAAGTCAAGTCAATCATAACCATAAAAGCATTCTAAAAAGTTTACATTTTCCATTAACATATATATAACATATATTCACACAATCTAATAAATGGTACAATCAAATACACAATGATATCAGAGCAATTTAGGGAGATTAATTAATACGTTAAAATTTTTATACAAAAGTTGAAAATCAAACTACATTTAATAGAAAAAATGAGCTACACTTTACTTGCGGGCCTAAATACTTTCGTATAATGTGACCTCTGTTCTTCTTTTGATAGCCATTGGTACAAAAATAATTACTGCATTGCAGACAATTTAATTTTCCAAGCTACAAATATAATTAAAAGCATGTTTATAAAAATACAATTTACTATCTACAAATAAAGAGAGTAAAACGTACTCCCTAATGTCTCTATAAAAGTTACAAAAAAGTATAAAGTGCAATGTTGTCTGTGGTGATTTTCCATCATAAGGGCAATAAAGAAGGGTATGATTCCACTTGCCCACCTTGGGAAATGCAATCAGGTGATGGAGAGTGGCCAATTGTAATCTGGTTAAGTAAAACCTGTGTTGTATGTTTCTTGTAAACAATAGATATGGTTGAATATCTAGTGATAAAGGACCATCACAGTATAATTTAATCGTCTGTTTAGAGCATGCTACAGTATCTCGAAGTGCATCTCTTGTTTTTATGATCCTCAATTTTAGGTCCCTTTTATTTCTGGGTAGTAATAGGGTCTTTAAGATCGGCATCCACCTTGCACTCAGTTAAAAGGTTATGAATGTACTGTAACCAGGGGATCTTTTTATAATGATCTAGGGATAAACAATCCATTATAATCTCCTTTGTAAATTGTGTCTCCTCTTTAGTCTAGATCCCATACCAGAGCATAAGACAATTCCTTGTGGACTATGTATGAGGGGGTGGAATCTGGGACTGCTAGGAGTCTTCTTAAAAATGTATTTGCCTGAGTTTGTAATAAAGTGTGGTTGGCCATCCCTCATATTGAAGCTCCATAGCATGTTCCTGTAAGGCATTTGCTCCTATATAGGGTCAGTATTCCCCTAACTGGTTTGTTCCCAATTTTTTTAGAGAATCTAAAAATAGCCTTGACTAATCATATGCATTTCAATTTACAAAGATCGACATGGGCACCCCAGCTTCCCTGACATGTGAAAAGAAGGCCTAAATATGAGAACTCCTTCAACATGGTGGTTTCAACATGGTGGTTTCTATATTTAGTTTTCCCTCTTCCGCATGTCATAGTAAATGTTTTACTAAGATTGAGAATTAAATCTTTCCCATTAATAAATAATGTGAAGTTTTCAATTAATAGTTGAAGCCCATTTGCTGAACTTGATAACAGGACTGCGTTGTCTGCATACAAGAGGACTCGGGTAACACGGTTTCCAATTCTAGGGCCGTCAGCATTCAAAGTTTGCAGCAATAAGTCAATATTATTAGTATAAAGGGAGAATAGAAGTGGTGCAAGGACTCACCCGTGCCGTATACCTCCCCTATACCCCTAAAACCATAGTACCAACGGAAGAGTGGTTAACACACTTTGAATATATATTTAACCCAAATAAAGAAGTCTCTATGGTCACAATCTTAACAGCTGACACGTCTTTAAAGAAGTGGTGGTCTAACGTCTTCCAGAATGGTACAGTGTCTCATGTCTCTGCTGCCTGGACCAACTTAACCCAAGCTAGTTCTCTGATTTCAGCTTTCCTTGTATTTAAACTTTGCTTATAGATTTTACTTCTTTAGTCCTAGGTATAAGTTTTAATGTGTCTTTTAGTTCCTGATTTATTTTAGTGCACTTTTGGTCAAACCATCTTGGTTGAAGGTTAGCATGTTTCTTATTCTTTACTTTTAAGTCTCCTGAGATTGTGCCCGCTATATTACAGAAAGCTGTAATAATGTGTGAATCCAAGGATGATTCCCTCAAGCAAATGGTAATATCTTCTTGGGTTTTTTGGACGAAATTATCCATAAATGCTAAGGGGTTCACACCTGACCATTTTAAAGAAGTGACATTTCCTCCTTGGGTTTTGGATACTATGCACTCCTCTTCCTGGTGCGTCGAGGTTAACTTCAGCACCAGTAGTAGTGGGTGATGGTCACTAAACGGACTTATCTGTAGTTCAAAGTTTTCAAGCACACCCTTGCAACTTCCTGAGATCAAGACATGATCAATATTCGACAAACATTGCTCCTTCATAAGTATAGACAGCAATTTCACCCTTTTTTCAAAATAACTCCCAAGAGTTCCAGATTATATTTCTACATTATGCTATTAATGGTATCTCCATATATATTATGGGGGAAATGGGAGCAAAAATCACCTTGTTCGTCCCTATGACCACAATATTCCCCATTTAAAATGTTTACATTTCTCACTATTAAAATCACCTGCCAAAATAAGCAAGTAGTCTTCCGTAATGCCTTTTAAAAATTATCTAGTTCCTCCTCTAGGGGCATAACTACCTTGTGTTTAGTGCTTTCAAAAATAGTATTATAAAAATTAATAATTATTATACATTGTTTCCCTTTTGTACAAAGATATAAAAGCTGAAAAAACTGGGAGTTAGTATAAGCTTTCTATAGGACTAACTGTGATGTAACCAAGACCAATGCTGCCAAGCCTCATTTGGCTCTCCCTGACTTTGAAGGGGTAGCTTGTGTGGAAAATATTTGAAATCCATCAATGTAAAAAGGTTCAGCATGCCAGGTTTCTTGGAGGAGTATTAATGAGCAGTTAATGATCTCCTTAATCCATTCTCTGTTGTTTAACTTATTTCTCACTCCAGCCACATTCAATGATATAGTATTCAAATTTCCATGTGTTAGGTATCGACTTGGGGGATTATTGGTAGGGTTTAGTGGTGGAATTGCGTATTTAATGAATATTGAACGCTCTTCCTCCTCTGACAGTCAAACGGGCTCACTACAACCGCCTAGGGGCAGTCCTCCTTTTTGGCCTCCACACAGACAAAGAGATAGAGAGAATGAAGAAAGAGGCAGAAACCCTTAAAGCAGTGGGTTTGGAGGAAAGAAAGAAGTTCTGTTGTTCCCAATACCATCAAAGCGACTATAGATTTCGGTCCAGACAGAGGGTACTGTCCCCTCAATTGTCCTTCTATTCTCAGTCCCAAGGTCGGCAACACCAACTGCAACAATTCCATCCTAAGAATAATCGACAAGGAGGTCAATAGCAAGAACAGCAGATGCACCGCCAAGACCAATATCAAAACAGTGAGAATCACACTCCTCTGTTCTGTTTCCTAATTCACTGGGAGGAAGTGTCTCACATCGCTTGAGAGAGTGGACATTGATAACCTCTGACAAATAGGTCCTACAAATTATCCAAAAGTGGCTACACCATCCAGTTCATGCATCTTCCACCTTCAATACCTCCAAAATCAGCACCAAAACATCAATTGCTGCAATTAAAAAAGGAGGTTCAGTCCAAAAATTATCAATAGAACCGGTTCCTTTATCTCAAAAAGGAAAAGGTATCTATTTAAGATATTTGTTGTTACCCGGGAAAAGCAAACATGGAGTTTAGGCCTATATTTTACCTAAGACATGCAAACAAAAATGTCATGAGACAACAATTCTGGATGCTAGCCCTGCATTAGATCTACCCTCTGTTGATGAAAGGAGACTGGATGTGTTTGGTGGATATCAAAGACTCATATTTCCACATACCTATTGCAAAGAAAAGCAGAACATTTTTAAGATTTGTAGTGGGAAAAGCCCATTATCAGTACACAGTTCTTCCATTCTGTCTAAAGTCTGCACCCATAACATTCTCCAAATGCATTTCTGTGGTTGCAGCTCACCTCTGGAGAAAGATTTACATTTACCCTTATCTAGACAAATGCCTGATAAAAGCACGCTCCCATTGTCTAGCACAGTTGGATTTCAACATAACAGCCAAACTCTTGACCGGACTTGGCTTGCATATCAATCACAAGAAGTCAATTTCTTCAACTCGTCAACTTCACACTTAGCTAGGAGCCACTCTGGATACTATAAAAGGAGTGTAATCCATTTTTCGCAAAGGTCACCTACTGCTTCAAATGACGCGTCCAACCGATCTCATCTCTACTAGGGTTGATGGCATATTGCATGTATCTAGTTCTAAGTGCACGTCTCCAGATGAGATCCTCACAACATTGCCTTAAAGACCAATGGTCTCAATGGATGGACAACTGGGAACACAAACTATTTCTCACCACTCAAGCCAAACAATCTCTAATGTGGTGGCATAAAAGACACAATTTACTGAAGGGAATTCCCTATTTCCAGGATCTTCTCAAACTGTCACAGATGTGTCCCTGACAGAATGGGTAGCCATTGCATCACATAAATGTTCTGGTAATGAAGGTGGTCCATTTAATCTTCAAGGCTTTTGCACCAATTTTATTGACCAGATGGATACTTATTCAAAAACACACTACCACAACAATTCACTGTCTAAACAAGCAAGGGAGTACCAGATCAAGGATTATGTCTCTAGAAGATCAAACAATCTGACATTGGTTACTGGCAAGGAATCTGTTGTTTGAAGCAATCCAATTATCAGGCATCCAAAATTGTCAAGCAGATACTTAATAGACAACCATGAATGAGAATTAGACAATGCAGTTTTATTATGTATTTTACAAGACTGTTTCTCGACATAGACTTATTCACCACAAGAGAAAAGGCATAATGCTCAAATTGTGCTTCGAAAAGGCAGGAACCAAACTAGTTAGGCAATGACCTTTTGATTGTTTGGTCGAAACGTTTGCTCTTTGCCTTTTCTCGGATCCTATTAATCCCAACAGTACGAATCAAGCTAAAAGCATCAGATGCCTTAATAATTGTATTAGCATCAGAGTGGCTCAGACAAGGGTGGTGTCCAAAGCTACGTCACCTCTCCATCAGACACAACAAGAGGTTTCCGTGCAAACATAACTTCCTGTAGGATGCAAGGGAAGAATTTTGAATCCCAATGTACACTCCTTGAGTTTGTCGGGCAGGTTCTTTAAATCATTCAATACGGACACTTAAATCTTCCTCCAGACTGTATGGCCATTCTTAAGGAAGCTAAATGTCCGAACCCAAGAGCGTCATATGCTTTTAAGTCAAAAAATGATTTGTCATCTGATGTCTCCAAAACAGCAAACATCCAAATAAATGCCAAGATGATGTAATTTTACCTTATCTGCTTCATTTGGCGCTATGAACGTTACAATTCATCTCATCAAATTACATTTAGCTGCCATAACATCATACTGAAAAGGACCAATTCAAAGATTCTTCCTTACTTTACCAGTTGTTAAAGACTTCTTGATTGAAACAGATATTTCCTTTTATTAGACAGCCTGCTCCTCCTTGGGAGTTGAACTTAATTTTATCTAAATTAATGGCTCCTCCATTTGATCCCATACATAAGACCTCAATGCAACACTTCACCTGGAAAGTAGCATTTTGAATCCCTAGTAAGTCAGCAAGAAGTTGAAGGCTCTGTCTTCTGTAGAACCATTTAAAAATTTTCACAGCAGTAGAGAATGTAAGTATTAAGAGCACATTCCTCTTTTTTGCCAGAAGTTGTCAGATTTTCACATTAATCAAACAATTCCACTTCCAGTATTTTTCAATAACCCCTTCTTCACAAGCAAAAAGGACCTTTCGCTATTTAGATGTTTGGGAGAGTTCTTAAGAAATAAAGAAATCTGCATAACCAATTAGTTGTTTATTAATTATCGACCTTTAAGGGGAAGCCCTGTGACTCTATCATCACCGCTATTGCCGCCACTCGGGTGGTGGGGGGGGGGGGGGGGGAGCAGGATTGGGACAGGACTCAATGTCCCAGGAACCTCTGCGGCTGCTACCGCCGCCAACGCCTGTGATACCCGCCTGGAGGCGCTTTAAAACAGCAGCAGGGCTCCCGCAGTGCGGGCCCGTCAGTGGCTGGGCAACCCCCCTGAAGTCTAGAAGCCAACATGGGTAAGCGTAAATTGCCTTGTTCTATTGACTTGCCAAAGAAAAAAGCTAAGATTCCTCATAACTGTGCTTCAATAATGTCTTACCTAACTAGTGCAGTTGGGGCAATCACCACAGAGATTCACAATGTAGAAACCCCCCCCTTGGAAACCTTACGTACCCCAGTAACTGATCCTGTAAATACCACAGCGGGGGCTGAAGGTTGTATTCATGAACATAATGCTGTGATACATCTTGATCAGGAACTGACTCTGGGGATTGGTGAAAGTACGTCTGTGACCTCTGCAAGAGAACTGTTTGTAGCACCTTTGGAAAAAAAAAGAGGAAAAAAGGTCCTAAGGGAGGCACGAATAAAAGGGCCCCTGTCGCCCAGAAGGGACTTGGCAGTCAACGGAATATGGAAGAAATGCAGCCCTCTCTTTTGGAACCTACCCATATGGATAGAATTTTAACTCATATTGATACCATATTTGAGACATTAAGAGTGGAATTAATTCATTGCATGAAATGTGGGGTTGAAGGGATCATGAAGAAATTGGTACATCTTGAATGAAACTGGGAAAGGGTGGCCTGTCCTAATACCACTAAGAAGGAAAAGGACGAGAATGTAAATCAGATACCCTCTTGTAAAAATATTAATCCTAATGAAGTTAGGGTACTTACAACTGGGGGGAAAGGTGCTAGTACATCTAGTACATCTGGTCATAGCCCCCAGCAGCTTAATAAACCCACCCAGGGTCCTAAAATAGACGCCAAACAATTGCATAATATGGGAGCTCCGGGGAGAGCTGATGTTAGGCCTTTTACTGGCCCAAACAACCCGAATGGTGGGAATAGTCATGTTCAGCTCCATCTACCCCCTGAGGCCACACCTTTAGTAGCAGTCCTAACTGGGGTACCCCCTCTTAAACTGAATGTTAGTGAAACTACATGGGAATTAATACGCAAAGATACATTTTGGTGTTCCAGACACTCAGCGGGGGGCTCAATTGCGTCAGCTCATATTATAATGGCCAGATGGGTTGGCCATCGACATAAAAACATAGGTGGAAACTGTGTTGTAAGTTTTGATTTAAAGGGTGTAGCTGGTTGGCTCTTTGAGCCCGCTCGGTGCGGTGATAAAGAGGGAATAAAAACTTTTCCTCTGGGGGTTTTTTATCCTCCCAAAGGGGTTGAGAGGGCCACTTGCTCATTTTCCCCTCTAAAGCCACCATGGAGAGAAGTTAGCGAAAGAGTGGGTATTAGCTCAAACCCGAGTGGGAAGTTCACCCCAGTGTGATTCCCTTAACTGAAGGGGTGTCATAAGGAAAAATTCAACCACTAGTGGGGTGGAAATAGCCAATAGATTTGAAATATTGAGTGAGCTGGACGGTAATGATTGACTAATTACCGCCCCTCTTATTCAAGGGGGGGGGGGAGAGGAAATACCACGGGAGCCCTCAACAGATATAATGAATACGCACAAGTAAGCAAGCCCATTGAAGTAGGTACAGTTAAAATACTTAGCTGGAACATTGCAGGGCTGAGAAATAAAATGGAGGATGTTATATGGATTAATTTCTTAAAAGAATATAAGTTATTGGGCTCCAAGAATCCTGGGAAGTGGGTAATACCCTCCGAGTGGATGTGCCACCTATTCTGAACCAGCGAGGACTTCGGCAGTTGGAAGGCCAAAAGGAGGTTTGATTACTCTAATATCCCTTAAGGTTACAGGTACTCACCGAAAACTGGAAACAGGGCTAGTAAACTGTTTAGCGATTGAAATTATACCTGCCAACTCAGTTAAAGTTTTAGTTGTTAATTTTTATAATTAATTTGATAGAACTTCTACCATTGAACATTTGTCTAGTCTTAAAATTTATTTGGAGAGTTCTAAGAAGCAACAAGTGACATCTTCGGTTGTTATTTTAGGGGATTTTAACATTAATTTGTGTTCCAAGAACTGTCATGTCATTGATAGCTTAGGGCCTGGCATATATTCAGATGTACATTTTGAACACACACAGCAGGGGGAATTTCTGGAGCAAATCCTTGCAGATTTGGGTCTTTTATAACCGAATGATTTATGCGATAAGGTTGATATCCCATCAGTCAAAGGTAGTGGAATGCAGACGACCATTGATTATATTTTCATAAATACAGCCCTGGAAATGTTTGTCAAACATTACCCAGCTGTGTGGTCGCAATTTCGTGACCTCAACCCTATACACCTGGTATTGGGTGGAGATATTGGGCTTAATGTGGAAGCAGATAAATGGGTATTCACAGCAGTTATTAAGAATAAAGACCAGGGCCGAAGATTAAAATGGTGTAGGGTCATCCCTGAAGATTTCTGTGCTAACTAAGCTTCCAATGTGGGATCGGAAATAGAGTTATGTCTCAATAGCGGGGCCAGGGATAATGGGATTTTAACTACCTATGATAAAATGTGTATACAGGTGACTAAAGACCTTACGTGTGATAGTAAGAACTACCCCAATAGAGGAGAGAGGTGGTTTGATCATAGATGCTCAGTGGCGCATCAGAACTTGATGGCCGCTTTAAAGAACAGACCACAAGACAAGAGTTCTATAGTTGCCCTTAGGAAAGAATATAAATTAGCTATTAATGCACGCAAGTCGGATATAAAAAATGATGCTCTGAACGAATTAATGTAAATTGACGTAATAAAAAATAGTGCCATGTTTTGGAATGTTGTGAATAGACCATTCTTCTCGGACAAGATTGGTAGTTTGTTGGAGTGTAATATCCCTGAAGAGGACTGGTTTAATCATTTTAACAATGTATATTGGGACCAGGTTGTTTTGGAACCCGGGAGCTCACCATATGCAGGTAGGAAATATTCCCTAGCTTTTACAGAGAGTGAAATAGCAGTGGTTATAGACCAAATGTTGAAGAATAAAGCCCCTGGTCCGGAGGGCGTCCCTGCTGATCTATATAAAGCTGATATCGCTGTATGGTCTAAATTACTAGCTAATGTTTTCAATAAAGTCTGTGAATTAGGTTTACCCCAATCTTGGTCACAATCAGTAACAGTGCCGGTTTTCAAAAAGGGGAATAGAGGTGATCCGCGATGCTACAGGCCAATTTCATAGATGGATTTGGCCGTGAAGGTTCTAGGTAGGGTGGTTTTAAGTAAGCTTACTGAGTGGCTAAATGATGCTAATATCTCTCTAATCTACAGTATGGGTTTAGGAAAGGGAGAGGAACAACGTATCAATGCCTAAATTTGCTTCTATTGGCTGGGAAATATACGGTTGCGAAGAAAGGTTCACTCCATTTGGCATTTATGGATCTTTCTTCGGCCTTTGACCGTGTTAATAGATCCAAATTGTGGCATCTGTTATTAAAACTAGGTTTAGATGAAAATATAGTAAAATTTTTGGCGGATCTGCATCAGGACCTTACAGCCACGGTTAGATTTGACCAAAAAGGTAACCGTGCTCATAGTATCCGCATTATCAAAGGAGTGAGAGAGGGATGCATCCTAGCCCCTTTATTATTTACTTGACATATTAATAATTTAGATAGGGTTTTAATGGGTGCTAGTTTGGATATTCCTCGGGTAGGAGAGCGGTGAATTCAAGTCTCACACTATGGTTATGGGGGTCAAACCAAAGACATATAAAACTCACCATTGTGAAGGGAATACAATCACTCGGGTGGTGTCGTTTTCATATTTGGAAGTGTTATTCGACGAGAGAGGTGTATCGGTTCCCCAAATGAAAGCCAAAAGAAATGCAATGGCCAGATCTACTGCTGTGGTCCTAGATTTCGCACGTAGATTGGGAGCGAAGCCTATGTATGCCATGTTAAATATTTACAGGGCGAAATGCATTGCTATAGTAAACTATGGCTCAGATCTATGGGGATACAGAGAAGTGGATGACATCCAAATAGTGGAAAATAGATTTTTAACGAGTATTATTTCTGTGCCACAATCTACACCCACCTATATAATTCATCAAGTACCAGGTTTAGGTTTCATATCAGACACTATAGGCGTGGCTTCGCTACTTAAATGGATAAATTATCCGCGATTGTTTAGCCCTTGATCGATCAAATAGTATTCCTTGGCTAAGCTACGTTAAAAGGACTGCATTTTATTTGGGGAGGCCATAGTTATTTAGCTCGCCAGAGAAATTGCAAAAGGTGGGCAGGCGATGGGCTGAAAGTATGTACCTGCAATTATCAGAAATGGATAGAGAGGCCATATTTATAATGCCCAAATGCGTTCGCAAACACCGAAATTCGCAGATTTTCGGCAATTGCGAACGCATTTTCGCAAAATGGTATGTATCACACAAATCTGCATGCAAAATAAGGAATCGCTAAATTTGCGATTCCTTATTTTGCGATTGCATTTAAGGAATCGCAAATTTTGCGATTCCTTAAATGCAATGTAAGAAGCCACAAAAAAATTTGCTAAATGGCCTTAAGGAATCGCAAATTACCAC
The DNA here is from genome assembly GCF_964261635.1 of Lissotriton helveticus. Lineage (NCBI taxonomy): Eukaryota > Metazoa > Chordata > Amphibia > Caudata > Salamandridae > Lissotriton > Lissotriton helveticus. The sequence goes on from NC_136067.1 coordinate 1,235,345,911, forward strand.
CAACTTCTAGTTGGTGGTAAGTTGCGAATTCCTTGAAAAGTGCACATTTCTGCATTTTTCAAAGTGCCATGTGACGCACATACATGCCCATTGGGCATGTATGTGCGCCACATGTGCACCCATGCATATTTCAGGGGTGCAACAGGGTGTCCTTTGGACACCCCTGCACCCTTGAAATTATTCTCAATTTGCGATTAGCAAATTGCGAATCGCAAATTGAGAATAACTTCTCATTCATTCCTATGAGCCTCCTGGCCCATAGAAATGAATGGGAAAGTATTCCATAATTGCGATTCGCAATTTGCTAATCGCAATTAAGGAATTTTAAGAATTCGCAAAAAAAAGCGATCTTGTACATACATACCTATTCCGATTCTCAAATAGCGATTTCTTAAAAATCGCTATTTGAGAATCGCAAAACTGGATGATGATACATATGGCCCTAAGCCCCTTGTGTGGGCAAATCAGTTGCTATCCACCATACATACAATTGAATAATATCTAAATATAGTTACTAACCCCTATCATCGCTTCCTTTTGGTGAGATTCAGATTGAATCAATTACATGGACTTCTGGCGGAACCTTTGGGATGGCACAAGCCTGAGGATCTGAATGTTTGTATGTGTGATAACTTCTCTACTCAGGACTCAATGCACTTTGTTTTTTCTGTGAGCACTTTTCGCTCATCCGAAATCGGTTCATTTTACCAATTTCAAAAGATAAAGGTTTTATACAGGTGAGACCTGCTTTTATAAATGTTGACCAATGCTTGGGAAATTTTTAATATAGCAAGTTTTTTTACGTCAGCAGTTAGAATACGGAAAAAAGGAGGACCACTATTAATTAGCATATTTTAAATTTAATGAATTATGCCTATCTATCTTGATGACTCAGATTTTGATTACTCTGTATTTTGTGATAATCATGTTTTTGTAATTTTTTCAAGGGAAAATGCTATTGTGATTTTTATTGTAGTATGCTTTTATGATTTTAAATAACCAAATAAAGTGAATTTGACTGACTGGATCTTTAATAACTATTATGGCTTCATCTAACTAAACTATATCTAGATGGATAGTTTCTTGTATTACCCTTTTCTAGCAAGTAGCTAACAAACCTCTATCAGGTAAACCTAGAGCCCATTCTACACATAGTGAGGCTACATCTGTCTTGGTACCAGAGGCATTGATGCTATGACTGTTGTGTATTGCCCATGTACAGCTATTCCATATTGGCTAAGCCCTTTTACAGTTTGCAACCACGCCTGGTGCTTTTAAGTGATCACTGGTAGTAATCTTGCATATAGTGGCCAAAATGTAAACTTGTCTGATGTGGTCACAATTACAGCACTGATATTAGTAGCTCTCAGTGAGTCTCAATGGAAATCAGTTGCTCTTGTTACAGAAACAGTTGAGACTCCTGGTAGAACTGATTCTTTAGTAGGCCAGGCAACTTTAAAAAATATATTTCAGTAGAGTAATTCCTAGTTGTCACAAACCTGCTTAGTCTACTCCTTATTTTTTAAAATCATTTATAGCTTTGTATTGACACCACAGAGTTAGGGATATGCTTGCTACTTTAGTCTATGTTTATGACTATCAGTAAGGATCCTACGATGCAGAAAGAATAAATACTTATTTGTATTCCTAGATCTGCATTGTAGGTATCCTCACCGAAGTCATAAACAATCCTCCCTCCTCCACTGTTGTCAATACATTTGCTATATTTTTTTCCTTTGTAGACCATTTCCGCCATTCAAAAAGAACTGAGGCTGTGAGGCAAACTGCCAGTACAGTGCATGCTGAAAAGGGAAGCTATGGGCTCCTTAGTGTAACCGTGCTTTTTCCTTGAACTCCTGACCTGACAGGCTCCTTTTTTACTTCATTTTTCACTTCATTGTTCTTCCTCTGCATGTACTGAATAGACTTTTTTCACATTTAAACTCAGGGTTACCTCTTGTAAGATGCTGCAATGTGATCACATTATATTCATTAGATGCCTTTTATGATCCAGAAAAATTCAGTAAAAAGCAGGCCTGTCACATTCTTTAATAGCAGTATCTCTGATTCTTTGGACATTGTGGTGGTTACCTCCAACTAATAATGACTTTCAATATTTGAAGAAAAGGTGTTTTCCGGGATCCCCGCAAATGCATGGGAATATTCTATGTTTATGGCTATCCGCAAGGATACCTATGGTGCAGAACTAGGAATACCAGCAAGTAACTTTTTCTTTTTTCTCCAATGTAATGCTGATTGTCAAGGCGTGACTATGAAACAAAACCTCTAAAGCTGCAGCTTCTGGGAGAGATTCGTTCCTATACTCACCGTAATGATACGAGCTGGAAACCTGAGCCTGAATCGCCTATTGATTACTGTTATGTACGTCCCAACCACATTCCTACGATCAATTCCATGTGTCAGGAATTCTTCTGGCCAGGTAGGGTTAGTTCATTTTATAAAAGCATTGCATTCAATAAAGTTTTCAAAATCCCCCCAGTTTGTTTAACATTGATTGCTTCTAGAGAATACTGTAGTTTATTATTGTAAATTTAGTAGATAAGCAGTGTCTAGTTATTTGTCCCCTGGCCCTTTGTCATGGTTTATATAATATTTTGTGGTTTTCATAAAAAAAGATTAATTTTATTAATGATTTTTGTCAAAAAATGTAAGAAAATATATGGACGCATCGAGATGGGGTAACTAGGAACTGAGTAGAACAGTATAAAACGGCAGCTCTTGAAGCAACCCTCAACGCTGCAGCAAGACTGATTATAGGAGTGAGGCATTTCGATCTCATTACTCCCTCTCTCGAATCTCTTCACTGGCTCCCTTTCAAAGCCAAGATCCAGTTGAAGATAGCCTGCTTGACAACAAAGACACCCTCATATCTGACACACAAACTCAAGACATCAGGAGGTGGCCGCTCCCTTAGGAGTTCAATGCATCCTGTTTTCCTATAAGGAAAACGTGATGCATTAAAAAAAAACTCCTTTATTTAAAAGCAGTCCCAGACATGGTGGTCTGCTTACCCCAGCAGGCCACCATCCCTAGGAGTGCTAGCCATTCCCAGTGGGGTCGCAAATTGCGACAGCCTCATTAATATTCCTGAGGTATGCAATTTCCGACCCCGTTGGGAATCGCAAACAGTGTCTGAGACACTGTTGTAGATTAAGGTTAGTGAGTCGCAAATTTGCGATTTGCTAAACTTAATGGTCGTATATCTGTCCCCAAATGCTACAAACATTTGCTTGAAGGGTGAGTAGTATTTTCCATCTACACATACACACACCAATACATACTTTGTTATGGCAACAATTTATCGTTAAAATCTCAGGTTACAAACGCACACACAAGTTTAAGTTATACTGCCTGTTATATTGGGGGTTGTAACATTCCCACAGCAAATAGGAAAGATTTTTCAAAGATTCTGCCAGTCACACCAAGAGGAGTAATTGAACAATATATATATAATGTACATTCTAATGTTACTCAATCAGTGTTACGATTCGGAGCTGCTAAAATTGTCATTGACTGGTTGGATTCATCAAATCATTTGTTAAAAGCAGTATATAATGAAAATCCATTGCAGTTACTTCCACTTTTACTTTTCTTATTTTTAATCAGGGAGAAATACTTGTACCTTTCTCTTGTCTTCTCCATGCCCTCTATTCTTGCCTTTTGGGTGTTTCAGGTGCAGTGTTAATTTCCACCATCCTATTTTTCTTACGGGCTTCTGCTTTCTCCTCTTCTGTTTAAGAACCAGTCCACTTTCCCATCTACTAATTATGCCCTCTAACTTATCCTTTCCGCTGGGCATGCTTTTCTTTGGCGCAAATATATATTTTGCTAAATAATAAAAAAACGGCATAAGGTGTATTCCCCCACTCGCTGTATCCCTAGACTCTTCTGCTGTTGTGGTGCTGTTCGCTTTTTCAATTCCCAAGGCCACATCGCTTTTCAGGGGGGAGGGGAGGCTTCTTCACTACTTCCCTCTCTTCCCCTCCGCCTCATACTTTTCCCCACCCCTGATCCACCCACTAATCTCTTTCATGCTCAGCCAAATGCTTCCCTAGTCCCTTAACCCCACATCTCACATTCGTCTTTCCCCTTTCTCCTTATCTTTCTTATCTCCTGTGCTTCCCAGGTCCACCTTCCCTTTTGTCCCTCATGTAAGCTGAGGTTGCTGCAGCATTAGATTACATTAACAATTTGTTATACTCCTGATTCTACTGAATACCTCTTCCATCCAACTTTTTAACTTACTCTTTTCATTGCTGACATTTTAGGAATTGTGAAAGACATTCTGCTTCTACATCACTGAGTTCCTGGTATTCACTTGGTGTTAAAAGCCTTCTTGCTCACCATCAAAGGGAGGTTGGTTCTCACAGACACATCACCCTCCATGTGGTACTGCAACAAGCAGAGTGGGGATGTGGGTCCTGTGCCAGGAGGCTCTGCACCTCTGGAACTGGCTGAATTGGCTGGAGCTCCCTGATCGTACACCGCCTGGCAGGATTCTTAAACTCCAGGGTGGACAAACTCCACTGCTAATGCCTAGTGGATCATGAATGGCAGTTTCACTCAGAGGTTGCGGAGGGTGTGTTCCAGCAGTAAAAAGAACACTTGCTCAAACTCTTCACCACCACTTAGAATGCACATTGTAAACCGTTTTTCATTCTGGAGTTCCCAAGAAGGCTCTATCTCGGAGATGTATTCTGCCTAGAGTGGAGGACTAGACTCTTGTATGGCTTTTAGCCGCTGTTTCTCCTGCTCCAAGGTCGGAAGAAGATCAGGAATGAGTGGTACCCAGAACTTGTGGGCCTGACCATCTGTCCTCTGATCAGGTTGCTACTTTTGGAGGATCTTCACTTGCAAGAGGGCAAGTTCCATGTGTGGAGATTGAGCGGCAGCAATAGATATCCTTTGATCTGCCTTCTGAAGTTGTTGATGTAATCCTTGCTTCCCGGCACCCTTCCACAAAATCAGTGTGCGCCAGGTGCTGGGATTAGTTTGTGGCTAGGTGTGGCACTCGGCAGACGGACCCCTGCCAGCAAAACTGTTAGATATCTTGTTTGTTTCGTCTTTGGATCATGAAGGACTTGCAGTGGGCACTATCAATCATAACTTGTTGGCCCTCTTGACCATTTTGTGTTTGCTACAACAGCAGTCTTTGTTTCAGGCATCTGTTGGGACTTAAATTTGGTTGTCACTTTCTTCATGTGTACCCATTTTGCTCCAATGCACAGTTGTCCATTACATTTTAGGACCTTAAAAATGGTCTTTCTGATTGCGATTGCTGTAATATCAGCATGTCATTCTGAGTTAGTTTCAGGCCCTTTCGGTCCAGCCTCCTTATACCACATTTTTTCCATTTAAACTGATGTTAAGAACTTGAGCTGCTTTCCTGCCAAAGGTTGTGATACCTTTTCATGTCAGACAGGTCATCACTCTTCTGACATTCTGTGCTCCACCTCATCCCTCGAAAGAGGAGGAGAGACTCAATTGTTTGGACCCCCAGAGAGCGCTGAGCTTTACATCAGTTACACCAAGGACCATCGGGTGAATTCAGGTGTTTGTGAGGTTCTTTAGGGGCAAAGAAGGGCAAGGAGGTGCAGAAGTAGGTCATCTCACAAAATGCCTGTCCTTGATATTTATCAGGCAGATACCTTGCCATAAGTTCACATGTTCACAAAAGCACAATTACCTTGACTGCCAGGTCCATCTGGAGGGGCATTTTGTATGTTCAGTCCTGCTGGAGTTGGTAGTCTGAGCCAAATCACACACCCACCACCTTGCGAATTACCTCTTTGGTATCTATTCACCAAGTGAGAAACCTGCAGTTAGAAGTATCCATGAAAAGGCCAAGTTACTTACCTTCAGTAACACCCTTTCTGGTGGATACTTTATCTAACAACTGAGTCCTTACCGCCCTCCTGCTTCCACGTTCTATGGAAAGGATTGCTTGTCCATCTAAAAAGGAACAGTGGAACAGTGCACTGGTCTTTCCAGTTCACTGATTGATTCTACGTCTAAGGGTACTAAGAAGCTTACTAAAGAAACTGCCAGCGCGTTTGAGGAGTGATTGTATGTGGTTCCACTTATTGTAGCGAAACAGAGTCTACGTGGAGCGACACCATGCCACCTGCTGGCAAACAGGAGCACTGCTTTTTGAGTTTAGAAATCCAATCTGGGTTGGGTATATTCAGAAAAAAAGCAATCTGTGGTTAGGTTGAGTATAGACCAGAAAGAGCGTTAATGAAGGTAAGTAAATTGTGTGTCTGGCTCCATCTCCTCAGCTCTTAGTTTTTAGAGGACAAGGATTCACTATACCCCTCTCATTTGCCATATGTAGGGGGCTTCAGTACCCCTCCAAACCAATTTCGGATGTGTTGTGCCGGAGCACGAAGTAATACAGGTGAGTGTGTTGGGCTGTTATACCCTCTCTTCTCGTATAGAAGGATAATTGTCCTCCAACTCATCCTGGGTTGTTCGTCTGTCCATATTAATCTTAACAATAATGGTATGAATTGATTAAACAATCTAGCAGACAATGGAAGGGAAAGGTTACTCAAAAGACAGCAGCAGCATCATTATTTAATTGTTGCAAATCACCTGCCACTGACACAGGAAGTCAAATCTGTTGACCAGATTTTGTGTTAAGGAGAGGGCTTTTCCATAACTTTCACTCAGTAGTACTTCTGGATCGTTTGTACCACTATACCAAGAAAATGAATAACATTCTCTCTGTCCACCTGTGGCTTTGGTGAGCGAAATCAGCATGCTGTTCCTGCCTATGTGGACACCTCTGCCAATATCAGCCAATTTATCTTTGCCCTATCTAGTGGATTAGTGTAGAGCAGCCTGATTTGTTAGATAAAACTGCCTCCCACTCCCAAACGCTCTATCACCTTTCCAAAGATGCTTGGCCTCAAGGTTAGATGTTTGAAGGCATTTCTCAACTAGTTCCCTATATTGTTTAGTGTGTCCTTACTTCCTGTGTGTGTGTGTGTGTGTGTAAATGTAATTTCTCTGGACCCTATACCAGTTTGCAAACTGTATGCCATAGGACTTCAAGAACTCCTGTCTGTTTGGGTGTTCTTATCCCTCTTATACAGAGAATAAAGGCTTCCCATACAGTCTTTGTTAAACTCGAAATGTACTTCAATTAGCTGCCTAATATCTGACTTAAAGTCTATGTGCAGGAGTGTCTCTGACGAAAATCTGCAATGCCACTCTCTAGCTCTCCGAGTTGGTATTTTGTAGTAGTGGGGACTCACATCATATGTACTATTTGTCTCTGCAGATACTAGTGCTAAGATGCCCTCTGGTATATGCTGCGCTTTATAAAAATAAATATAAAAAGATCAATGTGGGATTCTCTAGGTTGTACGGGGTCACAGTGCTTGCTGTCCTGAGTTTCTTCTGCTTTAGTTTTTCTCGAACCTCACCAGCCTCCACCATGGGCCACAGCATGAAGTGTCCTTGCAGGTGCAGTCTCCTCCATCAGTGTCAACCTTATTTTGGCACTTCATCATAACCCAACCATAGGTGATGGTCAAAAGCATTTTGGCATTTGATGACTCTGAATTCCATGAGACCTTCAGCCTCTTGTGGCAGTGAAATTTCCTATGCTGTGGGAGTTTGTTAGGGCCTTTGGATCTTACCTATAGCACAGCAGTGCTGGTCTCGCCCCATGTGCTGCAACAAATAGTCTTACCTAGGCTCTTTTGCAGGCTCCTGTCCTTCAAAGTAGCATCTTCCTCATGCAGGGGAATCTCAAGTGCTTCTCCTGAACAGACACTACAATACACAAAACTACTTGAGGGTCGAAAGGTATAGACTGATGTCTCACAGTTCTAACTTTCTATGAGAGGAGAATCTTCAAAAGATTTTTGAAAGGCTTGTCTCACCCTTCACTTATCAAGGCTTGCTTCATCACTTGACTACTTCTCACACTGAGGTAGGAAAACTGCCACTCCAGCGGACTCAACCGAGGTCAGCTAATCTGAACCCTGGAAGTTCTTAGAAATCTTGGGACAAGAAGGGAAATCATAATTAACAAGCATTGATAATGCAGTAGGTATCGCCCTCGTTTAAGTTAAAGCAATTCTGTTTGTTATTATGTGGCTTTTTAGCTTTGCTTTTATTAGTGTTTTTCAAACTTTTATGTACATATATGTATATGTATGCATGCATTTATATTTGTATTTATATAGATTTGCAGATGTGTATATATATATATATATGTTTGTATATGTATGTATATATATACACATACATATATATAAGCTCATATGCATATATATATGCATATGTGTGCGCGTAGAAAGAGGTAGATGGAGGTAGAGTAAGAGAGAGGTAGAGAGTAGAGAGTGTGTAGTAGAGAGTGATTAGTAGAGAGAGAGTAAAGTGAGTAGTAGAGAGTGAGTTGAGGGTAGTAAAGAGTGAGTAGTAGAGAGAGAGTGAGTTGTAGAGAGTAGTATTTTTATTTTATTTACAAAGTTTTGTATAGCTCGAACATGACCACCGGGGGTATCAGAGCGCTTTACAAATATAAGAGGCAGGAGGGTACATGTTAACAACCAAGAGTAACTACAAAGAGGAGACATATACATAAAAGTAAATATCACAGCAGGAGAAAATAGACGAAGTAAAAAATTACACAGTCACAGGTGTCCGAACCTCCTTCAGAACCTTAAGTGTCCAACATGGTAAGCACAGCTATAATTTCACAGTCAAAAGTGATCACACATTCTCCTGAGTTATAAAATGTCACGTCCGTAATATACAGGGCGAAAATTCACCGACATGCAAAAGGCGTAGCATTCAAATGGACCAGGCCGCCGGGCCACGATTGACAGCGAAGCCATAACATCAAGTGGCGTAGCCAGATTGAGGTAAGAATTTCTTCATTAAGAGCTATTTGGCTTCTTTCTTGTAGAGGAGCGTGGAAGGATTCATCCTGAGTTCGGGGGGAAGGGAGTTCCAGGGAAAGGGAGTTCCAGATCCTTGGAGCCATACCCGAGAAGGCGCGGTTGTAGGTCTTTTTTTTCTTGAATTTATGGGGTTTGAGTGATTGGGTGCTAGCAATTCTGGAGGCTCTCGAACCACATGAGGGCACCAATTTCAGCGCAAGGTATTGCGGAGTCTGGTGGTAGATAGCTTTGTGTGCCATGCAGGCGATTTTTAAGTGTATCCGGGCTTCATAAGGAAGCCAATTAATGGCTAACAAGTCCGGAGAGATATAGTTGATTTTTTTTATGCCAGTTATGAGCCTCGCAGCAGAATTGAGGGCAGCCCTAAGAGGAGCCATCTTCACTCTGGGCAAGCCACACAGCGTAGTAGAGAGAGAGTAGTAGAGAGAGAGTAGTAGAGAGAGAGTAGTAGAGAGAGAGTAGTAGAGAGAGAGTAGTAGTGAGAGAGTAGGAGAGAGAGAGTAGTAGTGAGAGAGTAGTAGAGAGTGAGTAGTAGAGCGAGAGTAGTAGAGAGTAGTTGAAAGTGAGTAGTAGAGAGCGAGTAGTAGAGAGTCAGTAGTAGAGAGTAGTACAGAGTGAGTAGTGGAGAGTGAGTAGTAGAGAGTAGTAGAGCGTCAGTAGTAGAGAGGGAGATAGTAGAGAGTAATAGCGAGTGAGTAGTAGAGCGTGAGTAGTAGAGAGAGTAGGAGAGTGAGTAGTAGAGAATAGTAAAGAGTCAGTAATAGAGAGCGAGTAGTAGAGTCAGTAGAGAGTGAGTAGTAGAGAGTAGTAGAGAGTGAGTAGTAGAGTGATTAGTAGAGAGAGAGTAGTAGAGAGTAGTAAAGTGAGTGGTTTAGAGTGAGTAGTAGAGAGAGAGTGAGTAGTAGAGAGTAGTATTTTTATTTTTATTTACAAAGTTTTGTATAGCTCGAACATGACCACCGGGGGTATCAGAGCACTTTACAAATATAAGAGGCAGGAGGGTACATGTTAACAACCAAGAGTAACTACAAAGAGGAGACATATACATAAAAGTAAATATCACAGCAGGAGAAAATAGACAAAGTAAAAAATTACACAGTCACAGGTGCCCGAACCTTCTTCAGAACCTTAAGTGTCCAACATGGTAAGCACAGCTATAATTCCACAGTCAAAAGTGATCACACATTCTCCCGAGTTATAAAATGTCAGGGCCGTAATACACAGGGCGAAAATTAACCGACATGAAAAAGGCCTAGCATTCAAATGAACCAGGCCGCCGGCCACGGATTGACAGTTAAGCCACGGCATCAAGTGGCGAGGCAAGATTGAGGTAAGAATTTCTTCATTAGGAGCCTTTTGGCTTCTTTCTTGAAGAGGAGCGTGGAAGGATTCGTCCTGAGTTCGGGGTGAAGGGAGTTCCAGATCCTTGGAGCCATACCCGAGAAGGCGCGGTTGTAGGTCTTTTTTTTCTTAAATTTATGGGGTTTGAGTAATAGGGTGCTAGCACTTCTGGAGGCTCTCGAACCACATGAGGGCACCAATTTCAGCGTGAGGTATTGCGGAGTCTGGTGGCGGATGCCTTTGTGTGCCATGCATGCGATTTGATTTTTAAGTGTATCCGGGCTTCAATGGAAGCCAATTAAGGGCTAACAAGTCCGGAGAGATATGGTTGATTTGTTTTTTGCCAGTTATGAGCCTTGCAGCAGAATTGAGGGCAGCCCTAAGAGGAGCCATCTTCACTCTGGGCAAGCCACACAGCGTAGCACTACCATAGTTCAGCTTTGAGATCACTAGAGCTTGCACTGCAACCTTAAGGTCAGGAGCAGGAAGGTAGGGTTTGAGTTTTCTGAGGATGTTGAGTTGGTGGTTCTCTCCTTTGGTGCGGGAACTGATGTGTTTCGGCTTTTGTCTAAGACGATCCTCAGAGAGGATGCCGAGTCCACTAGGTGAGGTCTACAATTCAAGGCAGTAATCTGGGACAGCCATTGGTCCCAGAATTCTAGTAGAGAGTGAGTAGTAGAGGGTGAGTAGTAGAGAGTCTGTAGTAGAGAGTCGGTAGTAGAGAGTGAATAGTAGAGAGTAGTCGAGAGTGAGTAGTAGAGAGTCAGTAGTAGAGAATCTGAAAGAGACACGTTAGTGATAGATTCCTTACCTTAGAATATCCCCAGGCGTCAGACTGGATCCGGAAAATTTTGCGTAGCAATACCCCTGCACGCCGGCAGGCGTCGTCCGCGGCTCCGCGTCCGTCGTCGGCGTCGTTAGCGTCGGAGTACTTAGACGCCGCCCATGCGCGCTGACGTCAGTTCTTCTTTTTTCCACGCCAGCTAGCGCAGATCCGGAGAAGCTCTACCCCTTAGTCATTTTTTGACTAAACTTTTGTGATCTTTTGATCATTTCTCATGTTGAGTCTTTCGACTCCGACGGTGTCGGTAGGGATGCCCGGGTTTAAACCCTGTTCCAAGTGCGACTGACTGATGTCGGTTACCGACCCCCATCGCCGGTGCCTCAAGCGTTTAGGCCTCGACCACGACGACCGCACCTGCTCCGACTGCCGGGCCCTGACGTCGAAGGCTAGGCGGGAGCGGTCCCGCAAGCGGCTCGAGCTCCGGCAGTCGGCCCCGCACCGCTCCAGGTCCCGGTCCCACAAAAGGGACCGGTCGCGGTGTCGGAGTCCTCGAAGCTCCGGAAGTGGACACCGGTCGTCAGGATCCAAGTCCTCAGGTAAGAGGCATGAGAGGTCGGAGAGGATCATCGTTCCTCCGACCCACCCCGACGCTCGCACGATGCGGCCGGGGGTTCGGGTGACACCACCCACGCGGCTCCGACGGAGTCGCGGGCGTCGCCGCCTGCCCCACACCTTCGGGTCCCTGGGCATGACGCATCGCCGGAGGAGGTCGAGCGGTACCTCATGGCCATGAGGTCCCTCCCTTCTCCGCCGGGTCCCGTGGCGCCTCCGGGCCCAACGGTCTCGGCTGGAGGCCCTAGCGGGTCGGGTGCTTCGGCCCCGACGCCGTTGGGTGCTTCGGCCCCGGCGCCGCCGGCGACTTTGGTCCCGGCGCCGCAGGACCTCACCGGATCCGCTTCCGGATCGTCGCCAGTCGACCTCACCGACACCGGCCCCGCGGGTGTCGCCCCCGGCGCCCATTGTGGATGCCGTCCCCAATCTTCCCCTTGGTCCGACTCTAGCGCCGGAACGGCGCCACTGGGCGCCGCTGCCGACGGCCTTTTGAGATTTTTATTTCCATGAGGAGGCCCCGTCTGTTGACCCTATTCTACAGGAGACGGGTGATGAGGGTGATTGGGAGGGGTCTGTGGACCCTCTGGCACAGGAGTGCCAGTCTCAAGAGGACTGGACATATGAGCTTGGGGAGGCCAGTGGTATTGACACTTCGCCAGACACTGGATTTGTCTCCCCTCCCACCGTGGCTACGGAGGAGGGGGCTGCTTACAGTGTAGTGTTGACGAGGGCGGCCAAGGCCTTAAACCTTGAGCTCCCCGTCGCGGCCGTGAGGACTAACCTCCTCACTGAGGTCCTTAAACCGAAGGCAAGCTCCAGTGAGCCTCTGCTGCCGTTTAATGAGGCCTTGTGTGACGTTCTTGTGGGCACTTGGTCCAAGCCCGCCACAGGTCCGCCTGTGGATAGGAATGTGGCCAGACACTACCGCCCGGCCCCGGGCGACCATTGCTTTTTGTCCACCCATCCCACCCCCGAGAGCCTGGTCATCCAGGCCTCCACTTCCCAGACCGCATTCCCGGCGGCTCCGCCCGATTGGGAATCCAAGAGGTACGAACAGTTCGGGAGGAAGGTGTACTCGTCCCTGAGTTTGGGACTGCGGTCTGTCAATACCGCATGCCTCTTGGGCCGCTACACCCACACCCTGTGGGACACGGTCGCGGACGTGCTGCCACAATGTCCGGAGGAGGTCCGGGCTAAACTCGGCCAAGCCCTTGTGGAGGGTCGAGATGCCGCGCGATATTCCATCTGGTGTGGGCTGGATACCACGGACTCACTGGGCAGGGCGATGGCAACGACGGTGGCGGTTCGACGCCACGCCTGGTTGAGGACCGCCAACTTTTCGGCCGATGTCCAGGCCACTCTTCTGGACATGCAGTTCGATGGCCGTTGCCTCTTTGGCGACAAGGCAGACCATGCGCTTGAGCGTTTTAAGGACTCCAGGGCTACGGCCAAGTCCTTGGGCCTCTCGGCCACACGCCAGCAATCTGGTGCCTATCGCTCCTTTCGTGGCCACGGAAGGGGCGCCCCCACACGTGCTGCCAGCCACGCGCCACAGAATGTTCAACAGCGCGGTGGCGGCCGTGGAAACCGCCGTGGTGGCGGTCGGGTACAACGGCGCGGCCAGTCCACACTTCCCCCCCGCAGTAGCCGCCTCAAAACCTTCCTAGTCCGTGTTTTCAGGCCCATATGACGCCAGTGGGGGGCAGGGTTCGCCATCACCTCTTCCACTGGCGCACTGTCACGTCGGACAGGTGGGTGCTGCAAATCGTCCGAAGGGTATACTCCCTCCCCTTCGAGGCGACCCCTCCAGCCATGCCACCGCAATTCCACCACGTGTCGGGGGATCACTTGCAACTTCTGCAAGAGGAAGTCACGGCCCTCTTGGCCAAGGGGGCCATCGAGCGCGTTCCTGGGCCAGAAGTAGGGTGTGGTTGTTACTCCCACTACTTTCTGGTACCCAAGAAGGGCAAAGGGGGCCTACGCCATATCTTGGACCTTCGGAACGTCAACGGCTTCCTCCGGAAGGAGAAGTTCAAGATGCTGACTTTGGCTCAGGTCTTAGCTGCCTTGGACCCCGGAGACTGGATGGTAGCGTTGGACTTGCAGGACGCTTATTTTCACATCCCCGTCCTGCCGGCCCACCGACGTTACCTGCGGTTCACGGTAGGCCACGAGCACTTTCAGTTTAACGTGCTCCCCTTTGGCCTTACCAGCGCCCCATGGGTGTTCACGAAGGTGATGGCGGCGGTCGCAGCTCATCTGCGCAGGTTAGGGGTGTCAGTCTTCCCCTACCTCGACGACTGGTTGTTGAAGGCAGGCTCGCCCCAGACAGTCGTCAGCCACCTCCAGACTACGGCCGATCTCCTGCACTTGCTGGGGTTCTCCATCAACGTGACGAAGTCACACCTGTGTCCCTCCCAGAAGCTCCTCTTCATCGGAGCGGTTCTAGACTCGGCGCAGTTTCGGGTTTATCCTCCCGACCAGCGGGTTCGGGATATTCAGGCTCTGATTCCGATCTTTCGGCCTTTATCCCGAGTCTCGGTCAGGTTGACGCTGCGGCTTCTGGGGCTGATGACCTCCTGCATCCTTCTGGTGCATCACGCCCGGTGGCGGATGCGGGCTCTGCAGTGGGACCTGAAGTTTCAGTGGGCCCAGCATCAGGGCAACTTGTCCGATCACGTCTTGATCTCGGAGGGCACTGCAAGACAGTTGCAGTGGTGGCTCACGGACCGCGATTGGGTCAGTGGCAGATCCCTCTCCCTACCCCACCCGGAGCACGTGGTTGTGACGGACGCGTCCCTCCAGGGCTGGGGTGGCCACATGGGAGAGGCGGAGATCAGAGGCCTCTGGTCTCCGACGGAGTCCCGGCTCCATATCAACTTTTTGGAGCTGCGGGCGATCCGTCTAGCACTGAAGGCATTCCTCCCCTCTGTCCGGGGGAGTGTAGTGCAGGTGTTCACGGACAACACCACCACCATGTGGTACTGCAACAAACAGGGCGGGGTGGGGTCGTGGCCCCTATGCCAGGAGGCTCTGCGCCTCTGGCAGTGGCTGGAACATCAGGGCGTGACCCTGGTGGTTCAACACCTGGCAGGTTCTCTGAATGCCAGGGCGGACGAACTCAGCCGTCGGTGCATGATGGATCACGAATGGCGTCTGAACTCGGACGTGGCGCAAGGCCTCTTTCAGCAGTGGGGAGAGCCTTGGTTAGATCTATTCGCCACAGAAGAGAACGCGCAATGTCAACAGGCAGCACTCGCTCGGAGACGCTTTTAGTCGTGAGTGGAGTTGCGGTCTGTTGTACGCCTTTCCGCCTATACCACTTCTGCCCAGAGTGCTGAAGAAGATCAGGCGCGACGGGGCCCAGGTTATCCTTTTGGCTCCGGACTGGGCACGAAGATACTGGTATCCCGAGCTACTCAGCATTTCAGTCGATCCCCCTTCTGTCGCAGCAGCAGGGGACGGTCCTCCACCCAAACCTGTCCAGTCTCCGCCTACAAGCTTGGAGATTGAGCGGCGGCAGTTGAGGCCATTGACTTGCCTCCCGAAGTCTGTAATGTCATTCTGGCAGCCAGGCGTCCATCCACAAAGTCGGTATACGCCTGCAGGTGGAACAGATTTGTGGCATGGTGCACAGCAAAGGCTGTGGACCCTCTCTCTGCACCCCTGAGGTTCGCCTCTTCCTTCTTTCTCTTGCCTAGCAGGGCTCTTCTCTGGGCACTATCAAGGGGTACCTTTCTGCCCTTTCCGCCTTCTTAAGGCTACCTGATCAGCCTTCTTTGTTCAAGTCCCCTATTGTAAATAGGTTTTTAAAGGGCATCACACACATGTTCCCTCCTGTTCCTTTCGTGATGCTCCAGTGGGACTTGAACCTTGTTCTTACATACCTAATGTGTGCTCCCTTTGAGCCGCTCCATAACTGTCCTCTCCGTCTTCTTACTTTGAAGACTGCTTTCCTGGTTGCCATCAACTCTGCCAGGAGAGTGAGTGAGCTCCAGGCTCTTTCTTCCACACCTCCTTTCCTCTCTGTTCATCCGGACAAGGTTGTGTTGCGGACAAGACCTTCTTTCCTGCCCAAGGTTGTCACGGCCTTCCACATCGGGCAGTCCATTACTTTGCCCACCTTCTTTCCGCCTCCGCATCCCTCGAAAGAGGAAGAGAGGCTCCACCGTCTGGACCCAAAACGTGCGCTCTCTTACTACTTGGATCGCACACGCCAGTTGGATGACCAACTCTTTGTTGGTTACGTGGGCGCTAAGAAGGGAAAGGCGGTGCACAAGCGGACCATCTCCCGGTGGATCATCTTGTGTATCCAGGCATGTTACTCATTGCCTAAGAAGGAGGCCCCTGTTGGATTGAGGGCTCATTCCACTCGGGCCACGTCAACTACCACTGCCCTGGGCCGGGGAGTGCCCTTGCAGGACATTTGCCAGGCAGCTACGTGGGCCTCGCTGCACACATTTGCAAGACATTACTGCCTGGACAGTCAAGTCCAGAGGGATGGCTTCTTTGGCCGTTCCGTCCTCCAGGACTTTCTGGTGTGATTATTGGTTCGCAGACCCACCACCGGGGTTGGTATTGCTGGGGTATCTATTCTAAGGTAAGGAATCTACCACTAACGTGTCTCTTTCAGATGCACAAGTTACTACTTGTGTAACGATATATCTGTAAGAGACATTAGTTAGTGATAGATTCCTTACCGACCCACCCATCCTCCCCGTTCTGCGAACCGATATCTAGGGTTAAGGTCATCCCCTTTCAGGGCCCTAGTTTCATGGCACCAGTGTTGGTTCTATCATGGCTCTGCGTATCTGGCGCGGAAAAGCTGTGTATCAGAACTGACGTCCGCGCGCATGAGCGGCGTCTAAGTACTCCGACGACGTCATTCCGGCGCTAACGATTACGGACGCGGAGCCGCAGACGACGCCTGCCGGCGTGCAGGGGTATTGCTACGCAAAATTTTCCGGATCCAGTCTGATGCCTGGGGATATTCTAAGGTAAGGAATCTATCACTATCTAATGTCTCTTACATATATATAGTTACACAAGTAGTAACTTGTGCGTCAGTAGTAGAGAGTCAGTAGTATAGTAGTAGAGAGTAGTAGAGATGGGGTAGTAGAGAGTAGTAGAGAGAAGTAGTAAGTAGTAGAGAGGGAGTAGTAGAGTCAGTAGAGTAAGTAGTAGAGAGTAAGTAGTAGTCAGTAGAGTGAGTAGTAGAGAGTTAGAGAGTGAGTAGTAGAGAATCAATAGAGAGTGAGTAGTAGAGAGTCAGTAGTAGAGAGTGAGTAGTAGAGCACAGTAGAGTCAGTAGTAGTAGAGAATGAGTAGTAGACAGTGAGTAGTAAAGTCAGTAGTAGTAGAGAGTAGTAGAGAGTAAGTAGTAGAGAGTATTAGTTAGTAGTAGAGAGTGAATAGAGTCAGTAGAGTAGTAGAGTGAATAGTAGAGTGAGTGGTAGAGAGAGAGTAGTGGAGTAGGAGAGAGAGCGCGTAGTAGAGAGTCAGTAGTAGTAGAGAGTAAGTAGTAGAGAGTAGTAGAGTTAGTAGAGAGTGAATAGAGTCAGTAGAGTAGTAGAATGAATAGTAGAGAGTGAGTGGTAGAGAGAGAGTAGTAGAGTAGGAGAGAGAGAGTAGTAGAGAGTCAGTAGAGAGTAGTAGAGAGTCACTAATAGAGAATAGTAGAGTGAGTAGAGAATGAGTAGTAGAGAGTGAGTATTAGAGAATGTGAGTAGAGAGTAGTAGAGAGAGTGAGTAGTAGAGATTGAGTAGTTGAGTGAGTAGAGAGTACTAGAGAGTGAGGAGGGTAGTAGAGAGTGAGTAGTAGAGAGTCAGTATTAGAGAAAGTAGTAGAGTGAGGAGAGAGTAGTAGAGAGTACTAGAGATTGAGTAGTAGAGTCAGTAGTAGAGAGAATAGAGAGTGAGTAGAGAGTGAGTAGACAGTAGTAGAGTGAGTAGTAGAAAGGCAGTAGTAGAGTGAGTAGTAGAAAGTAGAGTGAGTAGTAGAGAGTATTAGAGTCAGTAGTAGAGAGAGAGTAGAGAGTAGTAGAGTGAGTAGTGTAGAGTAGTTGAGAGTGCGTAGTAGAAAGTCAGTAGGAGAGTGGGTAGTAGAGTGAGTAGTAGAGAGTAGTGGAGTAGTAGTCAGTAGTAGAGAGTGAGTAGTAGAGAGTCAGTAGTAGTGTGTAGTAGTAGAGTTAGTAGTAGTAGAGTTAGTAGTAGAGAGAGAGTAGTAGAGAGTAGAGTTCGTAGTAGAGAGTCAGTAGTAGAGAGAGTAGTGTAGAGAGAGTAGTAGAGAGTCAGTAGTAGAGAGTCAGTAGTTGAGAGTGAGTAGTAGAGAGTAGTAGAGAGTACTAGAGATTGAGTAGTAGAAAGTCAGTAGTAGCTTGTATAGGGTAGTAGAGTGAGTAGTGGAGTGAGTAGTAGAGAGTAGTAGAATCAGTAGTATAGAGAGTAGTAGAGAGTGAGTATTAGAGTCAGTAGTAGAGTGTGTAGTAGAGAGTGAGTAGTAGAGATAGAGAGTAGTAGAAAGTCAGTAGTAGAGTGGGTAGTTGAGTGAGTAGTAGAGAGTCAGTAGTAGAGAACAGTAGAGAGTCAGTAGTAGAGAGTAGTAGCGTTAGTAGTAGAGAGTGAGTAGAGTCAGAGTCGTAGAGTGAATAGTAGAGAGTAGTAGAGAGTCAGTAGAGAGTAGTAGAGTGAGTAGTAGAGAATAGTAGAGTGAGTAGAGAGTGAATAGTAGAGTAGTAGAGAGTGAGTAGTAGAGATAGTGAGTAGAGTAGTAAAGGGAGTGAGTAGTAGAGAGTGAGTAGTAGAGTGAGTAAAGAGTACTAGAGAGTGAGGAGGGTAGTAGTAGAGAGTGAGTAGTAGAAAGAGTAGTAGAGTCAGTAGTAGAGAGAGAGAGAGTAGTAGAGTGAGTAGTAGTAGAGAGAGAGTAGTAGAGAGTGAGTAGTAGAGAGAGCATAGTAGAGAGTCAGTAGTAGAGTGAGTAGAGAGTAGTAGAGTGAGTAGTAAAGACTAGTAGAGAGTGAGTAGAGTAGTAGAGAGTACTAGAGATTGAGTAGAAGAAAGTCAGTAGTAGAGTGAGTAGTAGATTCAGTAGTAGAGAGTGAGTAGAGAGTAGTAGAGTGAGTAGTAGAGAGAAGTAGAAAGACATTAGTAGAGTGAGTAGTAGAAAGTAGTAGAGTCAGTAGTAGAGAGAGTGAGTAGTAGAGAGTGGTAGAGAGTGAGTAGTTGGGAGTAATAGAGAGTGAATAGAGTGTGTAGTAGAGAGTGAGTAGTAGAGATAGTGAGTAGTAGAGAGTCCGTAATAGAGAGTGAGTAGTAAAGTCAGTAGTAGAGTCAGTAGTAGAGAGTAAGTAGTAAAGAGAAGTAGAGTTAGAGAGTGAGTGGTAGAGAGTGAATAGTCAGAGTAGTAGAGTGAATAGTAGAGAGAGTAGTAGAGAGTCAGTAGAGAGTAGAGTAGAGTGAGTAGTAGAGTGAGTAGAGAGTGAGTATTAGAGTAGTAGAGTGGTAGAGAGAGTAGTAGAGAGTAGTAGAGAGTGAGTAGTAGAGTGAGTAGAGAGTACTAGAGAGTGAGGAGGGTAGTAGTAGAGAGAGTAGTAGAGTGACTAGTACAGAGTGGGTAGTAGAGAATACTAGAGATTGAGTAGTAGAAAGTCAGTAGTAGAGTGAGGAGTAGAGAGTAGTAGAATCAGTAGTAGAGAGTGAGTAGAGAGTTGGTAGAGAGTAGTAGAGAGTGAGTAGTAGAGTGAGTAGAGAGTAGTAGAATCAGTAGTAGAGTAGTAGTCAGTAGTAGAAAGTGAGTGGTAGAGCGTAGTAGAGTGAGTAGTAGAGAGTAGTAGAATCAGTAGTAGAGTAGTAGAGTGTATAGTAGAGAGTGAGTAGTAGTAGTCAGTAGTAGAGAGAGTAGTAGAGAGTAATAGAGAGTTTGTAGTAAAGAGTAGTAGAGAGTAGTAGTAGAGTGAGTAGTTGTGAGTATACAGGGTGAGAGAGTAGTAGAGAGTTCTTGCCACATCCAGTGGGTCGGAATAACTGCAAAACAGTACATGTATCATCTACCAGTGGGACAACCCATGTGCCTGATTCTCTCTATTCTGAGGAGGGGGAGGTTTTGCCTTGGGAAGCACTTTCTTCAGGCTCATCATCACTGGTGCTGAAGCCATTAGCACCGAAGGTCAAGCAGGCATCGGAGTCAGTGTTGTCAAAGATGGTGCTTGGTGCCGTGGTAGTTGAGCAAAGGGCAGTGCCACAGGAAAGTGCTGAGGCAGGAAGGGGGCAAATGGCGCAGAGAGGAGTCCCACAGCTGCAGTCGAAACAGCATTCAGGAAGAACATATGGTACTTTCATAGAGTAGGGAACTTTAGAAAGGCCTCGGGCACTGGAAAGAAAGCAGCAATGGTCCAGGGTCAGCTGGGGGCATTGGGTCAGAAGAGAGAGAAATCAAAATCAACTCTAGTTCAGAAGACGACTCAGTGGGGGTCAGAGACCATTGAGGGGATTTATATATATTTTCTACATTTATCACTGTCAGCATGTCTCTTCTTTTTATGCTTGTGTCTCTGCTCTCATTACGATTTCGAAGCCAGAGACCCAGTGACCTCAAAGGGTTTGGAACTTTCTCTTAACCCCGTTTGTTGTCCTCATTGAGCATGGCTGTATAGAGTTTTACCTTCCTTCCACATTTTGCGAGGGTGGGGGGCTGAAGAAAGAGAGGCTGTCCGAGCGGCCATTACAAGCGTGTGAACGGCGCTGCAAGTTAGAAAAAATAGTGCTTCGAGTCCTTTAAAGGAAAGAGTGAAAATCCGCCCGTAAACGATCCAATCCCGATGGGCGGGGATCAAAGGAAACCGGGTGGCAACAAACAGTGAGTGACATGCCTTCAGTGCAATCATTGCACTGTCTTTGGCATAATTTGATACGCTAAACGACGTGCATGAATCACAACTGAAGGCGGAGCTGGGATGAGGCTTTTGGAATTGTATCGATTCCAAAAAGCCTCGTATGACGAGAGCAGCGCATGCGCTGTTGCCGTCAGGCCGAGACCTAAAAATACCTATAGGTATAATCTAACATTAGTGTATTCGAGAGTACCTCTGATATGCGTAAAATACTGAAATATCGGTCACAACGTGTAAATAATAAAACACTTGACCTCGGGGAACATAATTACCAACATGTTTCAACCCTTCAAGTGGCCTAAACAGGTCTTGGGTCTTCTTCAGGGTACTAGAAAGATCAACTGTGGTTTATTAACGTACCATGTGAAAAAATTATTAATATTGAGGGAAGTTATTAAAACCCTACCAGTCCCTTGTATTCATTTTACCACCCAAGCTAAAATGTACTGCAGGTGTCATAGCCAGATGTGGGGGGACGCCACCTTCATTGTCGCATTCTGACAAAGGTATACTTTTCGACCCTCAAGTAGTTTGGTGTTATGTATTTAGAGTTAGGGGGATATACTTGAGTGCTTTACCTCCTCCTCTCTTTACTTGCGAAACCTCTCCTGAACAGACAGTCTGGTATGTTAATCGAAGTAGGGTCCAGGCAGCACCTCTTGGCAGATTAGTCAAGTTTTCCCCTGGTTGCTGGTCCCAAACCTAATAGTAGTTGACAGTAGTTAACCCTACCTAGGAGCTCCAAAGAATCTCTAGGTCACCACTGTTATGGGACTCAAGCTTCTGACTAGGACATCGTAGTGCACTGATTGGAAATCCCATATTCATACCCATATTTATACCCTAGTTGCAGACAGTCCTATTGTATTCCAGCAGTTCAGTTCTGTGACCGTTTCTAAGGAGTTTTACTCTATTGCTATTTCTACACAGACTGCTCCTGCCATGTTCTTAGCCATGTTCTTTGATGTAAGTGTGAGCAGGATGGAGATTTTCCAGTCAGGAGCAACCCACAAATTGATCACAAAGGCAAAGTAAGCTGCCCTATGTAAAGACTTATAATCCCAGTGGGGGTATCCCTTTCAGTGGAATCGTGTGGGTTAGCTTTTACCTTCCCTCATCAATAACATTCTCTTCAAATAGTCCTTCCGGTATAGGTGAGGCTTATAATTTTCATGAACATCCAGATTTTTGGCCTCCTCCCCATGCTGCACTCTGCCATTTTTACAGCCTGGGTCTTCTCTCATAGCACCCTTCCCCTGAAAGTCTAGTGTTGCACGCTTCTGCAATCAGGTCGAACCCCAAAATCTTCTCTACAACTCCCCTCGTGAGGGAATCTAAGCGGGTAGAAACGTTTGGGAAACAAGTGTTTTCCTCTACCAGTCTGGTACTTCAATCAGTTAACACCATGTGCTTGATGGAACGCTATTCCCACACACTTTGGGACTCGGTGGCACAAGTCCTTTCTGGTGTGGTCAAAGATCTCTGACCTGTTCTTGCTCAGGTGATTCAAGACGGTCGTAATGCGGCCAAGCTCACAATTCGTTATGGCTTGGACACCATTGATTCCATTGGGTGGGCCATCAGCACCTATGTTGCCATTCGCAGCCAGGCATGGCTGCGATCAAGTAGGCTCTCAGATGATGGCCAGTCTTCCGGGATGGACCAGCCTTTTGACAGGATTCACCTTTTTGGGGGGCAAAACTAATTCCGCTCTGGAGCGTTTTAGACAGCAGTGCTACTGTATGCTCTCTGGGGCTGTTTCCCCCCCTCCCCACCTTCCAACCGCAACAGTTTTACTGCTCCTTTAGCGGAGAGATGGTAGAGGTCCCCCATACCTTCAGCCTCAACAAGGACCATAGCAGTTTCACAGTTGAGGCAAAACTGCCCACTGCCCCAGCAGCCAAAATCCTTGGGTCGCTCAGTTCACCTTTCTCCTTGCAGCACCCTCCGTCAAACCTCTTTAGCATGCCCTTAGAGGAGCACAGCCACTCTGTGGGAAAGCAGAATCCAAAGTTTTTTCCCAGGTTGGCAGGCAATAACATCAGACAGGTGGGTTCTATAGATAGTTTGCAGGGGATTCGCACTACCCTTCCTCTCTTCTCCGCCATACCTTTCACAATTCCCGTCAGTGACTGACGGAGGACCAGATTTCCGTTATGCGGCAGGAAGTGCAAACACTTATGGCCAAAGGGGCTGTCAAGAGGGTGCCAGAACCAGGAGGGTGTGTTTATTAATTCTTGCTGCTTACTGGTGCACAAGAAAGATGGAGGCCTTCGGCCTGTTTAGATCTAAGTCTTCTCAAAGGAGAAATTTAGAATCCTCAAACTAGCCCTATGCTTATCTGCCCTAGACCCTGGGGACTGGGTGGTGGTGTTGGACCTACTTGACACCTATTTCCATATACTCATCAAGCCGGCTCACCAGCACCACCTTCTGCTTGTAGTGGGACAGTAGCATTTTCATTTTGCGGTGCGCTCCTTTGGTTTCACCAGTGCACCCCAGGTGTTCACAGAAGTGATGGCTGTGGTAGAAACACACCGTCATCAGTCAGGGTACCAGTCTTCCCGTACTTGGACGACTGGCTATTGAAGGCAAACTCACCCCAAGCAGTTGTCAACCACCTCCATACTACAGCAAACATCCCTGGAGTTCACTATCAATGTGTCCCGAAGTCACACCTGACTTCTAGATGTTCCATTTCATCTGAGTCATTCGGGCCACAGTTCGGTTTCGTACCTTTCTTCTGGGAAAGAGTGTGTGGGATTTTCAGGCTGTGATCCCGATCATTCATCCTAAAGTTCTAGATTTCAGTGAGGTGGACTCTGAGGGTGCAGGGACTGATGCCCCCCTATATCCTACTATTCAAGCATGCTAGGTAACATATGCGGGCTGTGCAGTGGGGTTTGAAGTCTCAGTGGGCTCAACATCAAGGGAACTGCACCAACCACGTTCAGATTTCAACAGAGACTGTGAAAGACCTGCTTTGGTGGTTGCAGGACTGCTATTGGGTCAGCGGCAAACCCCCCTCACTCTACTCCACCTAGAACTGACCATGATGACTGATGAATCACTTCTAGGGTGGGTCAGCCATCTGGTAGAGGTGTAAATCACAGGTCTCTGGTACCAGCAGAGTCCCATCTCTAAATCAGTCTTCTGGAGCTGAGGGCAATCTGCTTGACGTTAAAAGCTTTCCTTCCATCCACCAAAAGAAGGCTGGTTCAAGACCTCTTCTACAAATCAGAAGAACCTTGGCTCGATCTATTTGCCACAGCCAAGAATGCGCAATGTCATGGCTTCTGCACGTGTAGGTTCCAAGGCATCTCTCGCTCAGCGACACATTCTGCCTCAAGTGAAACTCAAGACTCATGTATGCCTTTCTGCTGTTAACCACTCATGCCCCAAATTCTTTAGAAGATCAGCACCAACCAGGCCCAACTCATCCCAGTGGTTCCGAATTGGGCACGGAAAGCATGGTATCCATAACTCCTGGGCTTGAGCATATGGCCTCTGATCAGGCTGCCCTTCCGGGAGGAACTGCAGCCACAGCAACAGGGCAGGATTCTGGACCTGAGCCTTCGCAGTCTCCACCTTCATGCTTGCAGATTGAGCGGCAGCAGCTGAACTCCTTCGACCTTCCTCCGGAGGTGGTTGATGTCACCTTGGCAGTCAGGCCTCCCTCCACAAAAACTGTGCACACCTGTCGTAGGGACAAATTTGTGGTTTGGTACGGAGCACGCCTGGTTGGCCGCTTTGAGGCCAATTTATCTGACATTCTAC
Organism: Lissotriton helveticus; assembly: GCF_964261635.1. Lineage (NCBI taxonomy): Eukaryota > Metazoa > Chordata > Amphibia > Caudata > Salamandridae > Lissotriton > Lissotriton helveticus. The sequence continues at coordinate 1,235,370,252 of NC_136067.1, forward strand.
TATTTGTTCTGTATCTTGCCCGGCAAGGCTTTGCTTTGAGCACAGTTAAGGTTATCTTTCGGCCTTCTTGCGGTTGCCAGATCAGCCCTTATTGTTTAAATCACCAGTTTAGCGATTATATACATTTTTTTTAATCAACTTTATTGGGTTTATAACAGCAGCACAATAATTCATTATACTTTGGCATACTGTACTTTCACAATCTTTCCAGGGTTTTGCTGCCCTGTCATTGTACAGTTAAGGTGAAAATGTCTTGAGCCACAAGGATCACAATTGCTCGTCTGCGGTCCCTTAGTCGCTTCTGCTGTCCCTTTAGTCCGCAAGGCCCAATCACTTGCCCCATACACGTTCATATTTGGCTGGACACCCTCTCGCTTCATATACTGGTTTCTCTTGCATGGCGCTCAGCTCAAGTCTCTTGAGATAGCAGTAGAGGGTAAGGGGGCAGAGTCTTTCCAGGTGGCCGCTGTCTACCTTTTGGCTACCATGGTGGCTGTCCCCAAGAATGTTCTGTCAGCGTGGGAACCCTCCAACCCATCCATGACTCCCAGGACAAGGGCCAAAGGGTTAAGTGGGACCTCCCATCCCAGGGTGGTACTCAGCTTACTTGCTACTGCTGTATAATATTGAGTGAGAGCGGTACAAGGCCAGACCATATAATAAAATTCTGCGGGTTGTACCGCACATCTGACTGTGATGTGGTAGAAGGAGTGAAGGTAGTAAATTTTGGATTAAACGGAGCTTGGATGAGATGGTAATCACCCGGGTGAAGGGGCATAAGGGCGTCTCTCCAGTCTTCCTCCTCCAGGGGGCCCAACCATTGCTCCCATCGGTTTCTCAGATACTCTGCGGTGGTTGGGGAGTTGTTAAACAGAGAGCGGCATATCTGAGATACCCCTCCCTTCCCTAGGTTACCCTTGAGGCGCTTGGCTTCCAATGAGTTGAATTCTGGAAGTGTAGTGTCTGCGGGAATGTGGAGGTATTTATAGAAACGATGTAGAATGAATAGAGTAAGTGTTTTGCAAGTCTTGAAAGGTGCGTAGGTGTGTCCCCAACCATAGATTTCCTGGATCCAGGAGAACCCCATGCTTTCAAGCTCCAGTTGGTATGCCGGGTCACACCATCCTCCTGAGAACCAGTTGTGTATCACCAGGAGGTGGGTACTCATATAATACAGGAAAAGGTTTGCCAACCCCATCCCACCGTCATACGGGGGCCACTGGCAGTGGGCAAGGGCCATGCATGGTTTAGAGTTTCCCCAGAGAAATGCAGCGCGGGAAGTTTTGGAGTATATACAGATACCGATGAAACACCATCCTTTTGAATAGGGCGATCTTTCCCAGAGGAGTAAGGGGAAGAGATTGCCACCTACGAAGGTCCTCTTTTTTTTCTTATCTAAGGGGGTGATATTGAGTGACCAGGTAAGTTCTGAGAGGAGCACGAGCCAGATCCCCAGGTATTTAAAGGTGAGGCATCATATTGGGATGTCCGATTACCATTCTACGCACTCTTGCGACACATGTAGGGGTACTAGAGTTGATTTGGCTGGGTTCAAGTGCAGGCTTGACACTTCTCCGAATAGCTACTGGATGCGGAGCCGTTGAGGGCCGGACCATATAGGTCTGCCATGGCCACCCCTGTATCTGTGCATCACGTCGAGTAAGCCGGGACAGCGTTTCTATTGCTAGGGTGAAGAGGAGGGGAGATAGTAGGTAGCCCTGCCTTGCTCCCCAACGGACAGGGAAGACATTTGAAAGTACATTGTTTGAGGACCCAAGCCGATGGGTTGGAGTAAAGTACTCTTATCAGCCACTGGAAGTGTGGGCCGAATCCTGCTTTCACTAGCACGTCCTCGAAGTATCACCAGTCAATGGAGCAGCTTACCATTTCTTTCTCCCCCCATCCATAAACGCGGGTCATAGAGGACCTCCACATCTACTTGGCCGATTCAAGTGATCTATGACGTATTTCTTCCTGCAGAAGCTCGAGCTGCTCGTCGCCAACCTCGCCGTACACCGCAGCAGTTGTCTGCTCAGGCGAAGGGCCTGGGCCTTCAGATGGGTTGGGTGAGGTGCTTCTCCTGTGCCAGGTGTTTTTGTTTGAGAGTCCCCTTGGCAAAGACTCTGATGGTAGCCTTGCCAACTCTTGGAGTCCACCGTTACCTCGTTACATTGGAAATATTGCTTGATCTCTTCCCCAATGTCCTGTTTGTTTTACCTATCTTGGAGGAACCGGGTGTTAAGTTTCCAGATGGGTCGCAAGGCAACCGTTGGACCTTCTAGTTGAAGGAGGAGGAGGTAGTGGTCGGATATTCCTTGAGTGAGTATTTGGATACTAGCGACCATACGGCACTCGGGGACGGGCATAAATATTAGGTGGGAGTGGGTGTGATGCGCAGCATTAGTGTGGGTGTATTGGAGCGATCTGGGATTCAATGTTCGCCACACATCGCAGAAGCCTAGTCTGGACACCCAGTCTACAAGGCGTTTAGCACTCCGCTTCCAGTGGGGGGATGGAGTCCCGGTGGCATAGCAGGTGGGTTCTAAGACTGCATTAAAGTCGCCCCTACCACTGTCAGGCCCTAGGGAATAGAGGATAGTAAGTCTGCTGTTTCGCGGAGGGTGGGTTCAAAGGCCGCTGGAGGTATGTAGATCGAGACTAGGTTGAGGGTAGCATTTCTCAGGCTCCTAGTAAGAGCCACGAAGCGGCCCTGGGGATCCCTGACCTCTTTGGCAATTGTGTAAGGGAGGGAGCGGCACAGGAGAATTGCCACACCATGAGAACCCCGTGAGAAAACCACTTGACAGACCCTGCCGTATCCCTGGCATGCAAAGAAGGGACCGTGATCTCCCATGAGATGTGCTTCCTGCAGTAAGAGGACATCAGGGGTGGATCTTTGTGAGTATTTTCGGACCGTTGTGCGCTTCACCTTATCTAGGAGCCCATTGACATTCCATGAGATCTGAAGGGGCTCTCCATCATAGTGGGGCCTAGCCATGTCTGCTGGGTATAAGTGAGTAAGGGCGCCTGTGTGGGGTGCGCATTGGACTTTGGTTGTCAAGGCCTAGGGACTTCAGTGAGCGCCTCGCCCTGTATTGAGAACTCCCTTGTGGGCCAAGAGTGTCCTGCCAAGTGTTGTAACAGAGAAGAAGAGCTAGTACAATAACAGGAACATTGGTTCCCAACCACACCCGAACCAACTTCTCACCCCCCCCCACCCCCCCCCCCACACACACTATACTACTTTTGAGGAAGCATCTGTCGCCTAGTAAAGAGAACTCCATAACTAAAACTACGAAGACTGGTTTTGGAGCAGATTAGTGGACCCCTCCATATTACAGGATGTAGCATGCTTCAGGAGGCAGGGGCATTCACAACGCTGGATTCATTGCTAAATCTTTGGGCTGCGAGAGAGGCCAGTGTCTTCTGAGCCGGCTGCCAGGGGTGTGAGGGAGTGTCTGCAGGCAAATCAGGCTCAGTTTCTGGGTCCTGCGGGAGATCTGCCTGCCCCATGGGCTCAGGAGATTTGTTTAGGCCCCTCGGGCATTGCGTCCCTCGCAGGACCAGGTGCATTGTCTGTGGGGCCTAGCGTCTTTGATCGTTGCCGGTTGTGTCAAGGAGGCAGAGGGAGAAGCGGCCGTCTGTGGACAGAGTGGAAGCTCCTCGATCACCCAGGTCCATGCCGCCTCTGGGGTGTTGAAGAAGTGGTTTTTGTTTTGGAAGACCACTCTAAGGCTGGCGAGGAGTAAGAGTCTATATCGTAGGTTGAGGGCCCGCAGCTTCTGATTGACAGTGATGTACGATCAATGCTTTGCCTGCACTTCCCTGGTGTAGTCTACGAAGATCATCACCTTTTTGCCTTGGTAGGACAAGGTAGGATAGGAGCGGGTTTCGTGCAGGATGCCATCTCTGACTTTGCAGTTGAGTCCCGGCGGTGGCTTAGGTGTAAGCTCGCGATGGGATCGCTCCACAACAAACCATGCCGAGAGACTGTCTGATGGCATCCAGGATTCGATCCAGGTCTCCACGATGGCCGCTGCTTGCACGGGCTCCGCTCCCACGAGGATGCCCACCAGGTGAAGGTTATTTTGACATGAGCGATTTTCGGCATCCTGTGCACACTTGTGAAGTTCATTTATGTGGGACAGTAGCTGCGTGACTTGCTCCCTTAGTTGCACTACATCATCTTCCACCGTGGATAGACTGGATTCAGCTTCTGATATACGGCGGTGACGTTATGGAGGTCTTCTCGTATGAGGGCCATGTCCACACGGACTTCCCCTATATTGGTTTCCACGAAGTCCTGTGAAGATCGTATAGCTAGGAGGATTGTGGCGAGATCTCCTTCCAGTAGGTGGGCTTGGTCTAATTGGCTTCTCCTGCGCTGGTCCGCCTGTGGTGTATTGGTCCAGACGGGTCTAGGATTGAGGTAGTTTTGTTCCTCTGTCTTTCCCCATGACGAGAGCGTGGTGGAGGGAGTGTTATGCCGAGAGTATAGTACTCCTTTGCTTTCAAGGGTTGTCTTTGCCAGGGGGGCGTGGCCAGCCAGCCAGCATGGCGGATGCGAATTATTAGAGCTCCGTCCACAGGGCCCTTAGTCTCCTGAAATTATCCTGATGAAGTGCTCTTCTGTGCCCACGCTAAGCAGCGCTGGTGTGGGGAAGTGCTGGGGAGCCGTTGGGACGTGGTACGGCGCGAACTAAGGTGGCGTGGCGGCGGACTGACAGTGGGGCTGAGGCGGTGCTGCACGGCAGACAGAGGCGCGAAACTCGCCCTAGGCCTCCGGAGCCCCGGGCGCCTCTCGCAGCATCGCGGAGACCGCGTTTGGAGGAGTCGGAGCCTGGCCTGGACACCGGACCCTCGGAGCTCAGGAAGTGAAGGATCCCCGTGCGGAGGTGGGCGACCTCGCAACAGGTGACGTGTGGGGAGCCGAGGCGGGTGTAGTGTCCTGCCAGGACACAGTCTAGTCGTTGCAGTGTAACTCTACACTAAACACCCACCCACCACAGACGTCACTGGGTCAGGTGACGCTGTTAATAAAAGAGCCTGAGCGCACGTGCTCGAGGCCAGATCTGCTATCCCTAACTGGTGTCCGTGTGTCTCAGTTCCTACACCATGTGGGCCTAAGGCCCAACACTACATTGGCGACGAGGCGGTAACGCAATGCCACGCGTGCCGTGAAAAGCTGAACAATCCCCGGAAAGAAGGAGGGAAGTGCCCAGGTGCAGGGCACCCCCCCTGGGGAAGCGGCGCCGGCCGCCGAGAGGCCCACGGGGCGTGTGCTGTGCCCCGGGCCTGAGGATCCATGGTGAGGTGTCCGGGAGTCCACCCCGCACCTCTGTGCCCAGCGTGAGCCTCCCTGCGCGAGGCGAGAGTGGAGCGGACCGACCGGAGCCTACCCGCGTCGGCCGCGACTGAGCCCCTGCCTGGGGCGAAGAGAGAGCCGAGCGGAGCCTACCCGCATCGGCCGCAACACAGTGACCCATCGGTGCCGAGCGGACCGCCCAGTGCCCACCTGCGACGGCCGCGAGGCGGAGACCCCCACCGGAGAGGTGCACCGGCCGGACGGAGCCCACCCGCCACGACCGCGACAAAGCATCAGGCCCGCCGGCCGAAGGTGAGCCCCAGGGGTGAAGTGACGTCCATGAACACTGCCCAAAGTATAAGCAGGACTCGCGGAGCCCACCCGCGGCCTGCCTGCAGCGCCCTTCCCCCGCCGCGTGTGTGAAGTGCGGCGGAGGGGTGAAAGACTGCCAGAAAGCGCCCGCAGCGCTAAGGGAGCTGCCAGGCGTTTAATAACCGAAGCGGAGCCCACCCGCATGACCAGCTCGCCCCGCCGGGCGTGAGCGTGCCCCCAATGAACCTCAGATAAAGCACGACTCGCGGAGCCCACCCGCGGCCTGCCTGCTGCGTCCCCCGCCGCGTGTGTCCAGTGCGGCGGCGAGGGGATAAACTGTACGTGTTAGCAGGACCAGCGGAGCCCACCCGCGGCCTGCCTGCGATGCCTCCTGTCCCCCGATGCGAGGGTGAGTGAACATTTGGTTAAAGCCCACCCGCGGCCTGCCTCAAGCGCCCCCCCCCCGTCCCGGAGAGAGGACAGACAAAGCACCGCAAAGCCGCCCGCACACGCAGTGACAGTGTGCACACACACCCCCCTCCGGCAGCGTGTGGATCAAGAAGCTGCTGCGGGGAGGGGGGAGAGCAACAAGAGACTGCCCGCAGCCTGGAGGAGCAGTGCCCCCACGCACACGGAGACCTGCTGCACCAGCGGCGCTGCCGCAGTCAATTGGTTCCCCAGACACATGCCAGCCCCCCTGCGAGGCCGATCAGAGCGACTCCTCCCCCGCAGCCCGTGAACACTTTTGCCTGCTGCGAGGGGCACGGACCGGGGAAAAGTGACCGCCAACAGTGCCCTCCACCTCACAGAAATGCTTTTCCCCCGGGTGGCACTGCAAAGGAAATGCCTGTGCCGGCCCGCCTCCTGGAAAATTAAGTAAAAAGGACCTACCTGTCTTCCACGCAGCCCAGCACCGGCAGCTCAGCTCCATCTGAAACAAAATCCGAATGAAGCCCCAGAGCAGCACACAAAGACGCTGACTGCCAACAGAATCTATGCAGCACTGCCATCTAGTGGCGAAATCACAGCACTGCACCAGCTGCACAAAATACATTGCACACAGTGTCTACCCCTGTCATGTCCCCAGCACGAGACTCTGCCTCTAACAATAGACAGGGTCACATGGGAAGCACCTTAACCAAGCCTGGTTACCAGCAGTCACCCCAGGACTGTAGCTACGCAGAGCGTCAAGAGCCACCAGCATTCTGCCACAGAAATAATCTCGGGCTGCTGGGACCCACAGCAAGAAAATCAAGGCACCTCTACACAAGCACGACAGTGCGCAAAGGAAAAGTAAACGCACAGCCGCGCACCAGGAAAACAGAAGCACAAACTGCGCAACAGCACAAGGACACAGCCACGCCCGAATGACGCCACGTCAACACGCAACCTCCTGAAGACAAAAGGGAGACCGCGCAGGAACAAGCCAGCAACGCAATAACACGCCACGAGGCGCAGGAACGCGCCAGAAACACAAAACTAGTACAGACCAAAGGACTCCTAGGGGCCCAGTGCAATCAGTAAATCTGCAAGCCACCTACTTACTGGGTCGGACCCCCACACTACAGAGTCACACGTCCCAGTGCCGGCATTTTCAATCAGCAGAGCCCTGCAGATCCTGGAAGATTGCCGAGGAGCCCCCCCCTGCTATTTGGTGGCCATCCAGCACCATCACACCTACACACACCGAAGAAACAAGCATTGCACAAACCCACGATGGGTCAATAGCAGCAAAGGGGCAACGGACTGAGTAACGCCCCAAGGAACCAAGCAGCAAGTAAATGCGCAACGCAACACAACGACCACTAGAATCTACTACCACGCAGCAAGTAAGTGCGCAACCACGCGGAAGACACCCACACACACCAGCAAAGGGTCTGCAGATGCCACTTCCAGCGCGACGTGGAAAAGAGCCACGAACGCCTCACTAAGCATCCAAGCACTAACAGAACGTCTGGAGGAAACGACTGCCAAGCACTGGAAGAACGTCCAGGGAAAACGAGTGCCGAGATCAAACGACGGAGAGAGCAGCGACGCCTTGTGGCCACAGGTGTTCACCGCAGCATCAACCACTCCCGCCAACGGTCCAAAGCAGCAAGTCCCTGACACCAGCCAAAGCAGCAAGTACCCAACGACTCGCAACAAGCGTCCAAGAATTCCACACCCGCACGCCAGGACTGCGCAGCACTGCGCCAGAACGTGCCAGGAATCGAGGGCGCCAAAGTGACGCTACACAGCGGCACGCCAATGCCACGGGACAGCACACAAAGGTCCCCAACAGAGACAGCCATGTCTCGCAGCAACCGGAGCGCCATCGTCAGCACGCATGGCAGCATGCACCAGAGTTGCACCAGGAGCGGTGACGCAACCCTCCTCCGCGCAGACAAAGCGCGCCAACGCCAAAACACCGTGACGGTGAATAGCGACCACAAAGAAAATAGCACAGCATGACAACTCATGCCCAAGATGAAAACCGACCACCCAGTCTGGTCACCAAGGAAAGGAAAGCAACAACAGAGAAGATACGACGACAGGTCTAGTCACCAAGCCAAGTGAAGACAGTGTCCTACCACATGGACAAGACCACGGAGACGACATGTAGAGGGCCCGCTACATGGAGAATCCTGGTTAGCATGAGAAAGCAAGAAAGAAGACCGGACCGCGTCGAGGAAGTGAACGAAGAGGAAGAATGGAGAATCACATCACTCCACAGAGGAGGAGAGAGAACTACAGCACACAGGAACATCGGTGCTGTCCAAGGAGCATCGTAACAATCAGCACACAGGAACATCGGTGCTGTCCAAGGAACATCGCAACATCCGTGGATCCCAGTAATCCCTACAACCTGCATTCGAAGAGACCAACCACTGATGAACTGCATGGGTGCCCCGTGAACCTGAAGCTTACCGAAGCAGAGCATACCCGAGCACTAGACAATCCACCCTTGTGGACTACACAAGACTCGACTGTGGCCATGTCCGAAGTTCGGCAGCGACCCGTACAGCCCACGCGATCAAGTGGCGGTCCAGGGGACAAGGGCCTCGGCCGCATATCCTGTGAGAGAGGAATCCGGATGGGAGAGGTGCAGCAGCGGCAGCTCCCCGACAGGCAACAGGAAGCATGAAGGCCCCAGGTAATCACCTGGCACCGAGTAACGGTCGGTTGAAGACACTGAACCCATGTCCTAACGGCAAGACCATCCTGGCGGATGACATCAACACCCCCGAGGACATCATGAGAGACTTGGCGGTGAGTCCGTTGGCAGTTCGGCAGCGACGCCTTTGCGCGGCTCATGCGAAGCCCGCACGGCCCACCCGGTCCCGTCGTGTCCTGCAAGAGGGTCCTCCCAGCGTCTCTAGTGAGAGAAGAGTCCAAGCAGGAGAGGCCAGTCTTCAAGGCTCCCGTGAGAGAGGAGTCCAGCAAGAAAGGCAAGTCGGAAGTTACCTGGCCGGACGGAGATGTGAAGGCATCAAGATCATCAAATCCAACGAAAGACCTCTCGTGCCATGTTCGTCTCCTACAACCAACAAGCGTGGTCATCCACTGGACTAGGAACACCTGCGAGACCCCTCAAGGGTCACACCCTTTCTGCTCCCAAAGTAAGAACACTGTACATAAGCGTCAATACAGCAAGACAAGGATGATCTGAAGTACACCGCCGAGGTGAAGCTCATCTGACTGACTTTGTAGTCCTGGAACTTTCAACAGTCTCCCAGCTGATCGCCTGAAGAAGATCTGTTGAGGCTATCAACTGTTATTGTTCTGTTTTCTTACAGGTTGGACATTCGCTTTTCCTTTCATTAAAGTTGGGGAGGAATGTAGTGTCCTGCCAGGACACAGTCTAGTCGTTGCAGTGTAACTCTACACTAAACACCCACCCACCACAGACGTCACTGGGTCAGGTGACGCTGTTAATAAAAGAGCCTGAGCGCACGTGCTCGAGGCCAGATCTGCTATCCCTAACTGGTGTCCGTGTGTCTCAGTTCCTACACCATGTGGGCCTAAGGCCCAACACTACAGCGGGCCCTGACGGAGCTGGAGAGCGGCTGGTGGCGGCCGGAGAGGATCGGACAGGGCCTTGCGGAGAGGCAGAGACTGTGGCGGCGGAATCAGAGGCGCCTCCACGCGTGGCCTTTGAGTGGCGGTGAGCCTGTACCCCCACGTACCTTCTGGACCGCTGATCCCTGGGGGCGGCACGAAACCGGAGCACAAGAAACAACTGCAGTCACTTTCACGAGCGGTAAGGAGAGGGGTTGGGGTCCGGCCTGCGCTGGCGTGAGACTTGCTGGATGCCAGGGCAGGAAGCAGCGGCCCACGGAGAGTCCCCATGGCGCGCTGCAGGAGGCTAAGCAGAGAGACTACAAACGGAGAGGGGCGCTCTGCTCCTGGCGTGGGCCCGCGGAGTGGCAACCTGGGTGCTGGGAGCCAGGTACTGGACCATGGTTGTGGAGGTCTGCTGTCACTGCATAGGCCCCTGGCAGAGGACCGCGTAGAGCAGGCCGAGGGCTGTCATTCAAAAGGGCCGCATACAGTACACGGAGATTCTGGTCGTTGGAACGGCGCGCCTCCGCATTAAGTCAGACACGTCTGCAGGGGGTAGAAGACGTTGGTGAAGCCGCTAAATTAGACCGGGTAGCGGGAGCACAGAGGCACAGCGGCGAGTGTTGGTGTTGTGATTGGGCCAATAATGAACAAGCATTTACAATGCAATGGTTTTGCCTTTGTTAAAGTTAGAGCTATTGGCATTGCTCTTGACATTATTTTTATTTATGGTTTTTTTTAACATAAATAAATGGCATTGTCATTTACAATGCCACTAGCTTTATCTCTCGCAAATGACACACACAAACACACACAGAGCCCCCCCACACACACCCACACAGAACCCCCCACACACACAGCCACACAGAGCCCCCCACACACACAGCCACACAAAGCTCCCCACACAGAGCCCTCCACACACCCACACAGAGCCTTCCACACACACCCACACAGCACAAGCAGGCAACAGGGGCACACGGAGGCACAAGCAGGCAATATGGGGCACACGGAGGCACAAGCAGGCAACAGGGTCACGAAAACAAGCACAAGCAGGCAAAAGGGTCACAAGCAGGAATTGTAATTTAGACGGGGCTGAAGTGGAGAACGGTCAGTAGGGAAGTAGTGCGGCTGGTGCAGTGGTACCAGGCTGAAAGGTGAGAGGGGCTGTCTGCACCCCAGTTTGGACAGTTTCCACTACCTAACAGGGATTGGTGGGAGGGGGGTGTACTTCTTGCTTTCTTTAGGGCTGTTACTTCGGGGACGCAGTGCACGCTCTTGCCTGCTGCCTGCTGCCGCCGGGACACGACAACAGGCAGGGAGAGGACAGGCTGGGAGAGGGCAGGGAGGGGACAGGCTGGGAGAGGGCAGGCTGGGAGAGGGCAGGGAGGGGACAGGCTGGGAGAGGGCAGGTTGGGAGAGGGCAGGCTGGAAGTGGACAAGCTGGGAGAGGACAGGCTGGGAAAGGTCATGGAGGGGACAGGCTGGGATAGGGCAGGCTGGAAGTGGACAGGCTGGAAGAGGACAGACTGGGAAAGGGCAGGGAGGGGACAGGCTGGGAGTGGGCAGGCCGGGAGAGGACAGGCCCCGAGAGGACAGGCCCCGAGAGGACAGGCTGGGAGTGGGCAGGCTGGGAGTGGGCAGGCTGGGAGTGGGCAGGCTGGGAGTGGACAGGCTGGGAGAGGGCAGGCTGGGAGAGGGCAGGGAGGGGACAGGTTGGGAGAGGGCAGGCTGGAAGTGGACAAGCTGGGAGAGGACAGGCTGGGAAAGGTCATGGAGGGGACAGGCTGGGAGAGGGCAGGCTGGAAGTGGACAGGCTGGAAGAGGACAGGCTGGGAAAGGGCAGGGAGGGGACAGGCTGGGAGAGGGCAGGCTGGGAGAGGGCAGGCTGGGAGTGGGCAGGCTGGGAGTGGGCAGGCTGGGAGTGGACAGGCTGCGAGAGGACAGGCTGCGAGAGGGCAGGCTGCGAGAGGGCAGGCTGCGAGAGGGCAGGCTGGGAGAGGGCAGGCTGGGAGAGGGCAGGCTGGGAGAGGGCAGGCTGGGAGAGGGCAGGCTGGGAGAGGGCAGGCTGGGAGAGGGCAGGCTGGGAGAGGGCAGGCTGGGAGAAGGCAGGCTGGGAGAAGGCAGGCTGGGAGAGGGCAGGCTGGGAGAGGACAGGCTGGGAGAGGACAGGCTGGGAGAGGACAGGCTGGGAGAGGGCAGGCTGGGAGAGGGCAGGCTGGGAGAGGACAGGCTGGGAGAGGGCAGGCTGGGAGAGGGCAGGCTGGGTGACGACAGGCTGGGAAGCAGAGAGGGTCTTAACTGAGAAGTCTGCCAGTGCGGAGCTCTCCGGGGCGCAGAGCAGCAGCAGGGCCCAGCAGAGCAGGGCGGGGGGCGGTAGGGGCTCGCAGAGGTGTCTCCTGGGGCAGCCGACCAGGTCCACCATGGTTTGGCTCCGAGCCCCAAGCTCACATGGTGCCAGCCCTCCTCCGGGGCAGGCGCTTCACACCTTTGTGACACTTCACACCCCTTCACTGGCCTCTTTTTAACAGAAGGCGATGGTTGTCAAGCTACGCTCCTTGCTAATAAACTAGCGGGTCAAAAAGGGACATTTGCACCTAAAGTATCGGAGAAACCGATACTGGAAACGCACACAAGGGCTGAAGTAATGTGCTTAATTAATTTTATTCAACGCACTCCAATTTAACATATATGAGATATGATCACATTTACAGGAGCACATTATGCATTTTACGGACCTTCATTTGAAAACATGGACACATAAAACGTAGACACAACCATGCATACTAAGGCCGAGGGAGACAGCCTGGCATCTGATATATTGGGTATCACCAGTTCTTGTCCTTGTGTCTCGTCCATGCAACGAAAGTACTGACGTTCTCAGATGGGTGTGCGTTTACCTATGAGCAGGGCATATAGGATCTGAATGAGGGGCTCGTGTTTCAGCCCCCTAAAGGCAGTACTGGGGATCCGTTCCAGAATCCCCTCGTAGATGCGCCGTGCCACCTCCTGGTCCGAGGGCTGAAATTCCCGAATGTAAACCCGGTCCTTGGTCCTGGCATCCTCCTCTTCAGCGGCGACAAAGGACGAGGAGACCGGGGCAGCTGCTGGCATCAAGGGCCACATCTGGGAGGAGGACACGATCTGGGCATCTTTCTGTGTGCTCCCCGGTATGGAATTGTGATCTTCAGCCACTATTTTAGTCTCGCAAACCATTTTGGAAGACGAATACATCCTAAGTCATTCCGATCCTTATGACTCGTGGGGGGGGGGGCTCGCGCGGGGTGAGGGGGGGGGACTTGGGGGTGCGGGGGACGACGGGACTTGGGGGTGCGGGCGGGGGGTGGGGGGGAGGGGGACTCGCGCGGGGGTTAAAAAGTAAATTTTTTTAAAATAAGAAAACTTACCTGACTGCCCGTTTCCGCGTCAGAGCAGAGGAAGCAGCTCTAGTGATGACGCGACTCTTTGCACCTGCCCTCCTCACCACATCTGTTGCCTACAGCCACCGGAAGCCCCTCTTTTTCGTCCACTTCTCACCACATCCAGTTTAGATTACAATTTACAAGTCAAGCGCCTCGAGGCCAGGCTTCCCTCCTCTGCTTGCTAACACCCTTCACAGTTTGCTACACTATTGGTTAAAGCTTTGCTGATGCATTGCTGCTCTCAAGTTGCTGCCAGTGCCAGTTTAGTTGCTCCCTTGGTTAATCATTTACATAGTTACACCCATGTTTATGCCATGGCTTTGAAAATAAATGTGGCCCATTAACACATAACATGTTATTTAGATTAACCGTACTAATAAGCACACATTCACACGTTACTACTTCGGTGCAAAGATCAAATTAGATGTTATTATCACAATTCAGCAAAAGAAGCAGGAGAAAAACACCTATGTTGCTTCACAGATTGCATTCAACTATTACTCTACACAGGGAAACAACTCCCCTAATAGTCACAGATATCCCTTCGGTGTGGTTGTACAGTGCTGAACAAATTGCAATAGCCTCTGCATCCTGATTTCAGTGAAATATGGTTACAAAAATAAATAAAGAAAAGAAACACAATAACATTCTCCGGCACAAACCATATATGCAGGTGCACAATATATAACATGAGATTTAGTACCACAGTTGAGTTTAGGGAGGGGGGTCATGGCCTGTTTTACAATGGAAATAAAAGACAAATTATATACCTGCGTGTTTATTATATATATATGTGTGTGTTTACACACACACACACACACACACACACACACACACACACAACTCCCGCTCCCGAGGAATAATTTATGTATCTCATTGATTTCCTTTTTCCTGGTCACAAGCTGATCACTCGAGTTGACAGAAAATATCCGAATACAACGAACACATCCAAACATGATACCCGGATTCACCACTAGTATTGATGCAATCAGCCTCCCCTGCAAGAAATGTACACAAAACGGGGACATTTCCATTGAAACCACGGACCACTGCAAGCCGAACACTGCTGGAATCTGCGAGGCAACCCTTCACTTCTGCATACAATTGTGCTCATTGTGCAATGTGTGCGTTCATAAAATCTCCCTCTTCTCAAGAGCACACTCGAACATGCCCTGTTCTTGTACCACAGAGAACGGACAGCCGAACAGCAGGTGCAGTATTTGCATTTCTGTTTTCAAAAACATGATCCGTTTTTAAAAAAAGAGGCCAAGTATTCCATACCTAGTGTGGCAAAACAATCATGAAATATAAAAAATACATAACGGGTGACAAGTGTTTTATGGTCTAAGGTGGGGATGGACATCTTGTGAGTAAGGGGAGAGCACAGTAAATTCCCGCTTCCTTTCCCCCATCTTCCTTCTCTCCCTAAGCTCTCACGAGCTCTCGAGAAGAGAGAGACACTCGGGAGAGCACCTACCGTGTCACATTCACACGCGCACAGACGGTGCTGTCACAGGTACCCTATGACGCAGAGGAGACTGCAGCAGACACTTCCACGTGCCGAGCTGCGCGAGGCCCGCGGTGCCCAGTGTAACATGGCGCTCCCAGTGCCAGGCACCAGAGCCACGCCCCCACCAGACTTGTAATTAAATATGTGTCAGCCTCCTGTCACCAGGAAGCTTCTCGGCACCAGCAAGGGAGGTTAATCGCTTTTTTAGGGCAGTGGCTAGATTGCTACTTGATACATTATGGAGCCCCATTGTTAATCCTCCTGGCTGCCCCACTTGGCCAGACAGACTGTGTGATCCTCGGACGCTAGCTTTAGCCAAGTGTGCCTCAGTTCTATTCGCAGGATACAACGGAGAGCGGGAGGGGGGCGGGAACGGCCACACACTGACAGCGGAGGGGGAGGGAGGGGGGGGGTGCGAACAGACACACACGGACACACTGACAGCGGAGGGGGGGTTGGGGAGCGGGAACAGACACACGGCAAAAAAAACAAAGCACTCACGCAAGCAGGAAGGCGGGTGCCGGTCAATGCCGGACCAGATTCGGGGGCGTTCCCGGCTTTCGGCTGACGTCGCGTGACGTCGGCAAAAGCCAAAGAATCTCGGGAACGCCCCCGAATCTGGTCCGGCATTGACGGACAGGCCCCTCGTCCAATGGCCAGGCTCCATTTATGGAGCCAGCCAATGAATGACGAGGGCCGACCCAAAGCCACACTACAGTTCTCATCAGGTTTTCGCCTGCGCGAAAAAGATGCGCAGAGCGCATCTTTTCGCCAGGCAAAACCTAAAAAGGTTGAGCCTAAATCTGGTCAGTAGGAAACGATCATGATTGCTTTTGATTCCTAAAAGGTATGGTTCAATGGTTGGTACGTTTTTTATCCAATGTATATACGCACACTGGGCTTGCTCAACTCTGTTGCTTCTCTGTCACAACAGCGTCTTATTAAAAAGCACTCTTTTATCCAGGAAATATCCTTCTTGCATATACCCTCTGGGTTGTCTAATAGATCCACCCTTCCCAGACTATGGGGGCCTTCTCTTACATACTTTAGCCAGTGAATGCGATTAACGTAAACAAGGCAAAGACAGTCCCTTAGGATATCCTTGCCAAGACCATTAACTTCCTTGGCCCAAATCTTTAACCACAATGCTAATGGATGGAACGCCAAATCATCTGAGAGAAAAGCCATCCCCAGCTCTTGGTGCACAGCATAGGATGAGACACACTTTGGTAATGAAAGTACCCATCTCATAAAGATGTTTTCTGCAACTTGCAGGGCCTCCAGCTCGGCATAACCCCATTTCTCACCCCTGTAGCTGACCTTTGCAATACATTTGGCTCTGTAAATCTTCAAAAGGCCCCCTATCACTTTCTCCCCACTCTGACCAGGTCCCCCTTCTTCTGAGTAATCAGGGGGGACCAACACAGAGGTTTGTTAAACACTACTCCGAGGCAAGAAAAAACATTTATCATCAGGATTGACAAGGTTACTGTCTTAAATGTGAACTGCTTTGCTGTACGAGGACCCACCTACTGTGATTGACCAGCAGGTTCAAGTCTCCCACGAAGTGGACAAAGGAATTCAACAGGAGTTGTAACCCCCTGGCTGTCTTCGCCATGAGGACAGCATTCTCTCTATATAGAAGAACTGGCAGGCTGCACCTGTCCACCGGTGGGCAGTCAGCTCTTGCCTCCAAGAGGATCTTCTCCAGGGGGTTAATATATAAGTTAAAAAAGAAGGGGGCCTGGGTACACCCCTGGCACACTCCTGATGTCAAACGTACGGGTTACCTTAAGATTTTTTGAGTAGCAGACAGCAGCTTTAAAGTCTCTTTCAATGATCCTTAGAAACAAGATGATATCCCTATCTATACCAGTAGAGGACATCATCTGCCATACCTTCGATCTATTTACACGATCCAAACCTGAGGATAGATCCATAAAGGCTAGGTGAATTGAGCCGGTGCGAGCCACAGTGTACTTCTGCAAAACCATATACAAATTTAAACATTGTTTCACTGTGGAACGCCCTGGGCGGAAACCGTATTGTACCTTGGTTAGGGTATTATTTTTTTTCACCCAGGTCACCAGTCTGTCTGAAACCATGTGACCCACCAACTTCACTTCAGAATCCAAAAGAGAGATAGGCCTATAGCAAAGAGTGCTGCCCCGATCACCGTTTTAAAAAAAGGGGACAATGGTTGTTAAAGCCCAAGAGTCAGGGCGACCAGCCTTGACCAAAGCATTAATGACTGCTGTCAATACAGGCACCCAGTTTTTTACGTTCCCAATGTAAGGATTTGGGGGAGTCCCATCAAGTCCTGGGGCCTTGTTTTTAGACAGTTCCATAATGCCAACTCTTACCTCTTGAGCTGTAAAAACAACCTCAGATGTGCCTTCCTCCCTTTCCTGCCCTTCTACCGACAACGTGTCAGTCTGGAAAATGCCCTCAAAGTGATTTACCCAATCTTCCTCTAGGATGTGGGCATCCATTGTTACCAGTTTCTTCTGCTAAAAATGGGCTATTAATGATGCTCTAAAACTTTGTGCAATTGCTCAAAGTGCTAGACTCTAGCAGTTCTGACCAGGCCTCCTCCATAAGGACAGACTTGCGCTTTGCTAGGGCCGCCTTATAAACTCTCCGGAGGTTCTTAACAGCCACCTGGTCACGAGGCATCACTCCTAGGGCCTGTTTGAGTTTCCTGTAGGCACTGGAGCACTCGAGTCAAACCATCCCAGTCCTGAATTCATGGGGCGCCCACCTGGGGCCCATAATAGCTTTGCTATAACACTGGAAATGCTTCCAAAGACATCGATGATGTCCATTGGACTGGTCTTGCTATCTAGGCAAGTGGCAAACTCCCTATGACACTAAGTTGAAAGGGATTCGTGTAACTGCTCAGTAACGATTTTTTATTTTTTTTAAACTTTATTTTTGTTATTTTTTGGTAATACAACATGTACAACAACCCCCCCCCCCCAAATTGGCATTGTTACAACACATGTAGACAGTTTGATAACCTTGTTACGGGACTTGAGGACACAGGTATCACCTGAGCAGGTAAGACACATGAGGATTAACAGAATAGCAAAGAATATAGAGCAGCATGAGGAAGCAGCCGAGCACCGCCCAATCCCCTGTAATAAATAAGCCCTAGCCGACCCCCCCTCCCTCCCCATCAGACCCCGACCCCACTGGCGAGAACAGTTTGTCGCTTGCCCGATCAGAGTCACTTTGGGATGACCGCCCCCTATCTGCCAGCCCTGAGGCACACAGTTCGCCAAGCAAGTGAATCATCCTGCAGCTTCTCATCCCTCCGTGTAAGCTGCATATGCGTTTCCTCAGCCAGGGACCGTTCTCTCACATCCTTAAGCCAGGTGGGCACCTCTGGGGCCCTCTGTCTCATCCAGGTAATCGCCACTCTACGCCTAGCAAGTACCAACATTAATTGCAATAGTTTGTAGGAAAGGTTCCTTCTCTTGGGCTTGGGAACCAACGCCAGCAAACAATGAAGTGGATTCATGGCTATCCGAAGGCCTGTGGTGATGACTATGCGCTCTACCACCCCCATCCAGAAGCTCTTGACCAATGGGCAGTCCCAGGCTAAATGCAGGAAGCCCACTCCCCCCACACCACATCTTGGGCAGCTGTCCCCCCTGTCACCAGAGATACGTTTCAATGATATCTGAGTCAGATAGGTACGGTGCATGAAATTAAAGTGTATTAATTTGAACCATGCATTGCACGATACTTTGCGCGTGAGGCACCCTATACGCTTCCGCTGCCCCTGTTCCAGGGTAGCACCAAGATCTGCCTCCCATGCCACCCAGGAAGGGGGGACCGGTGGAGTGTAATCCTGTTTCATAGCCGAGTATAGCAGAGAGATTAATCTACGCCCCTTACCGCAGGAGAGAAGGATGTTTAGAGTGTGGGACATCGGGGGCGCTTCCGGGAACTGAGGCCAGGCAATCTTTACCACATCTTGGAGTCCCCGGTAGTGCAGGTACTGCCCCCCTCCAAGCCCAAAGGTCTCCCCCGCCTGCTCATAAGTCAGGAAGGACTCGTTGGGGTAGAGGTCAGCTAGAGTCTCACATCCTCCCGCCCGCCAGCTGCGAAAGGACATGTGCTCCTCCATGGCAACTAAAGGGGCCAGTATCCAGATAGGCAGTTCCCTATGGAAGGGTGCCCGCCGTAGAAACCTTCTCCACAAACCGCTGCCAGATGCCTGCAGTGTGGTAGTACAACATATGGCAGAGTGTCGTCCGCTCCCCTTCCCTCCATCAGCGCGACCTGTAATGTCTGCACGCTCGCTCTGCCCGCCAAGAGTCGCGTCTCCCAGCTGTCTGTGTCCGCAAACCACCGGGCTGCAGGCTGTAGTTGTGCCGCATAATAGTATAAGTCGAATCGCGGCGCCTCCAGGCCTCCCTCCTCATAGCTCCGAACAACAGTATGGAGGGCTACCCTGCTGCGGCGTCCTGCCCAAAGCAGAGACGTAAGCAACATGTTAAGGGTGCGAAAAACTCGCGGGGGGAGAGGACACAGCGAATTCTGGAGGACGTATAGCGTCCTGGGGAGCATTACCATCTTAGCGACGGCTAGCCGTCCCATTAAAGAAAGCGGCAAGGAATTCCAAAAGGATACCGATTGCTGTAGTGACTTAAGAGTCCGATCAATATTCCGGACCAGCAGCTGCGAGTCCGTCGGGGCCACCTGAATTCCGAGATAACGGAATGCCTCCTGTTCCCAGCGAAGCCCGAGGTCCGGCAAGTCTGTCAGTGGCACCGAACTATACCCCGCAAGCGGGAATAGCAAAGACTTGCCGCGGTTAAGTCTCAGTCCTAATGCCTTGCCGAACCGATCCAGGCGGTGTAGCAAGATCGGCAGTGCCTCCCGCAGAGCCGTCAAATAAAATAAGGCGTCATCCGCATACAAGGAGATGACACTGCACGTGTCCCCCACCGTAATGCCCCAGGGCGCCATTTCCATACGGATTCGGACAGCAAAGGGTTCTATTGCCAGGGCGAACAGGAGCGGCGAGAGAGGACACCCCTGGCGTGTACCCCGTCCCAGTTGCCACTCCTCCGATCTTGCCGCTCCCCGTCCCACCCTGGCGCGAGGGGCCCTGTATAGATGTGAATCCAGCGACAAAAGTTGGGGCCCAGCCCCACTGCCCGGAGGACCTCCAGCAGATACCCCCAATCGACTGTATCAAATGCTTTAGCGAGGTCGACCGACACCAGTATCATCTGTTCCTCCCTGTCGCAAACCTCGTGCATAATGTGATTCAACCGCCGCAGGTTCATGGCCGTGTTGCGTCCTGGGATAAACCCGCACTAGTCCACATGGACCAGGCGGGTCACATGCGGCGCCAGACGCATGGCCAAGAGTTTGGTCAAGATCTTCACGTCCGTGTTGATCATTGTGATGGGACGATATACCGAAGGGTCATGCTTATCTCCCCCCTGCTTCAGGATCATACAGATTTCGCCCTGATTCATACTGTGGGAGAGCCTCGCGTTCGAACGCCTCATAAAAAACTTGCACAAGGAGACGGGAAAGTGTACCCTCAAATGCCTGATAAAATTCAGGAGGGAAGCCATCAATCCCTGGGGACTTGGCCCGCGGCAAGCAGGTCATCGCCGCATGCACCTCACTCAGTGTCAGGGTTTCATCTAGCCCGTCCTGCGCCGCCTTGGGGAGGGACTGCAGGGTCAACCCCTGAAGGTGAGGAAGATAAGAGGTCTCGGTGACAGCGGGGTCCGTGGCATATACCAATTGTGAGTGAGACTTGAGAACTCGGAGGATGCCCACTTCTGAGCGGACCATACCACCTGTTGGCTCCCGCTGGGCCACTATCCGCTCCTGGGTCTGTTCCCGCCGAAGGATCCAGGCCAACAGTCGGCCCGATTTATCGCCCTTTCTGTGAAGGCGCTGCCGATATTGGCCAAGGGTATACAAATACATCGAACAGTCCCGTGGGGCAAAGTGTTGTACGGATCCAGTGTTCCAGAAACGCTCCGCATTTCCCATCTCCACTCGTTCCGGAATTCCAAGGACCCTAACGTTACTGCGGCGTGCTCTCCCTTCAGCATCCTGCGCTCCAGCTCCCCCGTCGAGGCAACGACCCGCGAGACCGTTTGCTTGAGGGACGCTACCTCTCCCAGCAGCTGGACGATATTCCCCTCCGCAGTGTAGACTTTATCCGCTACTTTTCGCAGGTCCATCCTCAGAAGGTTCACATCTATGGATACTGTTTCGATTTGCCTTTCCAAGGCGGAGTGGACACCTGTATTGCCTTCAGCAGCTCCGACCGGGAGGGCTCGTCAGGGACCTCACTCTCTCCACCCTGGCCTGATTGACGCGTAATGCGCTGTGAAGGGAGCCGTTGGGTGGTGTATTGCGTTATGGTGTTTGGCTGTGAGGCGCGGGCCATCCTGTCCTTACGCATCGCAGGAGTCTAAAGGGACCCCCTCTGGGCATCCGAAAAGCAGCTCAGCACCGAGTGCACAGTCCGAGGATAGGATGAGGGTCCAACCCTCCCAGGGTTGTCACAGTTTTCTTCCAGGACTGCCGAGACGGCTCACTCTGTAGCCCGGCTCCGGCTCTTCAGTCCGCCAGTGTAGGCCTCAGTCTCGGCCTCACCTGGCTCCCCAGCCGGGGGCCCGCAGGGCCTCGATGGGCTGCTGCATTCACTTACTCGTAGGCACCTCGACAACCGCTGGAACCTTCCCCGCTGATCCGCTGTTCCCGTTAGGGCCGGCCTCAAGGAGCACCCACTGCACGGGCCGCCTCTGCCCCACTAGCGTAGGCCACAGTCCAGGTCAGGCTCGTACCCCCGGCTGTCGTCTCCCGGGTCTTCAGGAGATGCTAGGGCCCCCCCCGATGGCAACGGTGCCTCCTCGGATCATTAGGGTCAGGGCCGGTGTCCAGGGGGACAAGGATTGCGGGCCGCCCCCGCCGCTGCGTATAAGCCCCCAGAGCTCCGCACAGGAGGCCCCCGGATGTCAGTGGGCGCCTCCCTAGCTTCAATCGCCTCACCGTCTGCCCAGATTTAAGGGAGTCTGGGAGCTCGGGCCGCCCCTGCCGCTCTGAGTCAGGCCGCCGCCTCGGTCGCGCCGCCCACCCACCGCAGGGTCGGACGTACCTCAGGAGCACCGTGCTGTATTGGAGGCCCCCGATGGCAGTGGGCGCCACCCTCGCCGCAATCCCACACAGTCGTCTTAGCGCCGATGGGTGCCGGGAGCTCGGGCCGCCTCCGTCGCCTCAATGTAGGCTGCCACCCCAGCCTCGCGGCTCGTCCCTCGGAGAGGCCCCAGGGGCTCCACACCTCACGGGAGGCCCCCGATGGCAGTGGGCGCCTCCCCCTCTGTCTCGCTATCTACAGTTCCGGTCGCCAAGGGCCCCAGCTTGCAGGCCGCGCTCGCCACGACTTAGGCCGCAGCACTGGCCTCACGTGATTACGGGCCCGCTGTCTCGCGGCCCAGCTGCCACTACCGTCCACCGGGCGGGCGAACTCCGGGTCCGAGTGTGCACCCGGATCACCAGGACTCCTGGACCTCTTCTGCTTGGTCCGAGTACGGCAGGATCAAATGTTATGCAGGATTTTTAAGCTGGCTGGCCGGGAGCTGAATGAGCTCACATCCTGTCGGCCATGCTGCTTGGCCACGCCCCCGCTCTGGATCGATTTGACCTCACTTTAATCTTCTACCACCATCCACAACTGTAAGAGGTGCCCCCAAGGCCTGCTTAATTGGCTTATAGACTCGGGCCATCCTGTTATGACACATACAGGGTACAAAAATGGCGTGGAGACAAAAATAAAATCAATATAAGACTTCCACCCTCTCCGAATAAATGTGGGGATGATATCAGTTTTATCTGGGGGAAGCTTATTCATTGCAGATATTAAATCAAATTCAGTCAATAGAGCATTGAGTTCGATACCCTGGGTGGAGTGTTCCATTTTTAAAACCACTTCTCTCGCACACACCATGGCTTGCGCCCCCCCCCATGCCTAATATCTCCGCACTTGTGAATGTTAAAATCCCCAGCCTGAAAGATATAGCTCTGCCCTCTTAAAAAAAATGTTTTATAGTACAGCCCCCAACAGTGTGATGTTAACATTCTTCCCCATGGGCAACTCCTGCATTATAAAAGTTTAAAAGCAAGAGCTTGCTCTTTCTGCTCGAAAGCAACATCACCAGTGAAAAGGTGAAAAAAAATTATTGTTTCAGTTAATTAAAACCACAACAATACATTTTAAAAGAATCGACTAATGTGTTTAAAATTTCTTAATATATAAGTGCAATCTCTGTTGGTATGTTCTAAAACATTCTCAGTCTAATACAGAGTTTGTTATTTAAAATAGAATAAAGTGTAATTAAAATACAGTCTGTCTAACTTAGTTCAGAAGTTCTTGGTTTTTTTCTCTGTTAAGTTCCGGAGAGCCCTCTCCCCGAGCTACCACAGTTGTGTTATCCTTTTGTGGACAGGGTGCCAGGGTGTGCTTTAGCGCTTGGGAGTGGGCTGCAAGGAACTTTAGTAGTAGGCAGTTCAATCGCGTGTCTACTGGGTTCAAGGTTGCCATAATTGCAGATCTGCACGTTCTTATGCCCCGCTCGTTCATAGACTTTTTTAAAAGAGAGCTTCGAGCTTGAGCTAGATTCGGGCAGATACAGACAAGATGAATGAAGTCCTCGTTACTCCTCCCGCATAGTCTACAGATTTTGGGTCCGTCGTGCACCCAGATTGGTTGGTCCATAGTCAATGGAAATTTCCCCAAACGGAGTCCCATTAATTTCTGTTTTCTGTGAGCTGGGAATGTGATTGTTAGATATGGGGCTGCCACGAGTGTTTTGTACTTTGATATGACCATCCATGCGTGTTTTCTGGTACTAAACGTGGCTTTATCGAGTAAGAGGGAGTGGAATTTTGTTGACTTGTTTATAGCATGTTTGAACGCTGGGTAAGGCAGGTTGAGTTCCCAAAGTTTTCTTCTTCCAGTCTCAGTTATGGCCTTTTCAGGATACTGATTGTATGGGGACTTAACATCAGATCTTATTTCTTCCCATAGTGCTTGGTGCAATTCCGAGGCTGACGTGTTCTGTTTCAGTGTATACCAGTACATCACCAGTGGGGTGGATGAAGTATGGAGCAAAGTGATGCAGCTGCCTTAGACTGCTTCTGAGACAAAAGTAACAAGACCCACCTTAACTCATCCTAACTTAGAGGGGGTGGCTGGCACGAAGAAGTTTTTGAAGACTTCCAGATTAAATCTATTCTCTACAGCCCAAGTTTCCTGGAGGCAGATCACGTCAAAACGTTTATCAAAAAGTATCCAATCAGGAGCCTTAATTTTGCTCACAAGCCCTGCGATGTTCCACGATATAAAGCTGCATCCTTTTCACTTGTCAGGTCCTGAATCCAAAGGCCGTGCCTCTTCCTTGTGTGGTGAGGTGTCTATGTCCTGAGAGCCAACACACTATCAATCACGTCCATCTAATGAACTCAGTGGCTGTGAGAAGTTGGCCTGATATATGATGTTTCCAATTCTGGAACCACCTTGTATCAGTCCAAGCTTTCCCTTAGGGGGTCTGGTTGTAAGTCAACCTTGTAGACAAGCTATCCTAATGGTAGCATAGACTAAGCAGCCTTAAAGGCTTAACTCAAGAGGTCGTGTTAAGCGAGCTGTTTTACCAATCACAGTCCTGTAATATCAAATGAAAGGACACCACACAAGTATATATTATAAAAATATATGTATTTATTACTCAAAATAATCCCCAGTATTCTTTATGAACAAAGGCGCACAAGCGTTAAATCAAAAGCACAGTATAACATACAAAGTTGCACAATTATGGATGAGGGCGGGTGGCCACTCAAACCATATATTAAGAAAGTCGTATAAGAGATACCAATCGAACAGTGGTTAGGCCTAGGGCCTAGGGAATCGCTGGGAGCAGTCGGGACAAGCAATGCTGAAGTCGGGAAAAGCCCGCGGGATTCGGGTGCAGTGCTTAAAGCACACGCATGCACCAATGCAAGTCAATGGTGCGTAAAAGTTACACAAATAAAGTTTAAGGATACTTCCGCTGAACCTAGAAGGACAAAACTTTAGACACAGACCCTAGAGGTGTGTACCAGTGTGGGAACACCGGCGTTGCAATGCTACCTCACCCACAGGAAGCGGGTGCATAGGGTCGAAGTGGCGTCGGGTTTCGTCGTGCAGGTTCTGTGCGCTTGGAGCTGAAGATGCTGCAGGCGATGGGAAAAAGAAGTGTCCGGTGTGATCCAAGGGTGGATCAGAGTTGTAAAGTACCTGAAAGCAGAGGGGACAGAGTCTGGGTCACTCAACAGTGACCAGGGTGGAACCAGGATGGAACCAGGCAATGTCGGGCGCAATCAGGTGGTTGTCGAGGATCTTCTCTCCGCTGTCACGTGGGCTCTGGGGCATCTGCGACGTCCAGGAGCGGGTCACGATCTGTCCCACGAAGGCTCTCGCCGTCGGCGCTGTCGGCTTCAAGATTGGAGCAAACAACACTTGGCAAAAGCAATCCACGCGGAACTGGAAGATTGCTTCTCACTCGGACCAGGAGGGTCAGAGTGGGTACTCCTTTTCAGGGGAGTGGGTGTAAATCTGGAGCAACCAGAATCACAAGTCGTATTTCGGTTTTCGTCGGCGCAGGGACCACAAGCCAGCTGGCAAGTGACCGGGCCAACGCGTTGAGCCAAAAGAAGCAGAAGGGCCCCACGCAGCACTCGTCGAGTGTGGAGGGCTGAACTTCGGTGCAAGAGTGGCTCAGGGTTGGGGCTTCTCAAACCCCGGTGTACAGCTTCGAGGGTTACTCGTGGGCGGCACGGTCAGCGTCTCGTGGTCTTTTCAAGATGGCGTGCCCCACGCTTCCGGTCGCCTCCACGGGTCTCAGCTCTGCAGGGACTGTGGATCGGGCTGTTAGAAGGCAGGCAAGCTTGATCTCGTCGATCTCTGTCGCTCGAGTTCCGGCGGGAACTGCAACAAAGCAGACGTCGAGGTGCTGGATGGTGCCTGTTTGCACAGGGTGGTCACTCCTTGACCACAAGGGAGATTCTTCAGTCTTCTACGTTGAGTAGGATGTCGAAGGGTCCAGAGTTTCGTTTCTTATGTTTCATCAGGATAATCTGAAGTGCATTGGCACTGCTCCCACTCTTATTCGAATCTAGGGGGCTGGATTACCTGCTAGGTCCCCTCCTATGGGTGGGACCCAGGAAGGGGGTGGGTACACCCCTTTCCTTTGATCCAGGCCGCGCTGGGACGGGGGCTGGTGTGCCCCAGAACCGGTTTGGCCGGATTATGCAAGGGGCAGCCTTGTGCTCCCCATGCAGTGTCTGGTTTCTTTCAAACCTCCCTGCTACAATCCACTATCTCCTGTCTGGGGTGGTGTGACACCTCCCTGCGACAGGAAACCCTTTGTCCAGGCCCCCTTGGCTGAGTTTCGGTCTGTAGCAGAAGCATCCATTTTGTGGATCTGAGGCTCTTTTAAATATCAACCGCATTACAGTAAAGTAACATGTCTTCTCCCTCTAGAGGGGTGGAATGCTATCCCCGTCGCCAGAACTGGCGAGGGGATAGTATTCCAAATCGTATGACACCTTACACGACATGTTTTGATAAAGCCAAACCAAAGTTGCTATATAACAGCGAGGATCATAATGCACTTAATAGTATATGGTATGCCATTATCCTGAAACAGCTTAGGGATTTGTTCCCGACAGCTGCAGACAGGCTCAGCTCATGCTAGAGCTCCATCTCACATTAAACCACGCACTCTGCCTCCAGAATTGATAAGGCCTACCATAGGAGTGGCTCACAGGTTTATGTGTCCAGAGATAGGTTTAGATATAGGTATACTATATCTAAGCAAAAGGTGATTACACCATCTTGCCCCAGCTGAGTGATCAGCCAGTTGTGTCAATTTAAGAACCAGCCAGGGGTGGCAAAAGATATGCTGCAGCCCCTGGTAGGCCTTGGTGGCACCTATGCCCTGAGCACCTATAGTGCATGGTACAGGGGCTAACAAGGAGTCCATTTCCAATTGTGGTATGTACCTATAGCACATGTATCAATAATTTAGAGAGAGAACAGCAGGCTGGGGGTCTGATTAGCAGGCCCACAGCCTCAGTAGTCGAAAACCAGTGAAGCAAAAAGCAAAAATTTGGGGTTACCATAGGATAGCAGACCCTACTCTCCTACAGTGGCTTAAACCCTATTTGCCAGGCTTACTCCTGTTGTCGCCTGGAGATGACTCCTGTGGCCCAGATCTCGGGGCCGCCGCTGTGGGTAAAAGATGAGATGTAAAAGTATCTCAACGACAATTGCTCAGCCACAATTGCTGAGTTCCAACTCATGTAATTAGATTGCACAACTATACTTAAAATACGGTTACCCACAAAAGAATTGTCAAAATTAATAATAACACAATCCCCAGCCCATGCTTTCTTGGTACTGCCTACCCAAGATGTCCTGTGCACTATGATTATTTGGTTTCCCACCCCCTTCCCTGGGGCAATATTCAAATTTAGCCAGTGCACCACCTTGTTTTTCAAATTATTAATATTTTCCTTGATCTCTGGGTCGAGGCGAGGCACATTGGCTAGAACCACGACAAGGGGGTAGACTGGTGGCAAGGGAACAGAATATAAACTCTGGGGAGGATTGCTAAGTTCCCCTATGGTCATGCCTCCCCGCCCATCGACAGGAAAACTGTTAGAACTACCGGCAACTGGGCCTTGAGGCTGGTGATACTCAGGAATCGATTCCCTCTCCCCTTACATATAACTTGTGGGGCCTCGTGTTCGTTTCTGTTCACAGATGAGACTGTCGGAGCATAGGTGACTCATCAGTTCCGTGGTAACCCCCTCCTTGGACCTGTATCCTGGCCCCATACCATTGTCACATGACCTGTTATCCTTGGCACTTGGGTAGCGGGCCTATAATGGGGGGGGGGAGGGTGCTGTTCTTTTTGCAGTGCAGCAGTTAGATTTGTTACGTTTTCTTCAAGTACGGATAAACTAAACAAAATTGGGTCTAATTTAGTATCCAAAGCTGACAACAGGCTGCTTTAAAGGTGTTGAACAATGTGGTGTCCATGTTGGGCCCTGTTTGTGGCACTGTTAGATTCAACTGTGGGCCGGCGCTTTTCCTGCGCTTGGCAAGTCCCCCCATCGAAGGGCATTTCCTTTCTGCTCCTCCTGCTGTCTTCACCAATGCAAGGGTTAAACCGGGAAGCACCCTGGGCACTGATGGTTGAGTAGTAACGCACATGGGGGGTTTAGTTATACATGAAGAGGGCCCGGTAGCCAAGGCCCGATCTTGGGCTGTGTCTGTCTGCCCGACACGTACGTCCTGGACCAATACTGGTGAACCTTCTCGTAAGGAGGCAGAAGAACCATGTAAGGAAGGGAGGATAGGTGATCGGGACAGACGCCGGGTGGCCAGTTCAATCTCCTTATCCACAGCACCCACAGCTCGCTGTAAAAAAGCTCCATAGTACTCACCATGTTCGGGGGTTCTTTTGAGGTAACCCCCAGCAACCGCCGCCCTACGTTTTCCCATTGCTGAACTGGGGTGGTGTATGACATTGTTCTGCATTCTGTCCATCAACTGTTGTTTTTGCATTTGTCACCCCGAGTGGGATGGGTATGCTCAGACGCGAGTCCCCAGCTCTCCACGCCACTGGAGTCAAGCTATCCTGGCTGAAGAAGGCTGATAGCCAGAAACCGATCATAGGATGCTTGATTCCGGTCCAGTGAAGACATGGCTTGGCAGTTCGCGCTGGACTTTTCCCATGAGGCACAGGGTCAAGGCTGTTTTGCATATTGCCGTGTCTGAACTGGGGTGGTGTGGTGAGCAAAAACATGATGGATTTAGGCCCAGATCTCTGTACTGGGGTGAATGCATGACATGGTTCTGCATTCTGTCCATCAACTGTTGTTTTTGCCTACGTTTTCCCATGGCAATAGGTATCAGGTCTTAGATCATAGATGGCAGCCAAACCCACTAAATGCCCTTCAAAGCCCTCTTGAGGCTGCTCCAATGCAAGCTGAACTGATTTGGGGGGTATAACCGACAAAACACATTCAGCACAAGGTCTGTGCGTCAGTTGAAAGGGAAAAGGACTCATATCTGTGCATCCCCCTATGTGCGTATCCGGGCCCAGGTATGAGTCCCAATATCCCCTGCTATCTTCTGTGAGCCATGCTCCACTGCCAGGTCCTGGACTCCAGGTGGAAGTTAAGGCAGAAAAGCCAAGAAACAATAACCGGGGTGGGGGGCAAACCCAGCCTCCTCCAGGCTCTAACTGGTGTGGACGGGCCTGCCCAAGGCCCGAGTGCGGCCCGCACGCATCCCTGCTTTGCTGCCTGATTATCTGCACTTGCTCGCCAGCACCACTGGGGAGGAGGAGGAGGAGTTGGAGTCAGCCCCCAGCTGACCCACGCCACGCACCGTAAAGTTGCAGCTCTTCTCTCCCGGCACGGGTCAGGTGAGGGCTGACTCAGACTCACCCTCACCCTCCTCCTCCCAGGTGGTGCTGGTAAGCGAGCAAGAGCAGACAATCAGGCATTAATCAGATGAGCCGCAAGGGGGCGTGGCTACGACGCTGCCGAGCATGGTCGCCTGAGCCCCGAGCTCCGGGTCGATCTCGGCAATTATCCTGACCGAGGACCCCCTCGGCGGCACCACTGACCTGCCTTGGTACCTGACCGGTGCGGAGCAACCCGGCGCCGGTCAGATGTAAGTGGGGGCCTGCGGCGGCTCCATACTCGGCTCGCCGGAGGGCTCTGGGGCGGCAGCGGCGGCCGGCCTTCTTGCCCGGGCCTACCAAGCACGGCCGATCCCCGGCCTCGATTTCAGAGGGACTGCCCGGTGATCGGGTCCTAGTGCAGGACCGGAGGACGGTGCCGGGACGGAGGCTGGTGCCTGGCCCCGAGGACGGCGGGCTGGAGTCCCGGCTGGCCGGTGTCGGCGAGCGGAGGCACTGGAGTGCGGGGGACGGCGTCATCGTCACCACCACGGACCCGGGGAGCGGCACAGTCCCGAGGGAGGGGCCCTGAGCGCGGCGGTCCCATTGGAGTTGCCCCTGGGTGGCTCCTTTCGGCGGTCGGCGGCGCGGCTGACGACTTGCGCACCGGCCCCGCTGTCACCGGGGGAGTGGAGCCGCCTTGTGACCTGGGAGAGTGTCTGGCCTGCGGGGGACCTGCCGGGAGGCGGTTGCGGAGCTGACTGGCCGAGGGCCGCTATGTAGGCGGAGAGCCCGTGATCACACAGAGGGAGCCCCATCACTGGCACAGTGTGGACACCGGCGGTGGCGTTTTGGGTGCTTCGCCATTGGACACCGAGCCCTGGGTGCACTGCTGACCCCCCAGAGCGGTCTCCTGCATTACGTGGGGGCCTTGGGACACACTGATGCCCTCTCTGGCACTGCCATCTTGACATCTCGGCGGGGTAATCGGTGCGGCGCAACATCACTGGTGGCCCTTGCTGACGACCGTGGGGCCCTGGTGTGGAAGAGGCCCCATTGGAACACCGGGTGATTTGGGCCCAGCTGCGCCTACTGGAAGTTTTGTCTTTTGTGGGTGCAATTCCGACCTCCTGCATGGCCGGACTGTGGGACGACAGCTCTCATTGTCCTCTGGAGTACCCGTTGGGGCGGACCTGCGGAGCTTGGCGCTTGTGCGCTTACTGGTGCCTCTCCATGGGGAAACCGCGGAAAGGGACGGGTGCGGCACCACCGGACCAGGCCGAGGACTCCCTGGAGGCCCATGATCTACGGTCGACGGATGGCCAGGCGACGGGGTTGCAACAGCAACAGATGGACCAGATCCTTAAGGCCATAGGGGACACAAGAGAGGCGCTGCGCCAGGACATTGCTCAGGTCTCCACGGGCCTTGGCCTCTTGAAGGCGGATCATAACAAGCTCGCTGACCGTGTCAAGGCTGCAGAACTGGTACTAGAGACATTAGAACCGGCCCAGAAAGCGTTGGACGCCGCGTTGGAGGATTTAACACGCAGGGTGCAGCAACTTGAAAGGAGAGCGGCCGACGCGGAAGGGCGCAACAGACGCAATAATGTCCGCGTGGTGGGCCTACCCGAAAATATCGAAGGGGACGACATGGTTTCGTATTTGGAGACCTGGCTGCGGGCTGTGGTGGTCCTTGAAGGACTGACGCACTTCTATACCCTGGAAAGGGCCCATAGGGTTCCGGCTCGTCCCCCGGCCCCGGGCCGTCCCCCCCGGCCTGTGATAGCCCGGTTATTACATTTTAGGGATCGGGACATTATTCTGCGGCAGGCCAGGTTGGCTGGCCCATACAAGGTGGACAATGCCTCGGTATCTATCTTTCCCGACTACTCCCAGGAGGTCCAGCGCAACCGCTTCTCCTTCGTCGCTGTCAAGAGAGCTCTTCGCGATGAGGGGGTGCAGTACTCTTTGCTGTTCCCGGCACGCTTGAGGGTGCTGGTGGATGGGGTGGCGACGTTCTGTGACACCCCGGACGACGCTTGGCAGTGGTTGGAGCGGTATCGAGCAGGCAAGGATGGCACGGGCACCTGGGCGGAGGCCGCGGACGGCCGGCCGAAACCGCGCAGGAGCAGGCGTAATCGGAGGCGAGAGCAGCGCAGGAGGTCACCTTCGGCATCACAGACGGACCTGGAGAGGAAAGCTGCCCTTCAAGCGGTGTCGAACATCTCGGGAGCAGTACCGGAAACTCTGGTGGTGGACTCGGGTTCCCAGTTGGGCTCGGATGAGGCGGAACCAGGAGGCTCAGATGGGGATTCGGTCAAGGAGCCTGGGGAGTTGCCTCAGGTCACCCCACAGACTGCCGATGGACTAATGGACGAATGATCCCCGAGAAGCTGAGCGAAGGACAGTAAGGGGGTGTGCTTGGCTTGTGGGGATGGTACTGCCTGGGTTGTTGGGGTCCTGCAGTCTGGGATGATGGGACTGAAGTTGTCATCTGCTTACTGGAGTTGGTGCCGGGGTACGCACGGTCCCTGGCTTCTTTAGTGGGGCGGTGGTGCTGCTGGGAGGGGGATGGGGGTTGGTCTACTCTTAGTCGGGATCGGCCTAGCCTGGTGTGGGGAGTCTTTGGCTGACCGGCCGGCTGGCAAGGAGTCACCTCCTCGATCTCACATAACTTGTGAGTCTCTGGTAACTCCCAGAGTTCCCCCCATATACGGGGGTAGGGTTTGGATGGGTGACAACTGTTTGGTGCCTGTTCTGGGGGTGGGTGGGATCGCGGTTTGTTGGGGTTGTTGCAGGTTTTTGGGGATTGTCAGTGTGCCGATGGGGATGTCAGGGACTGGACTTCGATACGTGCCCATTGATGGCGGCTAGATTAGAACTGAAGTGCATCACCTGGAATGTGCGGGGGCTTAATTCCACGAGAAAGAGATACAAAGTGCATGCATACCTGGTCCGGAGGGGGGTCCAGGTGGCCTTTTTACAGGAGACGCATTTAACGTTGGCAGAGGGACAAGCGCTGCAGCGGCGATGGCGGGGGCAACTCTTCTATACTACTTTTTCTGCGCATGCTAGAGGGGTGTTGATCTGGGTGCGGGCGGGCACCCCCTTCCACCCCATCACGACGAGGGTGGACTCTGACGGGAGGTTTGTGGCAGTGTTGGGGCGGTTGGATGGCCGGGATGTTACGCTTTGCTGCGTTTATGCCCCGAACTTTGATCAGGCCGCGTTCTTTTCTGCGTTATCGAGGAGGTTGGCACCTATGTTAGTGGGTACGGTGTTCATGGGGGGGGGGGACTTTAACTCAGTGGCGGACGTGGAGATGGACCGTTCCCACTCCCCATTGGCTCAGTCGGTGGTGCGCAGGGTGGCCAAGGCTCGCCGGGATTGGCAAGAGCGGTGGGGGCTCGTGGACGTGTGGCGGACGTATCACCCCGCCGACAGGGACTATTCGTTTTATTCCGCACCTCATGATCTACACGTGCGCCTCGACTCCATTCTTTGTTCGGCCGGGGCCCAGGAACTTACACGCAACTGTGAATACCTGGCGGGGACCATATCGGACCATAACCCGTGCCTGCTTGTGGTCCTCTGGTCCAGACAGCGGCAGCCGGTCCCCACGTGGCGGTTGAATCCGCTGGCATTGCAGGAATGCATTGAACGCTACTTCCAGGAGAACTCGGGTACTGCGGCCACTCGAGCGATTGAGTGGGACGCCTTCAAGGTGGTGATACGTGGTGGGTGCCTCTCGTCCTCGTCGGGGGTGCGCCGGACGCTGCTGGACGATGTCGAACGGGAGGAGGCCGCCCTGCGGCAGGCGGAGAGGAACGGTCATGTGGCAGGGGGAAATAGGGAGGAAGTGCTGGCGGCTCGAGAGCGGGTTGCTACCCAGGTGGAGAGGCTCCGCTGCCATGATTATCGGGAATACATGGTCCGAGCACATGCGGAGCGGGATCGGGTCGGTTCGCTGTTGGCGTGACTGGCCAATCCTCAAACTAGGGGTACGCCAATACTGTCGTTGGCTGCCCCGACTGGGGATCTGGTCGATTCACAGCAGGAAATCAATGATCAGTTCCGGGATTATTACGCGGAACTCTATCGGAGCAGAATGACGGCGCTGCCAGCGGGTCTGGATGCTTTTCTGGAAGGGGCTCAGTTGCAGCGGCTGGACCCGGAGCAGGGCACAGCGCTGGGTGCGGCTATCACAATGGGGGAGATCAAAGCGGCGATTAAACACATGGCCAGGAAAAAGACGCCGGGAGGTGATGGCCTCCCAGTGGAGTTCTACGCTGCGTATGTTGATCTTCTGGCCCCCCGACTACACCAGGTGTACGGGGAGGCCTGGGAGCAGGGCAGGCAGCCGGTGTCGACAAGAGAGGCGATCATAGTGCCACTGCTGAAGAAGGGCGGGAATCCCACGGCTAGAACGGCATATCGCCCGCTCTCGATGCTCACTGTGGACTACAAAGTGCTGAGCAGGATCCTGGCGACGCGGTTGTCTGTCCATATGTGCTCTCTGGTACACCCGGACCAGTCGGGCTTCATCCCTACCCGGAACACCTCGACATGTATACGGCGTCTGATACGGGTCATGGACATTGAGGGGGAGGGCCCCACGGGTGCGGCCGTGCTCTCGGTGGATATCGAAAAGGCGTTTGATAGTGTGGAATGGCCGTATTTGTTTAGCGTCCTCCTTCGGTTCGGCCTAGGGGACGGCTTCGTCCGTTGGACGCGGTTGCTGTATGAGTCCGCTACTGCTAGGGTCCGCACGGGCCGCTCGATTTCTGCAGCATGTTCGGTGGAAAGAGGCACCCGACAGGGTTGCTCGTTATCCCCGCTCCTCTTCGCCTTGGCGATTGAACCGCTAGCGGCGTGGGCCCGACAGGGTCGGTCCTATGAGGGGGTTTCACTACGCGGCGAACTGCAGTATATTTCTTTGTATGCCGACGACCTCTTATTGTACTTGGCTGATGTGGAGACGTCGGTGACGGGTGCACAGGCCTTGCTCCAGGAGTTCGGGACCCTATCGGGGCTCTGTGTTAACTGGTCTAAGACCTGCCTATTCCCCTTGACCTGCTGCGGTGTCCAGCCTGAGGTGCTTGATGGACTGCGCTGGGAACCAAATTGCCTGTCGTACCTCGGAGTACACATTTATCACACCCATTCGCTCCTATATGAGGGGAACGTAGGCAGGGCCTTGAGGAGTGTTAGGGGTAGCATGGGGTTCTGGCGCACTCTTCCGTTGTCTGTGGCAGGACGAATAGCGTTGCTGAAGATGGTGGTCCTTCCGCGCCTGCTTTATTTTTTTCGCACTCTGCCGGTGTGGATTCCGCTCTCCTTTTTCCGGACATTGCGATCGATGCTGATAGGGTTTATTTGGGGCCCTGGCAGGAGACGTGTTGCTTTGAATACCTTTCTTAGGTCCCGGGAAAAAGGTGGCCTGGCGGTGCCGGATTTTGAATGGTATCATCTGGCAGCGCAGCTACAGTGGCTTACACAAGCAGTAGCACGGGAGTTTAGAGGTCCGGACGGCCCGCAGGGTCGGATTATGCACCGCCATGTCCTGTCCTTCATCGTGCTCCAGCAGGGGCTTCGGTTGGAGCAGCTGACTCTTGAGGAGCGCACCCTTCGCCGGTGCTGGTTGCGTGGCCATAGGCGGGTGGGATGTAATGTTCCATACGCGCCGGAGATCCCCTTAGGCATGTGCACGGCCCTCCCGCATGGCGGGGACTGGTCGGCACTGGCCGCCTGGGAGGACTGCGGGATCCACATGATAGGGGATTTGTTCAGGGATGGTACCCTGCTGTCGTTCTGTGACCTGCAGGAGGCCTTCGACCTCCCGAGGGGTGACTTCTTGCTCCATGCAGCTCTGGTGACTGGGATTCGGAAGCACTGGAGGATGGGGCTGGTGGAACCGCCCACGTCGCTGGGCTGCCAGTACGTCGTGATGGCAGCCGGCACATACAAGGCCATAACCTGCCTATACCGAAGACTGGCGCTAGCTGATTCTTCCCCCCCCCCCCCTGGATTAGCTGCGGGAGCGCTGGGAAGCTGACCTCGGTCGGCTGATACCGGAGACGACCTGGCCTCAGCTTGTACGTAGGGCCTGGAAGGGCACGCGCAATGTTAGGTTCCAACTGGTTCAGTACTTCACTTTCCATAGGGCGTACTGGACGCCGGCCAAAATCCGACGGATCTTCGGTGGAGTGCAATCAGTATGTCCCCGCTGCGCTGCGGAGGATGCTGACTTTGAGCACATGTTCTGGTCGTGCACGGGGCTTGGCACCTACTGGACTGAAGTTCTGTCCTGCCTGAATGCGGTTACGGGACGCCAGATCGACACGGACGCGGGGACTTGCCTCTTGCTCTGGTTTCCCCATACGCCGGCCACGAAGGTTACCAGCAAATTTTTCGACTTGGGGTTAATTATGGCCAAGAGGGAACTTACATTGCATTGGAAGTCTAGAGGGGGGCCTAACTTCCTGAGGTGGCGGGGGTGCTTTCTGCAATGGGCTATGAGTGAAGGGTCCCTTAGATTACAATTAGCTAGGCGCACAGCTAATGATAAAGCGCTAGATACGGCCAGGGCGTGGAGCGCGCTAGTGACGGACTTACAATCACTTTCGGAGGTGGATGAGGGTGGAGAGGACGGCGCACAGGCGAGCCAGGAGGGGGTCGTGGGGGCAGCGCCTGAGGGAGCCGTGGTTGAGGGGGAGGGGCGCTAGACAGTGCGACCAGCAATGAGCAACGACGGATTACAGGAGGCATGTATGATCTTAGGAGGGGTGGGTAACATACACTGCTCTGGACAGCACCTGGACTTCCATTTGGACCCAGAACTGGGAATGGAATTGGGTGGAAGAGGTCTCCTGCTGCACCTAAATGGTTTACGACATGCCGTAGAAGGAGTGAAAGAGGCACACTGACAAGGGGGGGTGGGGGGTAGAGAGGGAGGTGGGTAACAGTGGACAGGGCTTGCTGTTTGGGGTTGTTCTTGACGCTGCTTTAATGTACATCCTGTGGATAGTGATACATATGAGGCGTGATTGTATGATGTGTGCAGAAACTCAATACAAATTTGTTTAAAAAAAAAAAATCAGATGAGCCGCAAACAAACAGAGCGTCCCGCTCCACGGGAGAAGTGCTGCACCTTTACAGTGCGCGGAGTGGGTCAGCGCGGGGCTGACTCCTCCTCCTCCTCCTCCTCCTCCTCCTCACGGGTGATGCTGGCAAGCGAGGGCGAGCAAGAGCAGAAAACAGATGAGTGCCAAACAAACAGAGCCTTTTCTTTTATTAATGTTACAAACCAACAGATTTGCATGATCCCCGACTCAGGCTGTACTGATATGGTAGATGACAACGTTTAAGCAGATCTAACGTTTGAAGATATGTCACCAACTGCATGTCCATGTCCATGACTATGCATCATTCTTAGTATTGCAAGCAGCTAAATACTGTATACTATGCTATAACTGGTAAGATGGACTGAAATGCAATATGACTTAATATATATGCATAATGTTGAAATTGCTGCATAAAAATCAATAAAATCTGTTTAAGAAAAGCAATTAACAAGCTGTCTCCTTATAGCACAGTTCATAAGAGTATGCCTCTAACAGCTCAATCCTGAGTTTCTTAGAGACTATGCTTACATCTCTTGCACCCCCAGGCTCATGGATGCTGGTCATCCCCATGATGTTGCCGGGTGGTCCTGTGTATTGATTGTTGTCTGAACCCATTTGGGACTGAGCTGGCCAATGGAAGATCGACATTGGACCCAGTGGAACTTCCACTGGCCAGTCGAGGCCCAGACTGCTACAGACACCACACATCTCCTTTTTCATATTAAACAAAGGGACTACAAACAAAAAACTTTGTTAAACAAAAAATGAAACAAAGCAGTCATGCTCTGTTTAGGCGTTACATTTAGAAATAGGAGACAAGAACACTGTGCATTCCCGTCCTTCAATCCCCTCCTAAACAACCCTTGCTCCAACTCTGTATTCTATTTATAGTTGAGGGGAAGCAAACCTTATTCCAGGCGGAGATCTTTAAATGCTTTTCCTTTAGAAGGAATAGTAGACGATGAACAGTGAAATGATCTCGCACCAAAACATTTGTATCATGCTGTTCAAAGTTTCGTTCTGTTCTAGACAACCAAGCTAAAGCCTGTGGTTATGGAGAAGGATCCTCCTTAGAATTGCATTGTCCTGAAGCTGGTAATTTGATTCTGTGAGATAACTTGCTCACAATTTATAAATTTGAGATGGTAGTTGGTTTGGTCTTTCAGTTCTTTGTTTGAGCTCTTCATGGATGAGTTAAGATTATTTCTTTCAGTCGAGTGATGCCATTTTGCTTTATGATGGAAGAGT
The DNA here is from genome assembly GCF_964261635.1 of Lissotriton helveticus. Classification (NCBI taxonomy): domain Eukaryota; kingdom Metazoa; phylum Chordata; class Amphibia; order Caudata; family Salamandridae; genus Lissotriton; species Lissotriton helveticus. Next base: position 1,235,407,709 of record NC_136067.1, read on the forward strand.
TAGTCAGATCTAGCCGCAGAAGGGCAATCGAGAAAACAAATATGTTTATTCCTGAAAATCTAATCTAAAGATGAACAACTTGGGTTAGAAACTATGATGCCTAGCCACCTCGTCATGTGTTCATTGACACACAACTATCCTTATGAGGGTTAATCCTCACCAGTGAAATGAGCAATGCTATTGCCTCCCGAAATGCACTGTTTATTTTACAATTTCTTACTTCTAACATGTGCAATCTTTCTTCTCAGTTTCAGCTTATAGCTTGCCACCTTTGTTAACTAGAACTTGCACCATGTCACCAGGAAGACCTACTTTTTCCTCTCTCCATTCAGTGACTCATTTCTCCAAACTTGGTCCTGTTTTCTGATTAGTTCTGATTTCATTTGTGCTTTGTGTGTGTTCACTGTTTCTTACCTTGTGGTGTCTTAGTATTTTACCTTTCCCATTTCTAGTTTGGGTTGTGCCACACAAAGCTGATCCTTTGAAGACTCTAATGACTCTTATCTTTTGTGCTCATGCGGTGGGTGGGGCTTTGACATTGGTGAAGCTTAAGGTTGGGAGCACATAGTGGGCTAGTGGTTCTACCCCTCCCAGGGTTCCAGCGGTGGCAATGTTTGCACTCATGGAAATTGCATGGGGTGAATTGTCATGTGGGATTTCGGGTCCTGCAATCTCCCAGGATTTAGCTGCATCACAGTGTTTCTGAGAAGCATCCTTACAGGATAATACCCATATCACCACAGTTGTTCGAGTGGTGTACCTGTGGTGGTATGATGAAGGGGTACTTGAATTCTGAGAGACAAAGACGTATTTGGCCTTCTATTGCTTCCCATGAGCAGCCTGCCTAGCAGTTGACTGTCTCCTTGGCTATATTTCATTGTTGATAGGGCTGTAGCTTCTGCCCTCTAAATTCTATAACAGTTCAAACATCCTTTGGTGGATCATGAGGGGTAATGCGTTCTGAGGAGCAACCTCACAGGGGCAAGTTGGGTTTCCTGCACAAATACCAGAAGTAGAACAGAATATTCAAGAGCCCTTGAAGTTCCTGCTCTTTGATGCTGTTGGTGATCAGGAGGACTTTTTGGGCTCAATTGATCTGTCTCTTTGGAGGGGATGCTATGCACATACATGAAGCTATTGTGTGTTTTTTGGCTCAGGAATCGATGGAGATTGATATTCACGCTTCCATCACTTCTTAGCCCTTTCCTATTCCTTAGAGGGGTTTGACTGAGCTGTTCAGTGCAAACATGCAACCATGTCATCTTTGTCCACCGAGGATTGCTTCTCCTCTTATCCTGTTGGCAAGAAGATGGAGACTGCCCTTAAATGGCAGATGCTGCATCTGTTTTTTCTTTCCAGACAGCAAAGTAAGCTGAACATGCTTATCAGTCTCTAATGAATTGTTGGTGTTGCTCGACTTGTCGGCAGCATTCAACACCGTCTCCCACCCCCTCCTCCTTGACCGCCTCCAATCTAAAGGTATCCAGGGTACGGCCTTAAAATGGATTACATCCTTTCTGTCCAACCGGACACAGGCAGTATTCACTCCCCCCTACACCTCGGACAGTCGCATGCTTCGGTGGGGAGTTCCCCAGGGCTCCTCACTGAGTCCCCTCCTATTTAATGTTTATTTTTCACCCCTTGCTGAAATCATCGCTTAAACTGGAATCAAGGCCACTTCCTATGCAGATGATATTCAACTTCTATTTTCGTTCAATAGCACCACAGAATCCACCTTTGAACCATTAAAAAATTGCCTACGCACCATTGCCCAGTGGATGGACAATAATTTCCTCCGGCTTAACGCGGGGAAAACTGAGGTACTATTCTTTCACCAGCCTTCCCCATTGGATCCCAATATCTGGTGGCCTCTTGACTTGTGTGCCCCCCCCCCCCCAGCCTAAAGAATCGGTGAAAAATCTAGGGGTCAGATGGGATTCCAATTTGTCATTTCAACAACAAGTACATACGGTCTCGGCAGCATGCTATGCCAAAATAAGGAAGGTGAAAAAGTTCATCAATTTCTTACCTAACAACACCAGGAAGACTATAGTCCAGGCGCTGATCACCTCGCACCTGGACTACGACAATGGCTTATACACCGGACTGTCTGTAGGTCTATGCCATCGACTCCAGACAGTCCAGAACGCCGCGGTACGGCTGGTTGGTGGCATTCCCCTACGTGAGCACATCTCGCCCCACCGCCGTAGACTACACTGGCTGCCCATACAAAAAAGGGCAGAATTTAAAGCATTAGTGCTGGCCCATCGTGCTATGAGGGGTATGGGTTCTGCCTATCTTTCCACCTGCCTCTCCCCCTACAGTAATACTAGGCTCCTTCGCTCTTCTTCAAAAAACCTGCTCACTACTCCCCGATTAAAAAAAAAAAAACCCGCTCTGGCGGAAAAACTTTTCAAGTTTGTGCTTCTGCCCTCTGGAACAAGCTACCAACCTCCATCCGGAACTCCCCTTTCGGAAAGCCTTAAAAACTTTCCTGTTCTGCTAACTCTCTTTCCAACAATCATCTAACTCAGCTTAAGATCGCACAGCAGTGCCGGCACACCCCGTTGGGGCATCTGCACGCTTTATAAAACACACTAAATAAATAAAATAAATGAAAGATTTCCAGGTGCTCTATAGTCGGCTGGACTACAGTCCGGTTATTCATAGGCCTACAAAGTTAATGGTTTGCTTTCTTTCTCACAACACATTTCGTGGTTTCTGTGCTGCAGCTACTACTCCTGGAGCCGTCATGCCCTTCTGCCATTCAAAGTGGCCTTGGAAGTTGGATGCTGCCCATAAATTCATAATTTCCTGCCTTTCTTTCCTGGCCTCGGGTGAATGACTGGTTGAAACAAACTGGAGGACAACAAATGTTTGCAGCAGTTCAGGGGTCAGACATCCTAGTCTTTGACAAGTGCGTTCTGCCAGTGGTAAACAAGGTTATCACCCCTCATAGCCTTGGTTCAGTCAGGCTTCTTGGCCAGCAGCAGGGGCGAAACACACCATTCTCCTGTTGGGCATTACGGCCATTTTGGAGAAAGGAGAGGTGGTGCAGATGCCCTTCATCAGTCACAAAGCCTTTTTTGCCACTATAAACTACTGGACAGTTATCTTCTTGTGGCAGTGAATCAAAAATTTGCTAGCATTCGCACCAAGAATTTTCAATTTTATTAAGGACACGGAAGCGAGGATTATGCTTCTCTATTCTTTACTGCAAAATCACAGCAGCCAATAAAAACACACAATTAGTTTACATTAACTACATTGCCCATGATGCTTTCTCATAAGCCACGCCTCCACAGCCCATAAGAGCCGGCTGCACAGTCCCATAATCCTCTTGCTTTGCAGGGAACAAAAGTCCAAGAATAACGTGAACAGGTCCATTACATCCTCCAACATGGAAGAAAACCAGGAATCCTCAGAACATAAACCCTTGAGAGCGTCCATCCTCTAATCAGATTTCTTATCCGAGCCTGAAACAAAGGGAAATGAAGAACCCGTAACCACTGTATAACAAAACCATGTCATAACATTATTCATGGGCGGGTAAGCTTTAGTACAATCTGATAAAGCCGTGTGGGATAATCCTCGCCTCCGTGTCCTTAATAGAATTGAAAATTCTTGGCGCGAATGCTAGCAAATTTTTGATTCTATTACAGGACCGGAGGCTTCGGATTATGCTAGTTTAACGCTTGCCAAAAAACACTGATGTAATATCTCCCACAGGCTTGTAATAAAACGTTTTGAAAGTTGATTTGGAAGACCAATCAGCACAACGCATGATATCTTGAATGTTAGAACCCAACATATATGATTTGGAGGCCATAGCGCCCCTAACAGAACGCGCTCCAAATCTTTGGAGGTCAATACCTGCTTCTTGCATGATATATCTAAGCCATCTGGCAAAAGTGGCTGCCGCCACTGGCTTAAAATGTTTCTGCAAGGCAATTAATAGCTAAGAACAACCCTGAGGCCTCAGCGAACTTGTACTCTCCTCGTAAACTTTTAAACATTGCACCACATATAATTTAGCATTGGCAGGAAAAGCATTGTAGTCAATATGACGTGAAAGAGTCTTAGTGCGTCCAGTAATAGTAAAAGAAACTCCCTCCGGAGTGAATACTCTACCTGTAATGTCGAGAGCTCTTACATCCGAGGAACGCCTACACGCCGAAAGGCATACCAGCATAGCCAGTTTGGCTGATAATTTTTTCCTAGAAAGGAGATTATTAGCAGGACAGCAATTGAATAAGGAAGTGACTAAGGATACATCCCACAACCCCGTATACTTGGGTTTAGGCGGGTTGGCGACTCGTATGCCTTTAAGAAGCTTGTTTACCACCGGATCCATGCCAACCGGTTTCCCGTCAACCAGGCCATGACCCGCTGAAACGGCCGATCAGAAATTATTAACCGAGCGATAAACAAGGCCCTCCGAAGCTTTATCCGAGAGAAAATTTAACACTTGGGGTAACTCTGCCCCCACAGGATCCAGATGCCGTTCCAGGCACCAATCCACCCAGTTTTTCCAGGCCGAGGAGTAACATTTCCGGGTTGAGGGAGCCCAAGCCTGTTTGATGAATTCAGAAGCCTTGTCTGAAACTGCTGGCATGTGCCACTGTTGCCGGAAAGCCTCCATGCCATCAGCGTGAGGCGTCCCGCCAGAATCATTGGATGTTGTTCCTTGAGAGGGCCCAGGAGTAACTAGGTCGAGCTGGGGTGCATCCTGGGAAGGTCGCAACTTCACTCTAGCAATACTGGGAACCAAGGTTGAGACGTCCACCACGGTGTCACTAAGACTACCTCCGCACGTTGCTTGATTACCTGTGTCATCACCCTGGGGATCAGGAGGAATGGGGGAAAGGCATACTGAAGCGCGCCCAACCAATCCTGAAGGAATGCATCGGTCGCCATTGCCATCGGATCTGGCCTCCCGCTGAAGAACTGAGGAATCTGACAAGTGACCCTGGAGGCGAACAAGTCTATTTGAAACGGGCCCCAAATGCTCTGAAGCCACTGAAATTCCCTGGGGAGCAACTTCCAGTCGCTGTAATCCCGGAGATGTCTGGAATTTCAGTTTGTCACTTGATTGGACTGGCCCGGGATGTACTCCGCAATCACTGAGATCTGATGATTGAGGCAATAATGCCAAAAATCCTTGGCTATCTCGACAAGAAGCGACGACCTCGTGCATCCCAACTTGTTGATATACCTTACCGCCGACACATTGTCCATGTGGAGTAGGATGCAGCAAGATGTCTGCATCGGGGATAGTGTCCGAATTGCAAATGAACCCGCAAGGAGTTACAGGCAATTGATGTGTAATGACATCTCTTGGGGGGACCATCTTCCCCCTGTGGAGATGTCTCCGCAACGCGCTCCTCAGCCGCAGCGGCTGCTGTCGGACTCGATAACTAGCTCTGGCTGCGATCCAAAAATCGCCGTGCCGTTCCACGCATCCACATGGCCCAGCCACCATTGAAGTTCGGTCCTCACTTCCTGAGTCAATGGAATAGAATCCGTGCAGGACAAACCCTTCTGAAGATGTTGTATTTTCAACCGTTGCAGGGCCCTGTAATGAAGAGGGCCTGGAAATATGGCCTGAATCGAGGAGGCCAATATTCCCACTAACCTGGCAATGGCTCTGAGCGAGACCATCTGTTTGTTGAGTAATGCTAGTATCCCCCTCTTGAGGTCCTTCAACTTTGTCTTGGGAAGACATAACTGTGCTGCCTGCGAGTCAATCGTAAAACCGAGGAAGTCTATTGTCCGCGTCGGGGAAAGAACTGATTTGGGATGATTGATTACAAACCCCAAGCTCTGCAGCAACGCCGTTGTGAGCTGCAGGTGTTGTAGTAGGAGATCGGGATTCTGAGCCATAAGCAAAATGTCGTCCAAATAAATGATTAACCGCACACCTCGTTCCCGTAGGTGTGCCACAACCGGCTTCATCACCTTGGTGAAGCACCAGGGAGCTGATGAGAGCCCAAAAGGAAGGGCCAAATATTCGTACCACTGATCGTTCCACCGGAACTGTAGGAAGCGCCGGTGAGGAGGAAAGACAGGGATGGAGAGATAAGCGTCTTTGAGGTCTAAGCTGACTAGCCAATCCCCTTCCTGCAACAGGTCCGCTAATAGATGGATCCCTTCCATCTTGAAGTGATTGTAAGAAACTGGTTGAAATCCCTCCGGTTCAGAACAAGCCTGTGTCCACCTCCCTTCTTCTGTACTAGAAAAATGTTGCTGCAAATACCGTGAGGTTCCGCTTTGCATGGAGCTCTTGCGTGTTTTTGCAGCAAGTCTGTGATTTCTTTGTCTATAAAACTGCATTCTTGTAGAGAAAAAAGGAGTTGTGTGGGAAACTCGTGTTGAAACGGTTGGGAATAGAACTCTAAATGAAAACCCGTGATTGACTGTAACACCCATGCGTCCTGAGTCATTTTCTGCCAGTTCTGAAGAAAATGCTGTGTGCGACCCCCCCCAAAGGTAGAAGAGATTGGTCCACTACACTCACCTGAAGAATGTTGGGCTTGGAAGCTTACTCTATTGCCACCGCTCTGGAAACGACGTCGATTGAACCTGCGACGAGAGGGGTAGAAAGTGCCTCCACGAGTTGAATCCCATTCTCCTCTGCCGCAACCAAAGTCACCTCTTTGGGAACCTTGGTTGAAGAAACGATCTGACGAGCGGCCCCTGCCTCATCCGGCCCTGTTAAAAACACCTTGCTGGAACACTCTTTTGATTCCGGACTGCGCCTTGTCAAGAGACGTAAAAGTCCCGACATATTTAGACACGTCTTTAAAAAATCGGTCTCCAAAGAGATTGCTGTCGGCCAAGGGCCCGGGTTCAGCGTTAGCGAGTTTGGTGAGGTTGGTATCCATTCTCATTAGGAGCGACTTGCGCCTTTCAGCCGAAAGCGTGCAATTGACATTACCCAGGAGGCAGATTGCCCGTTGGGCCCAGCCCGCAAGGATGTCGGGGTCAACTGGGATAGAATCATCCTTGGCCACAAGGGCCATCTCCAGTATTTTCGCCAAAGGACCCACGATGTCCAGTAGTTTATCTTGACATCCGCGCCAAGCGTGGTCTATGCGCCTCTTCGGGTCTCTAGAAAACTTCTTTAGAAAAGTGAGAAGGCTCACATCTATTTCAGGGGTCTCCGCGACTTTGTCGGGTATGTCTGGGCTAGGGCATGCCAACCGAAGTCGATTACGCACTTATTTTGAGAAACTTTTCCTAAGATTTTCATGTAGGTAGTCCGAAACTTCAGGGGGTGGAGTCCAGTCCGAGGACCAGGGATGCATGATGTCACTGGGATCAAAAGTGAACAGTTTATTGGGAACCCCCGAAATCGACGGAGCAGATTTTTTCGCTCTTTTCTGCGGAGGAGCTTCCTCCTCAGACGTGTCAGTGTCCGTGCCAGTAGAGGTGGTGTCAGTGTCTACGTGTACCCTTTGTTTGCTCTTTGCCTTGCCACCTGCATAAGAGTGTTCTCCCGCCTCACTGTTAGGCAGTGTAGACAGGGCTTGCGAATATGGCCATTGCCCCCCTGCATCTGTGCACTGATCAGAAGCCGAAGCTTCAGGTCTCACTTTTGGCATCTCCTTGCCGAAACCATGGTGCTTCGCAAAGCTCTCCAGCTGCCTTTTAATAGGTCTTAGTGCAGCTGCCAATGCTTGATGAACGGTCTGAGGAACCGTGTTCTCAATGGCTTTGTTAACTGACGATTAGACAGAGGTGTCCAGAGCCTCAACCAGGTGATCCTCCATGACAGTCTCAGTCTGCCCGTCATAAACATCCTCGTCATCCTCATTAGGGTAGCAAACCCAATCTTCCATGGCCCAAAAAAGGTAGGGTCCAATAGTATATAGATATTCACTAGGAGGAGTACGGGGGGGTCAGCCCACTTGCACACTTGAAAACAAATAGAGACACTCAGTAGAGTTTAAACCCCTCAGCAAAGCTGTAATGAAAAGGTCAGAGACCTAAAGCCAAATAGAAACAGAAAAATATAAGGAGCGTGTGCTCACTCGGATCTGGCAATGATTATTGCAGCCAATTAGGCGATTCTGCAGCAGAAGCGGTTTCTCCGGTGAAGTGCGTGCTAGAAATGTATTTGAAATCGGAACCTGCGTGTGCAGCCCAACGCGCGCCCAAAAAGAGCCCAATGGGAGCCTAAATGCTCGCGCTTGAGAGGCGCACGTTGGCAGAGAGCCACTCAGCGTATGCGGTGTGAGAGGGCGATGAGGGAAGCCCAAACGCCAGCGCAATAAGCGCCACAATGGGGAAAATCCGCCGAAGGAAAAAGGCTCAATAATGAGAAAAAACGGATAAATGGCAGAATGTAAGGTCAGTGACCGCTCTAATCACATGCGACTGTGAATGGAATCGCGCGCAAGCGAATGGCAATGGAGCACTAAACAGGTATCGTGAGTAAAATCTCCTGCTCTAAAAGGAAAGCAATTATCACATAACGTAATCGCGCATAAGCCGATAAAATCCAACAATCGTTAAGGCCATAAAACAAAGCGTTTATCATAGGAAGGATAAGGTGCACTTAACTCTTGCTGTGAGCAGCAAAGAAAGAGGATTATGGGACTGTGCAGCCGGCTCTTATGGGCTGTGGAGGCGTGGCTTATGAGAAAGCATCATGGGCAATGTAGTTAATGTAAACTAATTGTGTGTTTTTATTGGCTTCTGTCTTTTTGCAGTAAAGAATAGAGAAGCATAATCCGAAGCCTCCGGTCCTGTAATAGAATCCATCCTCTTAAGGTTCCTGCACTTGACAGTGGAAAAGAAACACCTTGAGTTTACCGTCCTGACCCTCAGATTGTGAACTGCCCTCAGGAGGTCTCATAAAGGTATTGCCATCTTTTATGGCTTTCCTTCACGTGCATGGGATTACAATATTATTTTATCTGTATATTATGCTAATATGTCCTTCTGTTTTTAAGGCATTGGAGTACATGTTAACCATATGTAAAAAGCTTGTGTAGCTTGCGGACAATAAAACTGCCTGTATCTTGGTCAAAGTCTCAACCTCAGGTGGTTAGTACTCTGAAGAGGAAGAACTGAACTTGGAGTAATCAAGATTACAAGTAAATAATCCATACATTTGTTAAGGAAATGTTATTTCAAGAAGATACCCTATTGTCTGCTAGAATTAAGTTTAAGTTGAGAGGATGTGTATAGCCAACAAATCTTACATTACAATGCAATTGTATCTTCTTGTTCTCTAATCCCTGCAAACTGAATGAAGTTGATGAATAAGAAGTAAAATTATTTTAGTTAGAGGCACCTGCTCTGTTTATTAAACTGTGTTACTTTTATTCCCATTTCTTGTCTATGTGTTTAGGAATTGATTTATCTGAATGCTTGCAGTATCCTGACTTTAGTGTTGTAGTCCTATACAAGAAGTTAATTGTTGCATTTGGCTTCATGGTTCCTGATGTGAAGTACAATGAGGCATACATTTCATTTCTCTTTGTGCATCCGGAGTGGCGAAGGGCAGGAATTGCGACATTCATGATATACCATCTCATTCAGGTAATCAAAATAGTCTGTATTCGTTTAAATACAAATCCTTTTTACCCAGTTGTTGTAGACTTGTATTTGTTTATGCAAATGTTTGTTGTGAACCATCCACACTTTGGGTTAGTGTTGGGTTAGTTTCCCTTGTGAACTAACACCAGCAATGACAGTTATGTTAGGCTGAATTAAAGAGGACGTTTCACGGTCATCACACTTACTTCAGTAAGCATTACTAAAGTGTAGGAAAAATGGAGTCTGACAAAACAGTATCTGGGATTCTTTTGGTATAACTGCTGGATCTTTATGAAATGGGAAGCAGTTTTAAGACTAAGGTGCCTTTACAACACCCCATCATCCATGGCCAACTAGAAGCATACATGTTGCTAAGTGAAGGGATAGAAGTCCCTGAAAAAATGTCAAGTAATTGGTATTCTGGTACATAATGGTTAACATTGAGTCCTATATAGCTGTAATCTAACATCATAGATGAACTCAGTTTTAGAGATCCCTCTCAGTGGAACCAAGCCAACAAATAGAATCAACATTAACTGCCACCGGATCTAAGACATGCAATGATAACGGTAATACACAACGAAGGTAAGATCAGATTATGAAGCATATGTGCCAATCTTGTTGTTGAATGTATATATGAAACTACTTGCTGCTATGCGTAAGCAAAGATTAGAGTAGTAATCTCCCTGGTACATATGGACCAAACAAGGTTAATGCCTATTTGTTCCTCTTGGCAGAACCTGAGACGCCTTTTTAATTGGGTAAAGTAAAACAAGAAATTCCCGGTGTCCTCTGGCTATACTCTCAGTTGATGCTAAAAAAAGATTTGACTCAATAACTTGCCACATCTCTTCATGATGCTGCAGCGTTTCGGCTTTGTCCTGCATTTCCGTAGTTAGGTGGCGCTCCTGTCCCAAGAACCGACTGCAGCAGTGAGGGTAAATGGGGTGCTGTCCTCATCCTTCCCATTGGGGTGGGGTACCTGGCAGGAGTACCCACTCTCTTTATTGCTTCTCTTGGCAGAACCTGAGACGGCTTTTTAATTGGGTAAAGTAAAACAAGAAATTCCGGGGGTCCTGTGGCGATACTCTCAGTTGAAGCTAAAAAAAGATTTGACTCAATAACTTGCCACATCTCTTCATGATGCTGCAGCGTTTCGGCTTTGTCCTGCATTTCCGTAGTTAGGTGGCACTCCTGTCCCAAGAACCGACTGCAGCGGTGAGGGTAAATGGGGTGCTGTCCTCATCTTTCCCATTGGGGTGGGGTACCTGGCAGGAGTACCCACTCTCTTTATTGCTATTTGCCCTATGCATGGAGCCCCACGTGTGCTGGATGAGAGCAAGTGTTCACCAGGTCAGTTTTGGGTGCAGTGAGGGGAGTGAGGGGGGTGTTGTGGAGGCAACCCAGAGCCAGGACAGAATATCCGTCCTCGATGTCCTCTTGTATGGGTGAATTTGATTGTGGTACTGCCACTCATCTTCATGTTATTTGAAGAGTGTGGTTTGCATTCCATATACGAAGTAAATTTTGGAAAGTCTGTTTTTTTGTAAATAATTGTCCCTAGGGAGCTGGAGGGTGAAATGGTTAACCCTATCAAATCTATTAGTGACCGATTTAAATACCTGGGGGACTGCTGGTGGACTTCCAGGTGGATGTCAGGTGGCATCAACACCCGCTGTGTGGGACAGAGCTGCACCAAGAGTACCATGAAATACCCAGTGTACATCCAGATATAATGGTGGGCTAGCCCTATTGCTCCTGCATGCTTGCTACTGGGAAGCCTAAATGGACACGTGAATTATTTGTTTTATGCACATGCTGATGATCCAGTGTTGTGGTTTGATAGAAGTGCTATAGTGACACTCACCTGGATGCATTATCTTTATGGGGAAAGTGTCAGCAGTGCCCTCCTTTGGCCACCAAAACTACTCAGGTGGCCTCGGTAAAAGTGACTACCTCCCTGCCTGGGATGGAAATGAAGGGTCACCGTAGATGCACCCCTTTGGGAGGGGGCCATGCTCAAGAAAGTAAGTAAGTTAAAAGGATATGCATGTTGAGATTGCATTGTTATCTCCAGAGTCAGAGATGTCCTAGAGGAGGGGACTGTGAAGATTTTTGACCACATGATGGAGGAGTATGAGTTCTCATACTCACCGATGTACAAATGCACACAACTCTGACACGCATTACAGGTGGAAACATTAGATGAGGCAGAGATCCCTGAGTGCGGTCCACTTGAGAGTTGCATCCTCTTAAGTGAATTGGGCAAAGGCGCAATATTCTCCACTTATAAGACTCTTTTCAGCAATATGTCTGATAACTATAAGGTCATCCAGCATCGGTAAAAGAGAGACTTGGGCGCCCTTGAAGACATTGAATGGGGAGACGCCCCTGGAAGTAGCTATCAGGGCAAGGTTACGCTTGATCCAGTTCAAGGTTTTCACAGGACATACCTTGATAGGGTAAATCCAACAAGAATGGGGAGATGTCTGACATCTACATGCTGGAAATGTGACTCAGTGGAGGGAAGCTTCTATATTATGGGGATGCCTCAAACTCCAAGAGTATTGCCATTGATTTTGAGTGAGTTCAGTGCCATTCCAGAAAGCGAGATCCCCCTTTAGTCCGCAGTTTGTGCTCCTGGTTGTCCATGTGATATTGACCTCCTACACAAGTAACATTTTTATTTCGTCAGCTGGCTTGGTAGTTTAAAACAGCAATGAACATTGCAAAAATGGGTCCAACCCTTAGAACAGTGTTTTTTTAGTAGCTCATTCACGTAATTGAAAAGCAAACATTGGTCAATCAGGAGAATGCACCAGCTCACTCCCTCCAGAGGCCACAATAGCTCAGAATTTCTGCCACACAAGTGTGAGAGAATCCCTGGAAAGAGCCCTACTCTATTTTCTACATTCTCCTTATTGGGATGGAAAAGTCCTCATGGTAATGGAGATTTAGCCCTGCCCTGATTGCCCAGCTGTACTGCTGTCTGGATCCCTAATGCTGATTTTTTGTTGTCATAGGTGAACACAGGTCATGCGTGTGTACCATGACTTAAGCCTGTCTCGTGGCATGCAGTGTTGTAGGACCAAGAGGGGATGCCCAAAGGGCTACCTACCCTCGTAGTGGTGGAAGATTACTGCCTTCACCAGGAGTTGAGCGGCTCGAGCATGATGGCGGCAGCATACCGGGTAGTGATCAGGTCCTTTCTAACCTGTGTCACTGGAGTGAGGCCTACAGGCTCACTCACTTTTTAAAGTTTGCTGCTGTGTGCTTAACTCACCCTTGGCCTTCATCATTTGAATGTGAAGTGCCATGCACTGCATGAGTGGCAACACTGCACTAGTTGTATGTGTTCCTGGGAAGGGTGCAATACAGGGATACAGCAGTGCTGTGCAGTGGGTGCATATACTTTGTGTATGTGTACCTGTAGGAAGTACAATACATGAAAGATGTAGTGCTTTGCAGTGCATGTGTGGTGAGTACATTGTGTGTGCTGTGTGCATACACTAAGTGCAAGTGTACCGTTAATGGTACATAATATGAAGGACCATGGGCTACATGTTGGGAGGCACAGGCCTGCCTGGTGAAGACACAAGGAGGTGGAGGAATCCCCAAGACAGATTTGTGTATTTCTGCACTCCTGTGAGTTGGATCAGACAGACAGAAGGAGGGAGAACAAGACCCCCTGTACACTTCAGAGAGTGCTCTTTGATTCAGTGAGAGATCACAAGGGAGGCTTGCACACATTTCAGGAAGGGGATGGGGCTGATAAGGGAATCAAAGTGTGGGGCTGGGAGCCCAAGATTAAACCTTTGATGCCCATATCACGGGCTCATAGCCAATCATGAACTCTAATCATGGACATGGCCTGTGTTGTGGAACTGTTATGCTTTGGAGTGTTTCCTGTTGATACAGATGGCTTATCAAGAGGAAGAGGATAAGTATGTACCTCAAAAGAAGCAGAACCCCAACATAAAACTTCAAAGACCCAGACCCTAAATTACATTTGGTCTCTGGATATGGACTGTAAGAAAGGGAGGTGGAGTCCCCGAAATTGTCATCTGACAAGCAGCTAGATGGGCTGTGTGAGGAGGGGAAGCGCTTGGAGACGTCCACCTGTGACCAGGATTGGGGGCCAAGGACTGCAAGTCTCCCTGCTGGGTGAGGGGACATTACCCACGGAAACAAAGACCACCTGCTCTGAAGCACTGGCCCCTAACTGCTTGCCAGTACCAATGTGCCATGGGAGGAAGAGGAGAGCGTTGGAGTGGGCACGTCCAGTGAGGAGCCCTGTCGAAAAGGCTCCTGGTGTGAGGAGATGACTGCTGCACTGATCGGGTCATTGCCCATGTGCAGGACTGAGTTGGCGTCCTCCGTGGTAATTATCCTTTATCCCGCATTTTTTTCCCGCTGACTTTCAGTCCGCATACCATTTATCCGCAAGGTTTTTCAGTCCGCATACCATCATCCCGCATTTTTTCAAAACGCATGTGCATTTATCACGCATGCCTTTACAACGAATTACGTTTTAAAGGCATGTATGGTAAATGCATTTGCGTTGTGAAAACCACGATGACGAGAGAGGTACGTGGGTTTGGGTTAATTTTGTGTAGTGTAGTATTGTGTTAGTGTAGTGTAGAGTTGTGGTGGTTGTTTAGTGTAGGGTCATGCTGGGGGTAGTGTTTTAGGGTTTAGGGTAGTGTTGTAGTGTTTGCGTAGTGTAGGGTCATGCTGGGGGTAGTGTTTTAGGGTTTAGGGTAGTGTAGTGTTTGCGTAGTGTAGGGTCATGCTGGGGGTAGTGTTTTAAGGTTTAGGGTAGTGTTGTAATGTTTGCGTAGTGTAGGGTCATGCTGGGGGTAGTGTTTTAGGGTTTAGGGTAGTGTTGTAGTGTGCGTAGTGTAGGGTCATGCTGGGAGTAGTGTTTTAGGGTTTAGGGTAGTGTTTGCGAACAGAGCCGCTTAAAACTCAACTCAGACAAAACGGAGGTGCTCATCCTAGGATCCTCCCCCTCAGCTTGGGACGACTCCTGGTGGCCTTCCGCTTTGGGATCTGCGCCCACACCCACAGACCATGCACGTAACCTTGGCTTCATTCTAGACTCCTCCCTCTCAATGTCCAGACAAGTCAACGCCGTATCGTCCTCCTGCTTCAACGTCCTTCGCATTCTCAAAAAGATCTTCCGCTGGATCCCCCTCGAAACAAGAAAGACTGTCACCCATGCACTGGTCACGAGTCGACTGGACTATGGCAACACACTCTACGCCGGAATTACAACAAAATTGCAGAAAAAGCTCCAGCGCATCCAAAACGCATCAGCGAGACTCATATTAGACATCCCGCGCCAAGAGCACATCACCGGTCACTTAAAAAACCTCCACTGGCTTCCCGTCAACAAAAGAATTACTTTCCGCCTTCTTACCCACGCACACAAGGCCCTTTATAATCTAGGACCCGAATGCCTCAACACCCGACTGTCCTTCTACTATCCCACCCGCCAACTAAGATCATCCAATCAAGCCCTCGCCGCAGTCCCGCGCATCCGAAAAACCACCATGGGTGGCAGATCCTTCTCCTTCCTGGCTGCCAAGACCTGGAACTCACTCCCCACCCACCTCCGCCTTACTCAGAATCACATCTCCTTCAGAAAAGAACTGAAAACATGGCTATTCGATAAAAAGTAAACCCCTCCCTCCAGCGCCTTGAGACCCTCTGGGTGAGTAGTGCGCTTTATAAATGCATGAACTTGAACTTGAACTTTGCGAAGTGTAGGGTCATGCTGGGGGTAGTGTTTTATGGTTCAGGGTAGTGTTGTAGTGTAGGGTTATGCTGGGGTAGTGTTTTAGGGTTTAGGGTAGTGTTGTAGTGTTTGTGTAGTGTAGGGTCATGCTGGGGGTAGCATTTTAGGGTTTAGGGTAGTGTTGTAGTGTTTGTGTAGTGTAGGGTCATGCTGGGGTGTAGTGTTTTAGGGTTTAGGGTTGTGTTGTAGTGTTTGTGTAGTGTAGGGTCATGCTGGGGTGTAGTGGTTTAGGGTAGTATTGTAGTGTTTGTGTAGGGTCATGCTGGGGGTAGTGTATTAAGGTAGTGTTGTAGTGTTTGTTTAGGGAAGTAAAGTGCTTTATAGTAGTGTTGGGGGTCGTGTTGGGTAGTTTAAATGTTGGAAAAGGACTGTGTGTCAAGGGTGGGTGGTGCATGGGTACTACATTAGAGTGTAGTGTAGGGTAGGGTAGGGTACTCTTACTTACCTTTAGAACTTTTATAATGAGTATACCTTTAACATGCATGCCTTTTTGTTGTAATGGCATGCGTGCTAAAGGCATATTCGTTTTAAAAGTTTTCGTTCTCTTATTTTGCAGACTAATAGTACTTGCGGTATTATATTTGCGGTATGATGGTATGCGGGATTTTTGTCTGCGGTCTAACGTCATATATTTGTCCTCCGTATGCCAGGAGAGGGCTGCCGGGAAGATAGTCGTGTAAAATGATTGCTGTGTGGTAAGGACTGAAGCCTGTGCGGAACCATTGTTGTGACCCCATGAGTCACCTGGTGCTGCTGTGGAAAAGTCTGACTTGGGATCAGAGCTGTAGCGTGTGAGACACACTAGTGGCAATCCCTTATGCCAGAAGAGGCTGCCGTGTTAAGGACTTCCATGCTGTAAGGGCTGCAGCCTTACTTGGCAGTGGTGCGGCAATCTTGTATGCCAGAAGGGGCTGCCGGGAATCATTGTGCTGTGTGAATGGGGCAGGAGCTGGTGAACTGTAAGCAGCAGTTACCTGTAGGTCACAATGAGCAATGAGAAGCGTAACTGACCCGACCCCATGCTCTGTGTGAGGACGACCTGGGAATACCACCACCTCAGCAGTATCCATATCGGGAACATCATAATCAACCTCCTTTTGGAAGCGTGGAAACTTATCCTCCACCCCTGTGTTGAGATACCCGTATGGGACTTCTAAAGCATGGATAGGTGTCTGTGGGCCAGAACGAGATCTAGGTCAACAAATTTGGAGGTAATGCTCTTGGGTTGGGTAACAGTCCTAGTAAACAGACAGCCAAGGTTTTATTTAAATTTCAGCTTCTGGCAACATTGATGATGCGTAGCACCTTATCCTAATTAAGTGTGAGGGTCGGGCAGTCCCATAGCATATGAGAAAAGTCCTCCCCGCCTAGTTGGCATCTTGTGCAAGCCGCCTGTTCCCCGGAAACATCCTATGGATGCACTTGGGGGTTAAGTACACCATATGGAGATAGCAGTATTGAATCCACTTAAAACAGATGTTGCGGTAGGTGCGAGGTGTATTACTCAGAACATTAGACCAGTTCTCGTCTGTTTGTTCCAGGCCCATATCCGTTGGCGGGAACTGTCACCCCTGATTTGAGAGAGCAGAGACCTATAGAGGAGAGTGATCGCTCACACCTGGCCAGTCGTGGTGCAGACAGTTTTAAGGCAACTATGTTGAGGGGGTTCTAGTCCCTCCCCGCCCCATGCCAGATGATTAGCGACCACCACTGCGCCATAGAGTAAATAGTAATGTGAGGAAAGGGCAAAATCATCCATTAGATCAGGGAAGCTCTGTAATTGCCCATTCAACAACCAGTCTCCCAGAGCTGCCATGCCCCTCGGCTCCCAGTCATGTAATCTAGTCCAGCCTCTGGGGTGCAGGAGGTGAAGTAGGGCTGTCAAGGGAAGGACTTTAGTATGTGGAAGCTTTGTCCCAGTGCGCTGTAGTGCCCGTATCCATTTATACCAGAGGGATAAGAGTAGGAGACCTTCAGCTCCTTCGCGGTGCTGTGGTCACGGTGTGAGAAATAAGGACGAAAGGGTGGTACGCATGGGGCAAATCGCGATCACTTGGTCGCTCCACTCTGTCTCTCTAGTAGGCTACCCATTTCAACTGTGCTGCAAGGTAATAAAGCGCCATATCTGGTAACGCTTTCAGGGCGATCTGGCTGTGCTCCGTTCCTGAAATGAGTTAGATCAAAGGAGTGTCTATCTCATTGAAAAGGG
Organism: Lissotriton helveticus; assembly: GCF_964261635.1. NCBI lineage: Eukaryota > Metazoa > Chordata > Amphibia > Caudata > Salamandridae > Lissotriton > Lissotriton helveticus. The sequence continues at coordinate 1,235,425,264 of NC_136067.1, forward strand.
ATTTGGGGAGGAGAATTGGGAGGGCATCTAAATAATAAAGGAGTCAGGGAAGAAATATTATCCTTGATGAAGCAACCCTTCCAGCATGTACAGGGAGAGGGACAGCCAAAATCGTACAGATTGGCATCAAGAGAAAAGAGTAACTCTTATGTCACCCTTTAGTAACTCAGTTTCGGTGTGATATACATTAATTCCAAGGTATCAGAATGTGACCAGTTCCCAACAGAGAGCTAGGCCTATAGGTGAGGGAGCAGTGTGGGCGGGACATACAATGGGAAAACGTTGGATTTCTCAGTTAACTCGAAGGCCTGAAGAGTGACCAGATTTGCCGATGCACTGATAGTCCCCACCATGTCAGAGCACTCATCCCACATACACAAGAGAAGATCATCCGTTTAGAAGGTAACATAAAAAGGCTGTCCGTAACACACACAATTGTGGCCGACGTGAAGCTTACGGGCAAGGAGATTCATTGCCAAGGTAAAAAGTAGTGGTGAGATGGGGCAACCCTGACGAGTCCCCCTTCCAATTGCTCACAGTGTAAAAAGAACAGTACCAGTCTTCACACAAGTCACTGGATTCGTGTATAGCAAACGTGGCCACCCAAGGAATCTACTGCCCAACTCCATACTGGCCATGGTAGCATATAGGTAATCCCTGCATAAGATTCAAAAGCTTGCTCGATATCCACTTCGATTACTAAAGCTTGTGAATGCTGTTCCAGTGATGCATGCATTGCATGTATCATTTAACGGATATTGGCCACGGTGTTGCAGATAGGCATAAAATGTGATTGATCTTCGTGGATGAGGTCACCTTCATGGGAAAGCAATATATTCACGAAGACTTTGCTCAGTATTTCAAAGTCTACATTTAAAATGGAAAGGGGCCTGTGGGAAGTCACTCTGTCACCGGCTTTATCCTTCTTAAGGAGGGGAACAAGCAGAGCCTCTTTTAACGTTGCAGAGAGACAGCAGGAGACCCTGCCCTCGTTAAATAATTTGGTCAGGATAAGGGCAAGGGCATATACATAGTTAAATAAAATTAGATAAGTAGGCCATCGGTGCCAGGGACTCTGCCCCTGGCCCGTGCCTTGAAGTGCCCCATACCTCCTGGACTGATTCTTCCCCTCCCAGGGAGGTCACCACTGCCACAGAGTCTCTGTGTCTCAGCTGCAAGGATATAGTCATGTATGGGCTGGGTAAGCTTCGTCCCTTAAAGTTGAGCATAATATGCTGAGAAAATCCCATGGCAAACCATTGTTTGCTTTGTGAAAATGGAGGATCTGGGAGGTTTGTTTAGCAGGGTTAGCCAGCCATGTCACTATTCTTAACTGTCTTGTCGCGCAAGTAATGCATTCCAACAATATTGGCTCAATAGACATGGATCCAGAGCGGTTCTATCAACATTAGGAGTTTTTCTCTTTCTAAGTGCAGACGGTGGGGGGTTGTTAGTACTTTGCAGCTCCAGTTCTTTTTAGAGGTCTTCTTGCCGTTTGATCTCAGTATGTAACTGGGCTCGGATCTCAACCATTTTAGCAATGCAGCACCCTCCGGATGACCAATTTGAATGCCTCCCACTCCGCAAGGAAAGAAGAAGCCATTCCCTTGTTCTCGGGGAATTAGTTGCAAATTGGGCCCCTCAAGTCTGACTGGAAAACAGTGTTGTCTACGGCAGTGACATTTAGTTTCCAGGATACTATAGTGGGGCCTGGTAATACTCCAAACTCAGGTCAGCAACAGTGGTTTTACAGTCGGAGTAGGTTTTCGCAAGTTACTCAGTTTAAATCACCCGATTGTGCAGTGAAACTAAACATAAGAATGTGTCCAGGCAAACAGATAGATCATGCATGCTGGAGTAATAGGAATAGGCGGTCCTCTCTGGGTTATGAACCCCCAAAGAGCCAATAAGGCCTCATTGTGCTATCCTGCAGTGAACGAGTTGAATGCTCTTGTGGATTGTGGTGGTGGGGGCAGGGGGGGGGGGGGGGGGGGGGGAGATTTATCTAGGTTAATGTCAGCGATGCAATTAAAATTCCCCTCCCCCCAGCAAATGAGGAGTAGGTACTGGCATAAATCATCCTCCGCCAATGTTTTTGTTGAGCTTGATTACTAATTTAGTGAGGTGAGTCTCTTGGAAGAGGGCAACCTGAGCCCTCCGATCATTTGCTCTCTAAATTGTTTGGTCCGGGAATTGAGGCCACATACATTCCAGGTAATCACTCTGAAGGTGGTAGCGGCTCCAGCCATAGGAAAGAAGAGAAGACTCTAATCGGGATGGACCTTCCACCCAGCCATACATGTCAAACATGAATAGAGGACACCCCAGTGGAAATTAAAGTTAACAACTCATGTTAGTGGGAGAATAACAATAAAACTCCCCAACAAACCCACCAAGCACCATGGCTCTCTGTTCAAACCATGTTAACTCATAACAAATACCATTTATAGGGTTAGAGCAAATCAAACACAACAGGTTTTTGAATGGCTGAGAGAAAGCACACTGTGTAGAAACCAAGCCCTACCACCCCAGTGACTCCCAACAAACAAAACGCGTTTTCAGGCTTATATGAATGCCTGTGCTACAGTTAACAGATATGCAGAAAGGCAAGTCTATAGACAGTGCTGTCCCCCCCCCCCCCACACCCTCAGGATCCCGAAGGGGAGTAAATAATGCCATCAGCAGTTCTAGGCATATTATGAGGAAGGACAACACTGGAATCACAGCCTGGACTACTACCAGAGCCAGAGTCCTCTGTAGAGGAAGCTCCAATCTACTCTGCCCCTCCCCTCCTCCAATGTGATGTCCCACCAGTTCCACCGCAGCAAGAACCCGATCCTTCCAGCCCAAGCTAGGTAAGGTGTGGGGCATGTCCCCCTGGGTTTCCTCGAATACGGTCATTTGCTCCTCGCAGGTGCAGGAAAGGCATGCAAATGTTCTGGGTGGTTGCGAGCATCATAGGTGTTCAGCCTGTTTCAGGCCTTGCTGGAAGTGTCAAAAACATGGTTTGTCCATCAAGTTGCATCTGCAGTCTTGCAGGGAGCATTAGGACATAAGGAATAGATAATTCACATAGCTTTTTATTTACAGAGAGGAAGGATGCCCTGTGTCATTGCACAGCTGCTGTTTAATCAGGACAAATGGAAACCTTTGCATTCTCCACTTGGAACAGGCCCGCAGTGCTGGCCTGTCAGAGCAGTAAATACCAGTCTCGACATTGGATTAGGCGGGCCAGACATGGGCAGCGGGCTGACACCCTGTGTACCCGTTTGGGGCATAAAATGTTGAGGCCCTCCGGGGTGACCACCTCCTGCAACCAATCCTCTTTAAAGGTGATTGTGGAGCCCCATTCAATGTTGTCAGGTAGCTCAACCAGTCTAATGTTGTTGCACCTTGCTCTGTTCTTCTGATCTTCATTTCTTGCATCAAGCATTTTTATGTTATCAGCCTGGTCAGTAACTTTAGATATGTGATCCTTCATAGCTGGTGCCAATTCAGCCATTGCGGTTTCAACCATGTACACCTGGTTAGACATCTTGCGGTGGTCGTCCTGCAAAAGGCTGAGGCCCACCACAAGTAGTCGATTTTGGTTACCAGGGTTTCCCTGGTGGAGTTGATGGCAGCCAGGATGACATTAAGTTTGTCGCCGCTGTTGGAGCTCACCCCAGCTGGTACAGAGGAGGCCTGAGAGTTGGGGGTAGGACCCCCAAATGTAGGCGGTGGTGGATGACCCTCTTTTGCGCGTGCGTGTGCCCGATGGTGCAGTGTAGGGAGATCAGTGCAGGCAATAACAAACGGGTGGCAGTCAATGAATGGGCCTGAAACAGTAGTCCACTAGGCGTAACCCCGTTAAAGCAGAGGTGCATAAGAAGTTCCAGTAGAGAGTGGGTCATCGGGTAGTACTCATGCAGCCTCAGGCACCAGGCTGCCAATTTGCAACTTTTTACATTTTTGCCAGTTTGGGCATCTGCCTGACAGAGATTTACCCATTAATCCATAATCCATGTTAACAAGGCATTCCTATCTGGTCTTGGAGACCACGGGCAGGGTGATGAACTCAAGCAATTTGTTGTTAAATGTATGTCAGTTACTATTGTATAGACTTGTAACACACATTCACAGAACCATATTAGTCATCAAACTCCATGCACTGCAGATGGGTAAGGAGCTGCAGCATTTAACGCCCTATGCTTCAGTACTCATGGTGGTGACCTATTAAAATGCCCCCCCAACTACAATAAGCCACATGTAAAAAGTCTCCTATTCCTATGTGACATCTGAGACTAGAAGGAGAGAAGGCTTTACCCTTCCCCCCATAGTTGTTTTGGGATATAGTATAATCTATGAAAGTATTGAAATTTTGCCAAGTGGATTTTAGCTGGCTAGTTTTCGGTTTGCCATGCTCGCTTCCCTCCACTCACAGAGCCTGATTTAGACCTTGGCGAGACTGAGCCCGCCATCAGTTAGTCAGGGGTCTTCCCGCCTTGGCCGTCCACCAGGTCAATTTAGATATTGGCTGGTCAAATCAAATCAAATCAAAATATCTTTATTCGGGTTCCATATGTGAAAACCATAAAAGTACATAAAAACGCAATAAATATTAAAAATCATTATTCATTCATTGTAAAGGAATTATTAAAACTGTTACACTTCATTACAGGTTCGTACGGTGCCTAATGCATAATTTTAGATATTGTGCTACAGATTTTGTCATCAAAGAATTATCCAAAAATTGCAGTGCTAGGTACGCAGGGCGACATCTACGGATATTCATGACTTTTAGTAGTGGTAATATCCACCTCCTGCGTAGTTGCGTATAGAATTTACAAAAGAATATGACATGAATTGTCGACTGTGGGGACATAGAGTCACATGGACACACTTCGGTCTTGTGAGACCATACATTCTGGATGGGAAATAAAACCAAAAAATGATATATATTAAACCTGAAGCGAGTAAGAAGTAGCTTTTCATATTGCGACAAATCATACTGTAAATAAGGTTGGATAGTTGGAGCCGACTGAATCATTAAGCATTGTTGTACTGAGGGTTTACCTATTTCACACAACATTCGGAGTTCAGACAAATGTGACAGACAAAGTGTTTTTAAGTCTTTTTTTGAAATGTCTGTTACAGATGGTGGGTCTTCAAAGAAGCTCGGACGGCCAATGTCGGTGAGAAAAGATTTTACATATGCCAGCCATTTTATCTTTTTCATATGGTCTAGTTTCATGCAGTCCTCTATTATTGTTCTTGTGAGGTGGCATTCTTCCGTGGCCCATATTCTACGCCACAGCATGATAGGCTGGATCTTAATGATGTCCGATATATAGTGTACTCCGAGTTCAAGGTGACAACCATAAGTGGTGGTACTGTTAGGAACAGCCAATAAAAACTTTAGGAAGGAGTTTTCCACTTTTTGGAGTTGCTCTACATTCGTTGTACCCCAGACTCCTGCACCAAAGGTGGCTGTGCTGATGGATTTTGCATTATATATCTTAATCATTTCGTTAGGTGGTCTTTTTCCCAAACGAAGTGAAAATGCTTTTAAAGCGCCGACTGTTCTTATGAGGGCTAGCTTTCTGGAATTAATTGCCTCTCTCCAGTTAAATGCCTCATCAATAGTTATACCAAGATAAGGATAGGTGTTAGCTCTTTCAAGTGGCAAGTTGTCCACGAAGATCTTTTTCTCTTTGTTCCCTCTGTTGCCGACGTGCATTACATAAGTTTTCCTTATGTTCACTTTTAAATCGAGACTGGTCATAAAGGTACAATAATTGTTTAGAGCCCTCTGAAGCTGGACTGGTGTTCTTGCCAGGATTACCGCGTCGTCGGCGTATAGTAACGCTGGGATCTGTCGGCGACCGGCTTCCGGCAAATCTTTAACGCCCTTTAGCAGTGCAGTCTCTAAGCCGTTCGTATAGAGTGTGAATAGGAAAGGGGCCAACACACACCCTTGTCTGACCCCTTTCTGAATTGGGAAGCTGTTAGTTAGTTGTCCTGTTACTCCTTATCTGACCTTTCCCGTTGCGTCAGAGTATAGCTCACGGAGGATATCTACTATAGGTGGTTCTATCCCCATTTGTAGCATTATTGTCCAGAGCTTCGAATGACCCACGCAGTCGAAGGCTGCTGTAAGATCGACATACACCATGTGTAGGCAAGATTTCTTCGCTGTTACATATTTTCCTACAAGTAATGTTAAATTTAGAACTTGATCGACGGTGCTTAGCCCGGCCCTGAAGCCGTATTGGAGGTCTGAGAGTACCCCTTGCTCTTTTGACCATTCCTGAAGTCGATTTAAAAGTATACGCCCTAGCATCTTTCCAGTTGAATCCAAGAGGGATATGGGGCGGTAGCAGGTTGGACTGTCTCTGTTGCCCTTTTTAAAAATGGGGACCAGGATCGAGGTTGACCAAGAGTCAGGAAGGCCAGTATCTTTTGCTGCGTTTAACACTTTAGTCAGAAGTGGAGCCCATAATTCAGGTTGGATTTTGTAGAGGTCCATAGGGATAGAGTCTGGGCCCGGTGCTTTGCCATTTTTTGCAGATTTTATAGCATTAGTTGTTTCTTTGAGTGTGAATTGTATCTCTATCGGGTATTGCACCAGCGGGAGAGGATCTTGAGATGTTGAGTCTTCTGACCTTACCTCTCCAAAAACCCCTGAAAAGTGCTGTACCCAATCTTCTGCAGTTATGGCTACATCCAAAGAGGGGCCAGCATTATTATCAGTCAAAAATGGAGTTTTAACTGTTTCCCAAAAGGCTGTGCTGTCTTTTAGGGCACTGCTTTTCAGGAGTTGTTTCCAAAGCTCTATTTGTAAGTCCTTTTTCCTTTGTTTAGTTGCCTGTACATAAATTTTCCTTAGTTCGGTTACCTCTGCTTTGTTTCTTGGTTGTTTTGTCAAGGCTTTCTTTAAATTTGAATATGCTTTTGTGCAATTTGTATTAAACCAGCCATTTTTCAAAGTATTACTTTTTTTGATGGGTCCGGTTAATTCTTGACTTATTGTGTTTGCTATTGCATAGTAGCTGCTCATGATCTCTGCTGTGTTTGAAGAAGGGTCTAGACATTTGTAAATTTCATTCTTACATGTTTTGATTATTTTCACATTAATAAGTTCTTGGTCTAGATTGCCCCATTTAAGGGTATACCCATTTTTTCTGTTCAGTGTTAGTACTTCTTGGTGTAGCAAACCAGGCATAGTCTTTTCTGAGTTCTTTTGAGAATCTAGTTCTTGAAATGTTAATCTGAGTGGAAAATGGTCGCTGAGTGCATTACTCTCCGCTTCGAATGATTTTATGCACTTGGCTTTACTGCTAGATATCAGGATGTAGTCAATTACCGATTCACAACCTCTGCCATGAAAGGTAGGAGAAAACTGCGTGATAGGCGTTTTTAACATATTTGCAAACCCTATGTCTAGTTCAGCCATAATGGCCTGCATGTTGGTACCTTCAGGGGTGTGAGAAAAATGAGGTATCGGATTTTCATATTCGTCTGTAATCCCGCAGATAGGGGCGTCGCTATTTTTGCATAAATGAAGATTGAAATCGCCTCCCCAGATTATTGTGTGTGGAATTCTTGCATATTTTCTCTTTAACTCATTAATCTCCTCTAAAATTTCATTTAAGGCTTTGGATAGCTCGTTTGTGGTCATGTTGTTGTAGAAGTTTATAAGGATATAAACCTCTTGATTAGTTCCTTTGACGATAAGCTGGTAATTCTGATGGAGTGTGACAGGAGTTACTTCAAGACATGGCCAAAGATTGGAGATATATATAGTTAGACCTCCTTTACTTCTCCCTGATACTGATTTTGTTGCCTGGGAGAAGTATGTTCTATATCCCACAAGATGGATAGAATTATTTAGCCATGTCTCTTGTAGACAGACTATGTCACTTAAGTGGACCAAGTCTAAAAAGCTGCTTTCCATATATTTTGTTGCTAGTCCCGCCACGTTCCAGGATAACACGTTCCTGTCAAGGTATTTACTAAAATTGACGGGTGACCTTGGGAAGGTTTGTAGCGTGGTTATTGATCTATTGCTGGCATTAGTTATACACTGAGGTACTTCTGCCTGTTTTACCGTGGGTTGGGATGTTGTCATTACTTTTAGTACCGGATGTTTCGCTTTTGGGGTGCCTTGGATTTTGTTTGAGATCGTGGTCACAAGGTGTTTAGCTGATCTTTCAAAGCGGGCTCTAATATAGTGCGGGTTGGTCATAATGCAGGGCTCTGAAAAGTCTCTATTTCTGTTCCGGAGAGAACATCATATCATTCAGGCTTTCGAAAAAACTGTCAACAGCTTCATGGGAAAGTTCCACTAAGTCGGAAATAGGGGTAACCATGCATTCATGCGCATGATTGTCTGCATTGACATTCTGATTTGCATTGCTGACAGAAGGTCGTACCTGTTCGATGCTGCTTTCATCTTGAACTTCACTACCCTTCAATCGCAGTGGTGAAGATTCCAGGAATGCCGTCATCAGAATTGGCAGCCTTTGAGGGCAGCACAAAGCGTGAACCTTGGTAGGAACCAGCAGTGTATCTGCATCCACCGGCGCATCCGATTGTAGCGTCAGACAGGTGTCTAACACGCATTCTTCTCCGCATAGCAGACACCTTAGTATAGGTAAAACACACCTTTGCCACATTGGTCGAAATGATAGAAACCAAGTCATGTTTAGGTCTCTAAGCCGGGAGAGTCCCAGGATTTTTGATATCCGGTCCCGGTATCCAATGGCTAGGATCGTATCTTCCATTGTCGTGAGAGTTTGTTCTGTGACATGGGTTGCCATAACGAAAAATAAGGACTAGGAATAGGATTCCTGCAATTAGTCCCAGGGTCAAGGGAAGTCCGCCAAAAATCGAATGGACGAAATCTGGAAAAATACCCAGTATGGCTTTGAATGGTGTTAATGCCATCGAAAATACTGTCTTAAATACCTTTGAGACCCCAGTGGTATCAGAAATATTTAAGATTTCGCTCAGGATTTCCGCGAAATGTACGGGGGAATTAGTTGATAATAATGTATGTATCTCTGCAGTCGTCCTTGCGACTTGTAGATCATACGTTTCTTTAGATGACGTGAGCCTTGTAGGCGTCTGAAGAAGCACTGTTTTCATTCTGCTTAAAGTGTCTATTCGAATAGAAGTAATTTTCAAACCGGGCCATGCCCTTGCCTCCCTGTCTGGAAAGGAGCTGGGGAACAAAGAACGTCCACAGCACTTGACCTTCGCCGTCGTAGTGACGAGATAAGGAGTCCCGGGCATAAGACTACAACATCTGCGGTCTACAATAAGAATGTAACTCCCATTATAGAGTCTTTGAAAGAATGGTTCTATTTCAGTTGCAGGTGCGCCTTGCTGGTGACATGAAAGGTTGTATGAATTCCCTTCACAGGCTCCGTGCAAACTAATACCGTTACACAGAAGTGTGCCGCTTAGTGACATAGCACAATTGTTGCCACTAAGAAACACTTTCTGTCCTTTGTTACTGACACATGCATGTGAATAGGGCAGGTTCCAAGTTGTTTTAAGGTACCCCTTTCCCAATTTCTCGTACATGCCAGCCTGTATATATTTTTGGCAGTATTGAAACCTGAAGGTTGAGATTGGAATATTTATGATTCCGTGGATTATCCATTCACTGACAGGTCGTTCTGACATTGTCAACGGTAATCTTTCTAGTTTTTCAATGCTCAAGATTGTATAATCAGCACCCTTCTGCGCCATACCGATTTGTCTATCAGTAAGGTTAAAGATTTGGAATAGTGACGTTGTGTTGATTAAACGCCAAGGCACATAGCCAGAACGCAGATTTTGTAACGTCCAGCCAAGCTGTACAATAGAACGCAATTGTGACTGACCATGTTGTAATAACAGTAAGTCTTGCGATAATATATCGATTGCTGAAGACACAATGCTGTCCAATGAAAAAATTCTGGAGGACAGAGTCATTAACCCATTGTCCACTACAGAAAGTGATTTTTCCAAATTAATACGATCAATTTCACGTATTCTCTCTGCTGTTTCAATTTGAGTAACCTTCCAGGCCTCATTGTATGCTGCATATACAGAGGCTGCTATGAAACGCTTTTGACGCTGTTTGCGTGGTCCCATTATGAAATCACGCAAGTCAGCACCATCAGTAAGTAAAGTTAGGTGTTGCTTAATTTCAGGCAGTGTGGAAGACTGTAGCCATTGAAGGCATAATTTGCCCACACTGTAGGTTGTTATTATCCCTGGGTGATGTCTTTGGGGATATCTAGGGTCTGGCCTGGTCATTTTGAAACCCTGTGTTTTATTCAGGAATCTATCTTGACAGTTATTTGTATCTGTGGGCCAGATCAACCATTGTTTCCAATCAGGATGTGTTCTGTTTTGGTTAAGTATATGGTTTATGTCTATTTCTTCATCTGTATCAGAGTTATTGCTAAACATTGTTGGCTTTGGAATAGACGGGTTATTTAAATCTTTGATTTTGGCTAAGCCAAGACAGGTGGTTTGTTGAACAGTGTCATTTAAAAATATCATTTGTTCTGGGATCATGCAGGCTCTAAACAAAGCTTCTATACCCTGTACTTGCCATTCTTTTGTACCCCAAACACTTTTCAAATCAACATTTTTGTCCCAATAATCGAATCCAAAAGTATTCATTTTTTCAAAGAATGAATCAGAATAAATCAATTTTGTGTTGGTTATCATGGTTTTGGTCCCTGTCTTGTTTGACAATTTATAATAAAATGTTTCAGCATTACTAGTGTTAAAACCTTGAAAGTATGAATATTTGTCATAAACGGTTCTAGAGCTCCCTTTTGGAGGTGTAGCACAATGTTCCCATTGATTATAATTTAAAACATTTCTAGGTTGTGCAGATTTATGCAAGAAATGGTTACCATAGTGGTTATAGCAATACATACTATCATAATTTGTAGAACCTTGCAAATAATCATGTTTTGTAAATTTAGCAGACATTACTAAGTCAGACATCATATTGTTTATACTTTCAAAGTCCCAATCATCAGCAAATGAGTTTGGTTTTGCAAAGTCACTCAAAGAGATCTTAATTTGGTGTGGATATTTCAGGATCTCGACCGGACCATACATTTCATAGTCAGTGTTGTCCCAGGCTACCCCACCAGGTATTGGAATTGCTGTGAAGTTGGCTGAAGAAAGTTCTGAAGAAAGTTCTCTTTTCTCGACGTGTGAAGATGTGTGTGGTTTGAGGACCAAGTTGATGTTCTGACTTGCTGTGTCCATTTTAGCATATTTTCCCTCAATGAAGCGTCCCAAAGTAAATACCATGATGAGCCAAAGTATGAGGATAAATGCACCAAAACCCACCCAAAATTCAATCCATGGAGAAATCAGATATGTTTCTTTTAGTTGTTTCAAAAGTTCCTTCGCTTTTTCTTTAAAGGATTTTGATGATGGCTGTGTCTTTTGTTCGCTGAAACCTTCAGAGGAATCATCGAAGTTGATGAAGTAACCGGATGCAGTTCTGTCAATTGTTCCAATTGGTTCAGGATTTTTGTTTCTTGCATTTTCACTTGGTACTTCAGTATAGATTGGTGTGTCTCTGCTAAATGTCTTTATTTGGGTTTTCAGAGGTCTAAGTTCTATTGCATTGTTGCATAGTCCTTGTTGTTCTTCTGTAGGCGTTTCGAATGTGATGAGCCTCTTTGTTAGGACCTCTGTACTGGTAGCAAACCTTGGTGTTCTGCTACTTATTGGGAGTCCACTTGGCCTACTGTTTGTTATCGGCCACATGTTGTGGTTTTACCAGGTCGATGGATACAACTCGGTTCTCCTTTTTTCCAGCAAGTGGCGGTAGTACAACTGATCTTGTCCCGTTGACAGACAAGACAGGAACTGCTTTTCTGTAAGAAGGCCCAAATTCCTTCTTTACCGCGATCTTCTCCCTGACTAGATCCCCGACTTTTGGAATCCAGACAGGTCTTGCTGGGACAGGTGGTGATTCTTCAGTGGTTGTTGGCTGTTGTTTCAACTGTATGTTGCTCAGGTCTTTTCTTGTTTTGTTTAAGTCCTGCAAAATAGCCAAACGGTCTTTGACATCAAAGCTTTTTTCTATTACCACTGAAGTCTGACTATCAAGGTCAGAGATCAACATCCTAGTTCCGAATAATAATTCGTACGGACTGAATCCCTTCAGAGAATTTCTTGGCAAGTTATTTAGACTACGTTGGACACTTATTAGATGTTTGACCCACCCAGCTCCCGAACCTAATATCCTTTCTAATATAGATTGCTTTCTGTCTTGGTTTTTTCTTTACACCATCCCATACCCTCAGGAAGGAAGTGAGAAGATTCCCGCTGGGCTGTGCTCATTTGGCCATTCTTTCCCCCCCCAGGCTGGATTGCCTGAGAAAAAGAAAAAAATGGTCGAACGTAGCATGCTCTTAGCGTATATGCCATTTAGACTCGCAAATCTTGTATAATAGTCCGGACGTCAGCCGAGTGCTGTGGATCTACATTATAAGTGGGAACTAGCCTGTATATGTTAATCGCAAGCCATTCTTTTTGCTGGTAATATTATCTGCCTTGATACGACGAGGTATTAAACTGCTTCTCTCCCCACTGCGATCTCTGTTGCAGTTTGGGCAGTTTTTTACAAAGATGGTAAGATGGAGGCTCATGCCTGGCCACCAGTACCGTGATTGTAAATCTTCCAGAGAATCTTTTAATTTAAGGTGTCTGTGACCCTCGCCCATGTGTGCGTCTGCGATTAACAAGTTTCTCCTGTCCATGTTTGGAATCACTCTATCCCCCACTCCAGGGATTCGAGCAAAAGGGACGGAGTTTGCATCGATTATGTATGTATAATTGAGTGGATAGTTGATCGGTAACGCTGAGCAGTCGCCTTTTGATGACGTTTTCACCGCCAGCAATGTTTCACCGTCAATGTATTTTAATGTACGCTTTTTCCGATCTACGGGAGCCGATTTAGTGGCTGCCGCTGCGGCTGTCTCAGCCAATGAATTCCCTACAACGTGAACGCCATCACGTTGATGACTCAGTGAGTGAGTCACGTGAGTCTTTGGTAGTTCTTTCTTCAAAAGAGCTACTTGTTCCCAGAGAAGTCTCTGCTTTATTGGTGCATCTGTGTCATCTTTGTAACCGTTCTGAATCCATGTCTGCAAATCCTTGTTATATGCTTTGACGCAGAAATATGAATCTGACACTATAAGTGTCGGGAATTCGCGATCCGCATTATCTAGCGCCATTTTCAAAGCTATTATTTCAGTTTGCAGTTCTGAATTAGTTTCTACTGAGTGTGATTTTGTTAATAGAGGTCTTAGTTTACCTCCGCGCCTCACTTCTTTTGTGATCTCACATGTGGGATTGTATGCATGTTCTCCCCAAACGGAGGGTTGAGCATGTCCGTCTGTATAGATTACACAGGCGTAATGTCGTAGAGGCAGAATGTCGATTGGCAGAGGATACGTTTTTTCATATTTTAGATTTTTTAATTCTTCTAGTTCTGGATCAAAGAAGTAGTATACTTTGTCCGTTGTGATTGAATTTACCCATTGTAACCATTCTGGATCCAATGTTGTTGTTGGTAAATTACACGGTGTTGTTAATGCTTCAAAGGCTGATTCAGCTGTTCTGACTGTGATATGTCTACCGTCAGCTATGTCTTTTTCTCTAGCTATTGCGGTTTGAACTGCTTGAACAATTTTTCCTTTGTTGCTGAATCTCTGTTCAGCTTTTGTGTACAAGTGTGATCTGAATGCAATTGGTACCTTTTCTCCCTCATTAGAGGTCAGGTATGTGAATCCGCATCTCCCTGGGATGACTCGGATCACAAGGTTGCGTGTATTATCACGTGTTTCTAATTTTGTTTTAATTAGCATGTCTGTTTGTAAGGATCTCAAAATTTCTGTGCGTGTTTGAGTCCAACTGGATCTTTTAAAGTCTGGCTTAATTAGATCGTAAAGGGGTTTGACCCTTTCTGCGTAAATTGCAATGTAAGTTCTTCCGAAATTTATGAAGCCTAGAATTGACAGTAGGTTTTTTAGTGTTTTAGGAGCTTGGATTACGGCACATTTCTCTAGGAAATTGTCTGCCAGGCTTTTGCCTTCACTTGATAACTCATATCCTAAGAATAGGACTGTCAGATGGGCAATTCTGGACTTTTTGAAGTTGAATTTGTAACCCTCTGCAGCGAAACCAAGTATTATGGTGTTCACTCTTTTCAAGTGAGTCTCCAAGTCATCATCTGTTAAGTAAATGTCATCGACATAAGATAATGCTTCATCATCATATTGTTGTAGTAATTCTGTTACTCTCGCTGAGAATACCCCCGGGCTATTCTTGTACCCCTGGGCTAACCGACAGAATTGTTTTTGAGTGCCATTTACTGAGAAAGCTGTTAAATATCTGCTCTCTGGTGCTATGTTTTGACAAAAGAATCCGTTGGAGATGTCCAAGGTAGTTTTGTATTTTTTGCGCACTATGTTATTCATTAGTGCAGCACTGTGTGAATTTTGCACTGCAAAAGTTTTGCAACATGTGTTAAGGTGTCGGTAATCCAAAACTAGACGGTATGAATTGTCTGGTTTGGAGACCGGAAACAAAGGATTGTTCATTTGTGAGGTGCAAGTTTCAATCACCCCCTGGTATTCTAGCTGATCTAGTATTTCATTTACTTGTTTTTTAGCTTCTTGCTTAACTGGGTACTGCCTTTGTGTAGTAGGTTGTGATTTTAACTGGATTTTGTGAGGAGGAGAATCCTCATCCCATCCTACATGATTTTTGTATAAAGCAGGTGCTAAGGCCACTGCCCACTTTCTAGCAAGTGTGTATTTTTTATGAATCGGTATTTGATTCGAGAAGGCAGGCATAATTACTTCTTCGCCATGAGGGCACTCCCTGACAAACTCTGGTGGCCAGTCTTTTTCAGCTAGAAGGATGTCATAGCCTTTGGAGAGGTTATCCCAAAATAGTCCCCTAATTTTCCTAGTCTTATCTCCCTCTATACGTAATGTTATCTCGTATATTTTGTGGGGCTTGCTAACTCTGGTATCTGCAGTTTCCACTTGAAGGTATTCATTCGTGTCCACTGTCTCCAGATGATTCATAAGGACTTTGCGAGCTATGCTCACCTCTGCTGCGCTGTCTAGCATTGTCTGAGCCCACTCTCCGTTTTTCAGTTGTGTCCTCAGTATTCTCGGCATTGTTAACTACCTTGATACTGGCTACCTTCTTTTTTGGAAATTGTGATTTCTTTTTCAGTTGAGCAGGTTCCTTGTCTTTGGACTTGGCGTGCTCTTCTGATCGTCCTCTTCTTTCCGATTTCTGCGAGGAATTCTGAAAAGATTGAGAGGGACGTGTATCAATGTCTTGATATCTATCAGGTTTTTTAATATTATCCCTATTTCTAAGGTTATATCTATTCCCAGAGGGTTCACTCTGGGGTGACCTTTGTCTCGGGTTTGGAGATTTCTCTCTTCGCCTAGGAGACCTTCCTCTGGACTGGAATTTCTTTTCTTTAGGATTGGATTGTTTGTTCCCATCCCAGTTCTTTTTTGGTGAATTATTATTATTATTAAAAAACATTTTTTCTGGACTTGTAGTCAGTTGCGGTTTTACTGGTATTCCACCTAGACTATCTCTGCCTAGTTCTTCATAGGATTTTTCTATGATTCTGGCAATTTCAGCTGGTTGGTCTGCTATATCTGTCTCTTTTAACCTCTGGCGGATCGCCACGTTTGCTGCTTCACCCTTTATGTTGGCTAGTAATATAGCCGAGACCTGCTTGAAGTCTTTTAGTAATTTCATACCAAGAGTTAAAGCAGGTTCTGGACCGTATTCATCTTGAATTTGTTTTAGCACATCTGGTATTACCGAAATGGATGGAACACCGTGCGTTTTTGTGTAGATGGAAGCAAAGACTGTACCCCAAGTGTCACAGTCCTCAATGTGTGGTGCGATTCCCATTGGGAGACATATAGTCAGAATCCTGTGTTTTTCTAATGGGGTGGTGTCAGGAAACACCGCCTCTATTTGGGTAATTTTCTGTGCCAACCAGAATGGTATTTGTTCCCGTTTTGCTGGGACTTTACCTAGGCAGGATTGGATGTTCTGTGGTGTAATTTTATTTGTGTTCCCCTGGTGAGGGGTCAGCTGTGGAAGTTTAATCGCTGGCTGAATTGTTGAAGTCCGCATTACATACTGAACTAATTGTCTGTGAATTTTTAGTAGTTGTTTCAGCTGTATTAACAGCTCTGCTGCAGGCATTCTTTCGATGTCTGGATGTGGTGTGTATCCGGCTAGGACCGGCCACGTTGCTCCTGGTCTTCCTAAAGGACCGAGCCTTGTAATGTGATTGTTATGTATTAGGGCGCCATCAAATAAGAGCAAATGCTCTTGGAATTTGAGTGGTACTTCCACCTCCTCAAAAGGAGTGTACTCATTAGGAGGTTCCTCTACTTTGTAATAGTGGAAGTACTTTGTTACAGTATTAGCTGCTGGAAAATGTATCCATGTATAGTATACCTCTGTCTGCCGATATTCGTGTGCCTCGATTACGAATATGACTGTGCCACCTCTAGGTGTCAGTCCATTTTCTATAAGTTTTAAGGTTATAGATCTCCTTTTGGCGACCTGGATGAGTATTATATCCGGGTCTGCTGTTTGCATGGTAGCATCAGCATCTGCTATTTCAGTAGCTAATCTAGTAACCTCTCGTTCTTCATCGCTGTCCATTTTGCTGACAGGATGGTATTATGTTTATTTGCAGATCAGGTTTCTTTATGGAAACAGAGATTAGATGCACAATATTTTGGAACTGTTTTATCCTTCAACGTTGACTAGACCAAGAACCATACATAGGAGTTCCCTCCTGCGAGGTTTTGGAGGATATAATAACCTTTCACCCACTCCAGACGTCTTTGGAGTATTTGGGAAAAGGGGTCTGAGTGAGAAAGCACGACTGAGTTACTCTAAATGTCTTACGTTAGTTTTATCGCCCTTTCCAAACGCGTTGGGCGCCATGTAGTGTAGCTCCTATTTTCCCAATAGGCTCTGCGCATTGGAATAGTACCTACAGCAGTAAAGGCCTAGGCCAGACGTTAACTAGGTCTACTACTGTCGATACTAGACTTAATTTTTGGGTTTGCCAGCTAAGCTCAGAGTTCGCTAGAAACTTTCTCGAATGTTCAAGGAAGGATTAACTCCCCTGATTAGACAAGAAGGGATTTAGTTTCTGACAACCATAGAACATGACAACTTTGCTCTCCCCTAATCAAGAGTCAATCTCGAGAGTCGTGTGAGCACAAGGCAATTATTTTACTCAGTCAGTACGTGCATTCTTAGTCTCATCAGAATGTAGAGAAAAGGAAGAGACGGGCGTGTTCAATAAAAGATGTTATTTATTGATCAGTCTCTTTTCTCGTACAAGAGAAATGGATCGATATTATTGCAATACTTATAGTTAAGTAAAGTGCATACATTAAAAGCAATAGTATAAAATAATACTGTAAAAACATTGATATGGTTTCTGAGCCATATGATGCTTTAAAATAATTAAAATATATTTACATACACATATACATTTGACTAAACGTACTCAACTGGTGTTTCTAAATACGCCTACCCCGTGTACCTGACCTAAGTCTAATGCGTGGGCGGGAATAGAAAGTTACAGTTTAAGTTAAGTTTGTTTTTGCCAAGTGAATAACTAAAGAATTCTCTAGGAGGGGTTATTCAGTTCTGTACCTGGAATTTAGGATGAATGAGGAATGGTATCTCTTTCTCTGCTCTCGATATTCCAGGCTGCCTGCGAGGGCTACCCGGAAGCGCCGGTGCTGGGTCTCTCGGCTTGAGATAGCAGCGCGTCTCTCAGCGCGTCAGGAAGGCGGGGCTGCTGCCTGCGGGGTCTGCTTCTGCTCTCGGCTTCGGCAAGTATGGCTGCTCCGTCTTGTCACCACGCGTGTGTTTTGCATAGGGCAAGGTCGGCAATATTTATACCTTAAAGGTGCCGGGATTGACGTAAGGATGGACATAGGTACGTCAATAAAGATGTCATACGACTTGCTCGTTAGCACATTCTTTACTAAAGTTCTCTGTGAAATCAAAACAATGGCCGCACGGATTATCCAGGTTGTCATAGGTTTGATTTGTTATGAGAACGTCGTATGCCTTATCAGGGGCTGGAGGAATGTCGCTTGTCTAATTAGATCTCAAGCGTTATGACCTAATCAGATAACACGTTCCTGTGCCGTAGTGTGACTGCGTCAGATAACGGTATCTGCATCATGGGGGATTTCTTGCCTCATGGGGTGACTGTTAGTTAACTAGCTAGGTAGTTTAACCAGAATAGGGTCAGGAATAGGGGGATCGATTCAGAACCTATAGAAATACACGACAAGTCGACCATACTCAGGCAGCTATAACTATTTGACGTTGGTATTCCAGCCCATGTATCTCTATGAGGTGGTTGTCGTGGCCTCCCACCATAGTTGTTCCAATCACCCCGGTCGTTGTAGTCATGACCCCAATCTCCCTGGTGCCAGCTCGAGTGATTGTTTCCTTGGTCCCAATCTCCCTGATTCCAAAGTCTCTGATTGTTTCCTTGGCCCCAGTGTCCCTGGTTCCAGTTTCTCTGTTCGTGATTATGGTCGTTCCAGGACCATTCTGGGGGGCAGTTGAAGTCATGAGAGCGGGGATTTTGTTGGGGGTAAAAGAAAGATAGACGTTTAACCTTTATTCCTCCTGTATTACCTGATGAATCCCAAGAGCATATGTATTCCACAGCACGGGGGTTTTCGAAATTAACAATTATACAGTCTCCAGATATTGTTTTTAGTTGATGACCTATCCATGAAGCCCTTTTCACTGTTGAGATTCTGGTGTTATTATTTGGATGGTTAGGTCTGTTGTTATTTAACCAGTATCGAGTTTTGTTTAATAATGACCAAGTTGGTTCTTCTGTGTCATTACTCAGTTCTGGAACACCTGTTAAAACGACGACAAAAGGTGCTGCTTCCGGTGGAAGATTTACCAATTTTGACCGTTTTTTGTTTGACCGTTCTGATTTGTTAAATTGTCTCTGTGACTGATCATAGCCAAAGGTGTTTGTTGTGGGAACTGTAGAAGGGGTTTTTGCTGGGGGAGCTTTTTTGTCCGTGCCATCTTCACTAGGGAGTTTTCCTGGTGTTTTGTTTTGTGTGCCTAGAACTGTTCTGGAAGTTTCTTGAGGAGTCTTGTTCTTTGGCGAAGATTTCTGATTATTAGTAGTTTTGTTTGTTATCTCTACTGGTTTTGCCTTTGTATTATTTGTAGTGGTCATGCTACTAACTGGTTGTTTTGGTTGATCTGTAGGTTTTGTGATACTTGATGAGACCTTAAGTCCAGGCAGATTTAGATGATGTTTGTTTATCGGATTAGAGGTTGTTTTTGAGTTTGTAACCAATATTGCTAATTGCTTTTCTATAATTTGGATGCTTTTTTGAAGCGGTTGGAGCTGATGCTTGACTATTTCGGCTATTTCTTTTAGTAGAGAGGCTTGTGTTTTGGTGTTAATTTCATTTTTTGTTGTGGTACAAGCCGCCGGCATTTTGTAAGTTTGCTTGGAATTTGAACTATCGTTGTGATCTGCTACTAACAATACATCGGAATTGGTATTACTATTTAATTCCACAAAGGCAACAGTTTTGTCATTGTGTGAATGTAAAGCGTTGTTTGAGTCACACATTTTAATAGGTGAATCTGAGTTTGAATTTTCTGTAGCCTTATTTGTTGTTTTTTTTTTGGAGTTTTTCTTTATGATGTTGCACTTTCGAAATTGCTCCTTCCCTAGTCCCTCTTGATTCACATTCTGTGAGTTCGATAGATTTTCGGTGCGGGCTAGCAAAAATGTCAGGGGTCTGTTCGAGGCCTTGACTCAGTTGTGAGTCTGAAAGTTGTAATGATACGGAAAGATCAACGGTGTTTGGGATCACGTGGATATCCGCATTTGTTTCCAGATTTAAAGATTTTTGCAATGGAGCATTTGGAGTTTGTGCTTGTGCTATCATTCCCATTGACGAGCGTCTGGCTTGATCTAATTCATAGGACACTCGTCGGTCGATCAACATTACCGTTTGGTCGATGGTTTGATTCACTTTAGTGATGAAAAGATCGATAGGGCCCACAGTAGATGTCATGTTTTTCAAGGTTTTGCTCCTAGAGCCTCTAGTGGACATTTATATACTGTTAGACAAGGGAAGCAGTAGAGAAAATGTAATTTCAGATCAACACATAGATGACTTAGTGGGCACAAAGTTACTTACTGATCCGGGTCTTGTTTTATGGGAGATCTTAGGGGGGTGGGCCCAGCCCAGTCTCCTCCGGTCTGTGACGGGCTAGGACGGGCCCACCCTTGGCCCAGGCTTTGCCCAGCGTCCCGCTCGCGTCCCGCGAGACGGGTTTATTGGTGATTTAAAGCGCCGCCTGGCGCACGATGACGTCGCTGCAACCTCGCAAGGGCTTCTGGGTCTTGTAGTAAGCCCCTCGCCAGTCTCCTCCTGGCGCCCCCGCTCTTGGTGGAATTACGAGCGGCCGGGCAGCTGGAGACTGGCCGGCGGGTGCTGGCGTTGTCAAAGGTACAGTTAGCGGGGTTCCTGGTCACAGGGATAGCGGGAGGGCAGCTACAGCAACAGAGCAGTTCCACACAGGATTTCCCAACGGCTGGGTTCAATGCCGAGGAGACTGTAGCGGGGTTCAGTGGTTCAGTGGATCAGTAGATCGGTGGTTCCCAGCGCTTTCTCAGCGCTTTTCTCTGCGTTCGTGCACCAAAACGTGCTGTCCAGTCAAGCCTGCTCCTAGCTCCTTGGGCCTTGTCTGATTGCCTGTTCAAGCCCCCTTTGCAAACTCTGTGCCTGTCCCTCAAAGGTGAATCTGGGTGTGGGGGGGGTCAGGATTCGAGATTCCGTGGTTAATTCCGCTCCTTCACCTCCTTCTACTCCTCCCTCGCTGCCTCTTCCGGTTTTGCTTCCGTTGCGCCGCTAATGGTGGTGCAGTTCTACACTGCGCTCACACCCTCAGCCCCTCGCTCCGACCATCCAGCCCGTACACGGACCAGAGTCCCGGACCAGGGTCCTGCCTCGCCTCACCTGTAAGCAACGGGCTCAGCCCGACCGTGTCACGGAACCACAGCGACGCTGCAAGAACCGGCAGGCAGGCAGGCGAGCAGGTAAGGCAAAGACCGGGCGGGGGAAGGGCGGGGCAGGGGCAGGCAGGCGGGGACCCCCTCACAGCAGTGGCAGCAGCGGCGGCGGTAACAGAGGTCCGTTCGCCCCGTTTGGTCTGGCGTTCTGGGTGGATTTTGCTTCCTGAAGCTCACTAGCGCTCTCTGGTGTCAGCAATCGGCAAAGCTTTGGAGTGGGAGATCAAAATAGTCACTGGAGGCAAGAACACCGTAGTGGCAAAATCTTTGTCCCACTTCAAAGGCGTCCGAGGCAGAAGCTGCTATCGAAGGGAGGTCTGCCAAGATTCCTGCCATCCAGATTATGATGTGCCTTTCTGCCGAGACAACTGCAGGAAAACCTCCAACCTCAAGTTAGCCGAATAGAAGAAAAATAGATGAAAAGCCACCTTTTTTTAGGGTACCACCACCTATTCCATCTTGAACATCATTGTCCAGATCCATCATGTGCTTCTGCCATTTGACCACAGCGCTCAGCCACCCTGTTTTTGTCGGAATTTGAGGTAGGCTTTTGTGGTGGATGTGAGTGTACATTCAGTAGTGTGTGTATATTGCTGGTGCAATGCTATATGTAAAAATAAGTGCAATACACATATCTACGTATGCATATTGACATATTTGCAACATATATGTGTATTGAGTTGAAAACTTGTGCTTACCTGTTTCCACACCACCATGGCCTCACTCTGCCAGCAAACCATCTCCAGCGCAACAGGAATATCTAAATCGACTCAGCGGAAACCTGCCGGCTTGATGGTGACAGAGTACTGTTAGTCAGCAGATAAGACCGCTGTTGTTACGGTCTCCCATCTATTCCCACAACATCTACATACGGCTGGTGAATCGCCATCAGCTTCACTGAGTATTTGGGAATGTCGCCGCGGCGGGAAAGCAGTCAGAGAGAATGTGGCTATACGGCTAGAGTGGTCGACCTTGATGGTGGGGAACTGGGTTAGAGTCTCGGCAGGGACGCTCAACATCCTGTGATTAGGGGCAAATCACTTAATCGCCCCTATGCCTAACAAAAAATGAATATGCCCGTCTGTAACGCAACTGGTTTTCATGTAAAGCGCTCTGATACCTTCGGGTCAAGTTCGTGCGATATAAAACTTCGGAGGGGAAAACAAATCTAAATCAGGCCCAAAGTCTTCAAGCTTCGCCAGATCTTGTTCCCATCAAGAGCACAGCCCAGCAAAGATATCTGGAGTGTTAGTCTCCAAGCCTCTAGAAATTTTTGAGATACCACATTTGCTTAATCAGGCAATTTTTATAACCGCCTATAAGGAAATAAATTGAGATCATGTCAAAAGATGTATTTTGTACACCTCCAAAACGTGCCTAAACTGTAAATATTTGTAGAACTGGGATGTATGGAGTTTGAAGTCCTCATTTTATTGTGCAAATGACTTTGTTTGATCCTTACCTCATACACCCCCAAGGTTTCAAAATCCTAATAAAGCCACCTAGGCTGGCCACATGTGTTAAAGATGTTCCGTGCTATAATCGTATTTCTTGCATCAATCTACCATTGCTCCCTGTCATGTGCAGGGCATTGCAGCAGCAGTTTGTTGCAATTGTGGTTATGATGAGAAGCTCATCAGTCACTGGGGAAGAGAAAACTGAGAAGGTTGGAGTTATTGACCAGAACAGAGTTTCAGAAGAATGGCAGGGTCCTCTCTACACTCAAATAACCAGTCATTATTTACATTCAACTCAGCAGCCCAGAGTTAGACGCACATCTGCATTGCCTGGATGACCATTGCAGACTGTTTGAATGCATTTCTCAAAGGCTACGCGCAGTAGTTTATTTATCCGCCTAAAGCTGTGGGATGCATTGTGGACGGAGTTAGAGGATTTTGCAGGAATATCATATGGGTATTTCTGCATGGCGAACAGAAGTAGCTGGAGTGCAGTTATTTTAAACAGAGATACCTTGCCCTTGACATTAAGCATGACATGTCAGTTTTAGAGGCCGCGCTACATTCCCTCTAAAACGGCACAATGTTGAGTTTGCAGTACAGCGCAGAGTTAACATAATGTTAAAATATTAAGTTGTTTAATTGAATACATGCCACTCTCACCCATAGACCCACTCGCTCAGCCATAGATCCACTCACTCGCCCATAGAGCCACCCACACAACCAGTTGCATACCCATTTACACATCCATACAAGCACTCACACCTCTGCTCACTCATCCATACAGACACTCACTTTCCAATACAGTCACTCACACACTAACACAACCAAGCACCCACTCATACAGCCACTTACACACTCAGTCATTCACTCATGCAGCCATTCAGACACCAACTCACTCAACTCACCATTACGGTCACGCACACATACAGCCACCCACTCACACACCCATACAAGCTCTCACATGTGTACTCACTCATCCATACAGCCACATGCATAGACATTCATTCTCCAGTACAGCCACTTACTCATCCAATCAATTAACGAAACACCCTGCTCAGTCACCCATGCAGCAACTTACACACAGTCACTTGCCCATACAGCCACTCACAAACCCATACAGCCACACACTCACCCATATTTAAACCACAGAAGTTCAACAAAACGAAAACTTACAACTGCTCCTTCTCGGGCCTATCCCCAAGAACATGGAAAGCACTGCCTCCTGAAACTAGGATAAACTCCTTGACTACCTCCTTCAAAAAAGAAGTTAAAATGCTTCTGATGAATAGATTCCTTCACTAGTAGCCCTGAACTCAGCTTGAATATTTTCATATAGAAACTCTCCGGATCTTGATTGATATATTGTATTTGTATTAATTCATGTTTATTCATTCTTGCCTGTTAATTTGCTTGTTTTTCTCTGTATGTTTGATTTGACTTGCTATATTGTAAAATAATGTTTCAAATTGAATAAGAATAATACTAATAAATAACAAAAAAACAAAAATATAAAATAATAAAATATTCTAAATGAGAAAAATTTCCACCTTGTGTTGATAAATTTTATTAAAAGGAGTAGCGTTGTGATTTGTAAAAATTAGAAGGTCGTGAGGGAAGTTTTGTGTCTTTGACTTGCTATATGTACAGAGCTCTGATACCCCGATGGGTCATGTTTGCGCTACATAAAACTCCTCAAATAAATAAATATAGCCACTCATACACACACACACACTCTCACCAAGAGAGACACGCACCCACACACTTACTCACACCCCCACTCTCTTATCTATAGAGCCGCCTATACACCCACTCACCCATACAGCCACCCACATACCCAC
The DNA here is from genome assembly GCF_964261635.1 of Lissotriton helveticus. Taxonomy (NCBI): domain Eukaryota; kingdom Metazoa; phylum Chordata; class Amphibia; order Caudata; family Salamandridae; genus Lissotriton; species Lissotriton helveticus. The sequence goes on from NC_136067.1 coordinate 1,235,449,740, forward strand.
TCTCTCACCAATGCAGCCAGTCCTACAACCATCTAGTTACTCACACACACGTATTCCCCCATACAAGTACTCGCACACCTACTTATTTACCTATACAGCCTTTCACACACCTATACAGCCACTGAGACATCCACTCATACGTGGATACACACAGTCACACACACAATATGTTAGAAGTAGTATCACTCAGTAGTACACAAAGTATAGTAATTTAACTTTTTGTAGTGCCTTAGTATATGTTTAACACTCGTAAACGCTTAGAAAACCCTCACAATCACCAGATGATGTCATCAGTGATGTCATGAGTGATGTCACTGACCATGTCATGAGTGATGTAATATGTGTAGTCCTAAACAATGCATTGCGGGGATGTAAGTTATAGTTGGCTCAAGTAACTATAACTGCTGAATTTCACTGGTTTTGTACAAGTGAAATCTGCACCTACCTATTATGTCCCGGTAACTTTTGTATTTTATGTGAATTCTAAGGTTTTCATAATTCTATTTCCTAACTATAAGGTCCCTGTAATTTTTAGTTTTCTCAGTAAATATCGAAGTTTTTTTAACATTAAGTAAGATGCCCATCGCAATGTGCAGTGGGGGTTAAACACAGGGCCTGGCATTGTGCTGTCCCCATCCAAGCTTGCTGCTCCTGTCCCCTTCCTCCTCGCCATACATTGTCCAAGTAAGTCCACGACTATGCTCCCTCATTACAGCCATGTGTGGCCTTTGTTTTGCCACTACCCTTCCTGCCTGCCCTAAGCAGTTAGCTTGCTGCCCCATCTACCTCCTCCCTACCCTCTATTGTCAGAGTCCATGCATCAGCCTTTCCCTCGTGCCCTGCATGATCTGATGTGCTGCCACTGCCCTCTATTTAGCTTAATTGTTCCTGCACACACCTCCTGCCTTCCGTTTGCCAATTCTCTGCCCCATAATTGCCCTCCTGATTAGCTTATGTGCTCAGCTTGCTGCCCCTACTCTCCTTCCCCCTGCCCTCCAAAGTCTGTGTGCATGCCCCTGCTCCCTCCATTTTGCCTACCATATTCCATGTACCTGCCACCCGCCTAGCTACTCTGTTCTGTTCGGTTGAGCTGCCACTGCCCCTCCCACCTGCCTAGCATGGTGAGTTAGATGCCGCCTGTCCCTGCCACCTCCACCCTCGCTGTCCAGGTTCCATGCCCATATCCCGTCCCTCCTGCTCTCCATGGTCCATTTTTCTGCCACTACCTTCTGCCCTCCATGCCTTGCATGGTCTGTTGTGAAGCCCCTTCCCCTGCTCTCTTTTGTCTGTGTCCAGCCCCTTCCCCTCCCTTCTATCCTCATTGGTCCTATGTGCATGCCTCTGCCCCCTCCCTCTTGCCCAAATAGCTGTTGTGCTGCCACAGCCCCTCCCACCTGCCCTGTGTGTAAGGCTTGCTACCTCTGAACCCCTCCCACCTTCTCTCTGCTGTCTGTGTATATGCCATTATATTCTCACTGTTGCCCTCCATTGTGTTTTGCGGTTCCAGTGCCCATTTCGCTTGTCCTCCATGGTCAGCTTGCTGCTCCTGCTGTGCCCTCTTCCCTCCCCTCCGTTTTCCATGTGCAGACCCCTAGCACCTTCTTCCTGCCTTGTCTGGTCCGTTGTTGTGCCCTGCCCCGTTCTTCTGCCTTTCATGGTCCGTTATGCTGCAACTGTCCCTCCTGTCTGTCTGGTATGGTCAGCTTGCCACTTCCCCTCTGCTCCCTGCTGTCCATATTGTCCATGTGCATGGCCCTGTTCCCTCCCTATTGCTTTTTCGTGGTCTGTTGTTCTGCACTGCCGTCCCGCTTGCCCTGTGTGGTTTTTTGTGCTGCTGCGACCCCTGATGTGTGGTGCCCCTACCAATGTCCCTCCTGCCCTCTGTTAACAGAGTCCATGTCTCTACCACATTCCTCCTGCCCTCCGTGTTCCAATGTACCATACTTGCTAACATTTTGAGCTAGGTAATTGGGAGATTTGGGGGAAAAAACTGGGAAATTGATTTTCCCCATTGCCGTTCATTGAAAAAGAGGAGAATTTCAGCAGGAAACCGATAAAATAAAGCCCTTTTGAGCTTAAAAACATCGGGAGTCTCCTGCCTGAGTCAGGTCTGTTGGTCTTATATAGCTACAGCCACTCTTGTCTTGGTTGGTTTGTTGCCCCTGCCCCCCTTTCCCCTTAACTCCATGATCCCTTGGTTGTGCTGCCCCTCCTACCTGCCCAGCATGGTCATCTTGTTGCCTCTGCTCCCTTCTCAATGAGAGGGTCTAATTCACATAGAAATTATGGTTAGCGCTATAAACAACTATAATGAGGACATATTTTTTGAGTTTTCAAAGAGCATCAAAGCACTTTTAATTAATATGCTATCTTTGTTTTTTAGCCAGTTGATCACTTGATTTATGTTACACTGAAGGGAGATGATGTGGCATTACGGTCTGAGCTGCAGACTTGTAACTGCTGAGCCACATTCGAGTTTCGGCTTCAGCTTGACATGCTGTGATTCTGAGCAAATTACTTAATCTCCCCTTGCCTAAAACTAAAATGTATGTGTCCTTGTGTAAGGTAACTGATGCTCAAGTAAAACACTCCAGTGCCTTTGGGTCAAGTCTGCGCTATATGAAACTGCAAATAAGTTAAGGGCCTTATTTCGAGTAGGCGGTCCGACGCCCATCATCCTAGCAGTGCAACCGCTGCATTATGATGGTGGCAGTGGGACTGCCACAAGACTGCTGCCAGGACACACGATTCCACAACAGTGGTGGTGTGGAAAGGGGCAGAAAATGAGGGCGGCGCAGCTAACAGCCCCGCGAACAGATTACGACCTACATTTCCACCGCCCAGTTCATAGTGGGGACCCCGCCATGAAAAGTGTGGTGGAAATGTTGGTAAGGGGACCTGGGCTAACAGGGCCCCTGGGCAAATCTGCCCATGGGGGTGCATGCGAGAGAGGCACATGTTGTTCTCGTGCATGCACTGTGTGGCATGCCATGACGTGGTGGATGCCACACCGTGCTATTACGGCGGCGGCATGCTGTTTAGTCTCTCCTATGATATGGGAAAAAGAGGTAAAGCACTGGGCAGCGGTGCTACTTATAGCTTCGTGCTACATTTGTATCACAATTGCATTTCTGACCGATTATACACCACACATGTCTATTATCAAAAATATATTTTTATTTTTATCAAAATTAGTAATAAATAATTCTTATTTTTTTCCATTTACTTATTTTTATCCCATAATTCACATTTGATAGTGGAACAGAGTGTAACAAACGTTCAATTGTAAAAAAAAATGGAGTATAATCTCTTTCTATTCTATAGCGACTTAATATCTAAAAAAAATGACCACTGTGAGAGACAAAATCAAATAGCCTGATTTGATACAATACTAAAAAGAATCAAATAAGTCCAATATTAAACACGAATTGGTTAAAGAGGAATGTTATTCAGAAAAACACTGGTATCAAACAGCAATTAATCTTGGAGCCTGTTGTTGAGCTATACTTGGGCTACATGTGTGTGATATTTGTGCTATAATTTGGCTCTTTTTTCTCTGGTGGCCAACTTAGAAGACTCGTTTATTAGGAAGCTCCCTAATTTCCTCATTTACTCCAGTACACACAGTAGAAAATACTTTCAATTTATGCTTTCAGTTTTCCAATTCGATTCTGTCAAGCTGTTGTTCAGATGTGCCACACTTTTGCCAGAAATTAAAAATGTTAGCTAGGTTTGGATCTATCCACGTTTATGACGCAACTTCACTGTAAATTTGGGATATACTGTGAATTAGTTACAATAGAAGCTATAATAGATCACATCACTACTCATCTACTCAGTACGATGGGATATTCAAGTGGCACTACCCATTTGTGACGCACTTACTAAAGTAATAGATCAAACGTTTTGGAGGGCTGATTGACCCAAACCCAGCTCGTTTTTAATACATACATTTTTATAGGTTCAAGTTACCATGGCTTCCTGATGAAGGCTGTTTAGCCGAAACACGTGGAGTTCAACAAGCCATGATGAAGATGAAACTTTAGTTTCCAACAACTTTGATCATTGACGAAACAACTCTGACCTTACTAATTCTATCATGCTGTTATACAGATAAGAATATCTGTTATCTCTTGTGAAAACGTTGTGTTCACAAGCAAATTAATATATAGATGGAAGTATCCCTCAAATAAGTTATTAATGAGAACATTACATTGATGAGGGACTTCATCATCATGTACACGGCATAGTTAATTCTATGGACAGGTTAACAAGACTGAAGGTTGAATGAATAAGTATCACTGAGTGATAGGGTTGTTATGTCATATTCAATATGCAAGTCTCTTTTCAATGAATTGTTTGATATAACTATTGGAATGTAAATTTAAGATGATTATTCCTCTATTTGATATAAATAAAAAGATTCTATCGCTATAACGATCTGTGTTTCTTTATTTATACTTTAATGCCCCCTTTCTATGTCGTTATATAAGTATTTTTTCATACACTTGTTGCTCCAGTTGGAGGAACATGGTTTACTGAGAATGTCAGACTTCAGTTTCATATGGCTGAGAAAGATTGTTTGAATTTACAGAAATTATCTCATTTTAGCTTCTTGAGCACCCTCCATAACCTCTGAGGAAATCATGAGAAAACAAACTGTTTTCTGTCAAACATGATTCGCGAAATCCCAGTAGAAGGCTTTTTCACAGGGTAACATCACCTTAGAAAACACCACTATTCCTACAATGAGTACAGTGCCATCAACAAATGATTTATATTGTAACTAAAATCTGTTATCACCCTTTATACTTTCTCCTTTTTGTGTCGCTCAAAACCTGCCATTGACTACAATGCATTTCAGTTGGATGATATAATGTATATTGATTCTAAAATGGCTGTCAACACTTCCTGGTTGAAGTGTGGGCAGCTCATCAGATCCCACCATGAGATCTGTTCGCATGGCTCCACCCAGATATACAAATTTGGTATTCTTTTAATATCTTTAAAACCACTGATCGGATTTACACCAAACAAAAAATGTGATCTCCGAACAAAATCTACCTTTCTGCCAAATTTGGTCTAATTCCGTCCAAGGGTTCGGGCTGTAGACGATTCTAAAGATTCATGGTAATTAACATGGGAAACACATTTTGTTTGGCCACCAATTGACGGATCACAGGGAAACATTCCATGCACAACAAAAAACAACTTGATGCTCTATTTGGAAAATTCCGTGAAGATTTGTCAAATAACACCAAAGTTATGGGCAAGTCAGAAAATGCTTTTCCTATGGAAACATGGTCTTAACCATAACTACCTACTGGCAACCACTGGATGGATGATGTGTGTGTGTATATGTATATATATATATATATATATATATATATATATATATATATATATATATATATATATATATATTCACTGAAAAACCCATAGGTTATAGACCATATATAGTTAGGAATTAGCATTTAGAAAACCTTATTTTACTCACACAAAACCATTGAAATTCCATATATAGTTAGTTGCACTAACTATATATCGCGCACCCGCAATCCACTGCTGATGATGTCACATATTACATCATTCATGACATGGTCAGTGACATCACTGATGACATCACTGATGACATCATCTAGTGTCTGTGTGTTTTTGTAAAGTTTAAATACGTTTTACATATTGAAGAATGACTGGATGGATGGAAGACTGAGTGTGTGTGTGGCTGGCTGGGAGGTGTGTGACGCTGTGCATATCAATGTGTACTTGTATCGGTGATTGTATAAGAGAGTAAGTATGTGTTAGTATATGTGTGAAAAGTATGGTGTTCTGTGTTTAACTATAGATGAGGAAATCGAAGTGTGATTGATTCTTCACAGGACTGACTAGGTGTATGAGTGCATATGATAGTGTTCTAATAATAACTGACTGTATGTATGAGTAATTGTATGGGTGAATGAGTGAATGTGTGTGTAGACTTACGAATCAGTGAGTGCGTATGTAGTAACTGGTATTGGTGTGTCATGATGTCATCAGTGATGTCATTTGAGATGTCATCAGTGATGTCATTTCAGATGTCATTAGTGATGTCATAAGTGATGTCACTGAAGTATGGTGTTCTGTGTTTAACTGTATAGATGAAGAAATGGAAGTGTGATTGATTCTTTACAGGACTGACTTGGTGTGTGAGTAACTCCATGGATGAGTGGCAGTGTGTGACTGTCTGCATAGGTGTATGAGTGCATATGATAGTGTTGTAATAATGAGTGACTGTATGTATGAGTGATTGTATGGGTGAATGAGTGAATGTGTGTGTAGACGTAGGAATCAGTGAGTGCGTATGTAGTAACTGGTATTGGTGTGTCATGATGTCATCAGTGATGTCATTTGAGATGTCATCAGTGATGTCATCAGTGATGTCATTTGAGATGTCATCAGTGATGTCATCAGTGATGTCACTGACCATGTCATGAATGATGTAATATGTGACATCATCAGCAGTGGATTGCGGGTGCGCGATATATAGTTAGTGCAACTAACTATATATGGAATTTCAATGGTTTTGTGTGAGTAAAATAAGGTTTTCTAAATGCTAATTCCTAACTATATATGGTCTATAACCTATGTTTTTTTCAGTGAATTTTCAAGGTTTTGTAAATGCTAATTCCTAACTATATATGGTCTATAACCTATGTTTTTTTCAGTGAATTTCATTGGTTTTTTAACAGCTAATATCTGTAGCTGTAAAATGTATTCTTCTTTAAATCCAAAAATATATTTTATATGTTTATTAATAATTTTTTTTTTAAATATTTTTTTTTCTTCGTTCCCGCTTCGCGAATCGGGAAGCTTCCCGTTAGCTGACCTTGATGCCGCGAAATAGACCGCGAGCCGGTAAACGTTTCTTTACCGCAACTGCCGCGTTAGAAAACAACATCGTGACGCCTCCCGTCCCCATGACGTTTCGCGTTGTCGCGTGATACGTCATATGACGTGCTACGTTAGCGAACTGGTACGCTTACCGAGTCGCAAAGCACAGGTTTCTGGAAGCAAACCGGGAGGCCCTGCAAAGCGCTTAACGTAAACACAGCAGGTCATGTGACTTGGTAATAACACTTTTCATTGGTTCATTTCACTTTTGGTTTCCTAATGATGTAAGACTAGGTCATATAATCTAAAATGAACACTTTTCATTGGTTGAGAACTATTGTTTTTCCCAAATGATGAAAATCCCTCCTTCTTTCCTCACTCTGACTTTCATCATTGTGAGAGAAAGACCCTTTGTTACCAGTGAGCAATGGCTTCTTTAGTAGCTTCAGCTGGTGCTTCCCCACCACCTCCACCACATCCAAGGAAGAGTGGACCACCTGCTCAAGTTATAATTCAGCAAGAAGAGGAAGAAGAGGAACAGGACGACGAGCACGAAGAGAGGCACTTTTTGCCTGAGGAGCCCAGGACGTCTCACCGGAAAGAAAACTTCATTTGGCAATTTTTTAAAATTCCCAAAGGTCAGAAAAAAGTAAATGCAAGATACGTAACTTGCCTTATATGTCAAGATAGACTGTCCAGAGGGACCGACAAAAAATACAGTTTCGGAAACTACACAATGCATCGCCATATGACTAGGTGGCATCCTAACAACTACAGTGCTGCACAGTTTCGTAACGACCTAGATAATCTCCCTATTATGGCCAGAAGATCTGTTGTACCGGAAGTAACGGGACCAGAGGGCAGGGAGATGGTGCCAAATATTCAAACGAGATTTCATGAAGTAAAACACGTCTGCGTATATTGCAATGGATTCATTTGCTACGGAGAAAGAAGCATCACTCTGATCAACAGAGCTATTGACTATCATATGCAAGTTTGTACGAAACGCCCCAAATAATAAATACTTTTTTTTTGTTTTGTTGCTCCTGTTGAGCCCTTTACAATGAATCGTTTTCATTGCCCCCTGCAAGAAAAACCCCAAAAAATATAAAACTGTTCAGAAAAATTCAAAAAAAGTAAAAAAATGTTCAGAAAAATAATAAAAAAATATAAAACAACAAAAACAATAAAAAAAAAGTTCTTTTCAGAACTACCTCCCCGTTATTAAAAAATTGGTACAATATTTGGAACTGTGCCAACCTCTATTTCTCGTAGTTCGCTTCCCAGTTCGCTCGCCGGTACGCGAACCGGAAGTGAACCAAAAAAATGTTTTAAAAAAAAGAACAGTAAGTATAAGGGAAGGAAACAGACACTTATGTTAAAAGAAAGACAGCTATAGTGGAGTAAACTAGAGATACTATTACCCGTAATCCACTGCTGATGATGTCACATATTACATCATTCATGACATGCTCAGTGACATCATCAGCAGAGGATTGCGGGGTTTTTGGCAACGTGCCTTATCCACGGTTTAATAACGCTGCCTTTTGCTTTATATAAGTTTTCAAATTGTATGAAATATATACCAATAGGTCGTTATGAACCTTTAGGTAGTGCTTTTCTTCATGAGGTCTGGTCGCTTCCATACACATACAGATGTTTCAAAGATGATCAAGAAGTTTATCTGAATGGAGAGGAATGCACTGAGACGCCAGATCATTCACTAATGTGTAGGCACATACAGTTACACGGTTCATGCAACAAACACCGACCAAATATGGCTTGCGTGTTGCAAGGCACGCCAGTTCCTGCTATCATCCCCACGTTCAAGTTGTTGGAAAATGGTAGTTATTTGATGCTCAATAATGAAGATTGTTCTGGGTTAATTAAAAGTATTCCTTTTATCGTAACAGTAAGTGAACGGGTTATTTGCTGCAGAAATGTTCTATTTCCTCCCACACATGAACATAGGGAGTTTTCAATCTGGCCACAAATACCAACCTTGGGAGCAGATTTCAACGGCATGGCAAGAATAAGAGCTCTTTTGTCTCAGAGAGAGGTGGCCTTGAGTTCGGCCCGTGAAACTTTCGTGCTTCACATAGCGAACACCCGTACAGAGGTGCAGACCCTTTTCAATACTGATTCGCCTTTCCATTTCAGCAAGATGGTTCGGACTATCTTTAACGCGTCCTCCACAAAGGCCCTGGCGCACTTTTTTAAAGTTGTTACCAGTGGTCTCGTGACTTCATTTGAGAAAATCTTTGGAGTCATCCCTGCTTTCTTTCATTCTATTTTTTTCCACTGTGCTTCGTGGATTCCCATTTTTACTTGCATTACCAGCGGACGCTCTTGTGCTTTTTTACATTTTTAAATATGGATGTCCCTCCTGTGCAAGCTCCCGCCCTGCAGCTGCTGACACTGTTCCGCAATCGCATGCTAGAATATTATGGCACAATGCCGTTGGCGATATTAAGCACGGCATATGGATTATCTTTTCGATTCTCCTACTTCACCTGTGTCCAGCCTGTATTTCACTGCCTGACCTGTGATTTCGATTGGGCCATTGATTTGTGTCTCTGCGGACCGGTTTCTCCTGACGTCGACTTTAATCAGCTGATGACTCCTATCATTACTCACGAGTTGGTTTGTCCTGGCGAAAGGATTATGGCTGTGGCATTGATGCATGGACTAATTGGTCCCTGGAATTTACTGGCGGCAACACAGTCTTTCTTGGAACAGAGCTTTCTTGAAAACCCACCGAGCTGTCCTCTGATGGTGATAGAGGATCCGGTGCTGGGAGAGCACGTATGTTCTTTTCCGCTTTTAAATTGGATGGCTGAACTCTTTTCGGATGAAGACGGTGACTTCCTATTGGAGGCTGTTGCAGCTTATTTTGCATACACAGTTATGTCATAGACCTTTTTCATGTTTGATATGCTGAGTACTAGCATTTCATTGACAATTCATTGACTTATTTGTCAAGTTTTTATTATTTAGCTTGCCTATTGGCTTAAGACTCGATAAAGTACTTGGCTGTTTTATTTTTCTTTAGCATTAAATTTTCCTAGTTTTTAATGTTTTACCTTGCGGACCGTCCACATATAAAGTTGCAATCTGCTCTCATGAGATGGCACTTCTATTATCTTATTCAGTTCGTTTCCGGATCATGGGGAGGTGTCATCTAGGTCCTGGATATCTTTACACCGTGTTAAGTTAGCATGGGCTCATTACCGGTTTAAACGCCATTTTTCCTTTTTTGCAACTTCTGCACACGACACTTAGTTGTTGCTTTAGCTTTCAACCTAGTAGTTCATCGTGGTTTACATGAGAATAATATGTTATTGCTCTACTATCTGCTTTGCTTGTTAAACTATATCTGTACAGCGAGTGCTGAAGTTTCAAGAACAACACGATACAGAATTGTTATGAGGTCTGATCTCCACGACTTCATACTCATAACATAAGTGCAGCTTCTGCCAATTCTGGGCATGAGGCGGGTTTTATATTGCTTTGCCGAACACACATACACAACAGTTGATGCGGTTCACATGAAGAGAGAGCTGGTGTATGCTGATGTGATTCCTTCAAATCTAAGACACTAAAGTATGGGCACGCCCTAAACCAACACAAACAGACCTTCTTAGCAAATAATATAATATGTGTATTAGGGAGGGTGAGATATAAGCAGCCGCGGGCCGTGGAGGGAGTTACGGTGGGGCAGGGAGGCGGGGAGGGGGAGGGGCAGGGTGGAGCCCTCTCCACCCTGCCCCTCCCCCTCCCCGCCTCCCTGCCCCACCGTAACTCCCTCCACGGCCCGTGGCTGCTTATAAGTGTTGCTAACTCTTATTCATTTACAGCATGTTAACATACTGTCACCATTCGCTTTTTATGTACTAGTAACTATGCTGGTAATTTTGCTACTGATAATATGTGTACTTGTATTATCTAAGATACTACGCCTGAGAAGACGGCATTAGTAAATAAACATTTCAAATACACATGTGTTCTTCTTAACTCCATGTTCTGGTTTCTAAGAAATATATAACGACCGACTGTTCATGAGTTCCACGTATCCTGAGGTACTATAAGTTCATATTCTGGATTGTCTAAACATTGAGAGTTTGTTATATCCAATGTGACACTGTACCTAGCTTGCTAAGGGGTTTTTGATTACTAAGGTGAGTTTTGGGGCACCCTAATTCGCCGAGGTTCCAATCCTCTGTCCACAGTTCTGTGTGAGAACAGAAACCCTGCGACAGGGGCACCCCCGACCCTTGCTGGAGCTTCATCACACTTGCGATACAACTCCAGCAATGCGCCACCTTTACGCCACAGATACATCACGCATCTGTGCTGTTTTTGCCCCATGATGCGCCGCATTGTAAATGCAGCACACCATAGGTGACGGAACAGCGGCACAGAATGACTAACACATCCCTGGTGATGCGCCAGTCATCATAAATCTATCCCTATGCTTCTTATCTTGTTAGAGATGAACCGCCATATGTATCATCAAAGTTTTTTGCATTTCCTAAATAGCGAACTTTAAGGAATAAATAGCGATTCTTTACCATTCCTAGTTTGCGATGAGCTATTTGCTAATTACAAATTACCCATTCATTTCCTTCATTTCCATAGGGCGGTTGGACTCACTTTTAGCTCGAACGGCTGAATGGATTTCCACGAAACTTGGCAAAATTGTAGGGACTGGTAGCCCGATGTGCCTTTGCTATGTCTCAAGATATATGCTCCAGTGGTTTTTACGAAAATTAACTTTGAAAAATATATATTGGGCTACATTGGCCTATATATATATGTTGGAGCCCAAATGTAGCCCAATGAAGCCCAATGAAGCCCAATGTAGCCCAATGTAGCCCAAAGATGGCCGCCAGAGACAAAAAAAACAAATGTAGCCCAAATATCAGCCAGATGTAGCCCAACTATAGCCCAGTGACAGAATGACCAATCGGCTTCGCAAACCTCCGTTACGCGAAGCGGAGCGCTGTTACAGATATATATCTTTTTTTGAACGTTAATTTCTCAAAATCCACTGGAGCACATATATTGAGACCTAGCAAAGGCACATCGGGCTACCAGTCCCTAATATTTTACCAAGTTTCGTGCAAATCCATTCAGCCGTTCGATTATTATTATAATTATTTTTTTTTGCCCCGCGGGGCCCTTTTAAAACCTCCACATCAAACCTAGGGGGTCAGCGAGGATCTACTATGCCCCCTTATGGTCATTTGCCCCTTTGCTTTGGCCTCCTCTTGTCTCTCGATCCTACCAAGAGACAAGATGGCGGCCGCTACGGACTGTTTGGAATGTTTACAGACGCCGGAGAACCAATCAGCTTCGCTTCACAAAGCTCCGTTGCGCGAAAAGTACGCGTACTGGAGCGCTGCCCGGTCCGCTGTTACAGATATATATCTTTTTTTAAACGTTAATTTCTCAAAATCCACTGTAGCACATATATTGAGACCTACAAAAGGCACATCGGGCTACCAGTCCCTACAATTTTGCCAAGTTTCGTGCAAATCCATTCAGCCGTTCGGGCTAAAAGTGAGGCCAACCGCCCTATGGAAAACTCAATGTTAAAAACACGTTTTGGGACCCCCCTTTTTTCTCGACCCCTCCTGGACGAACCCCCCCCCCCCCAATTTTCAGGGGCTGCTCAGAAACAAAATGTGCCATTTTCCTGAAAATTTCAGCCAATTCCGTCCACAAACGCCAAAGTTATTTGACATAGGATTTTTTCTCTATGGGATTTTTGAAAATTCTATCTATATATACCTACTGGCGACCGCCAGTAGGTAATATATGTGTATATATATATATATGTGTGTGTATATATATATATATATATATATATATATATATATATATATATATATATATATATATATATATATATATATATATATATACATATATGTATATATATATATATGTATATATATATACATATACATACATAATATCACATCACCGCCCCCCCCAAGTGTTATAGAGCCGTCTGACCTGGACAGGGACGACACCACACAGTAAGATCTTAGTTGAAAACCCTACTTTTATGTGTATGGGTGATGGGGATAGGTGAGTTTTGTTTTCACTGGTGCAGTGAATTATGTTTTTTGACATTTGTGATATTGAAAACACTTACTTAGATATTTGAGACAGCGGGAAGCAAGTTGCAGAATGGCCTATATTACTTGAGTATTCAAGGCTATTTCTATATATTTTCTAATACAGCTACTCTTCCTTGTCATCCTTAACCTTTTCCAGAGAGCCAGTTGTTCCATCATAGGTACACTTGTGCTCTTTTCTATATGTAACCTAAATTTACCTTCATCACTACTCAGTAATTTATCTAATGCCCAAGGGAATAAAATGTCGGATTCTGCATAATTTGAGTTTCTTTTGCAAGAAAAACACCAAAGTGCTATAGTGATGGGATGGCTGCACTTAATTCGAGCAACTATTTTCTCGTTTTCCCTCTTGAACATGCTGGCTTGTACGTTCTGATTTTGAAAGTCGAAGTTTATGTGTGCAGAAAGTGCCATTCCTTGTGTTTGTATACCACTTTAATAAGTTCGTAAACTGTAAATGTTCTCATTAACGTAATTTCTTGATTATTTTTTGATGTTCCTCACACTCTTTTCTATTGGTGTTGCTTATACCTGTATTAGTTACAAAAATGTAATCGGTTATCGGTTTAAAGTTGAGAACTGACTACAAGCCTCCTTATTTTCTATACCTGCAGATTAATCTGAGTTTATACATCTACGCATATCCCCTTGGATTATCTAGTCACATTTATGTTTAATTTCTTTCCTTTGGCAGACCTGCATGGGCAAAGATGTTATTCTTCACGTATCTGCAAGTAACCCTGCTATGCTGCTGTACCAGAAGTTTGGATTTAAGACTGAGGAATATGTATTGGACTTCTATGACAAGTACTACCCCTTGGACAGCAAGGAATGCAAACATGCATTTTTACTACGGCTCCGAAGATGATCTGCAGATAAAATTCAGAAATGGCGAGCATGGCCTGACATGGACCTGTAAAGTTCAAGGACACTCTCAGACAAACAGATGTGCAACTATAGAATCATACTGTCCATTTTGCTGCCAAAGTCCGCGAATAGCCTTCTACAACAATTGTGAAACCTTTCTGGTCGGGTTTCTCAAGGCATTACCAGAAAACTGTTTTGGACAGGATTAAAGAACGATCTAAATTGAGCAAGTCGCTCAATAGCTCTGATGCCCTGGAACAAAAACAGTGAGGTATACTTCAGAGTATTAGAGAGACATATCTTATCTGAATCCAGTTAGTACTAGCCATTGCACTGTGATACGTTTAAATGGCATGACATTAAAAGAAAGTCGGAGCCCTGCTAGTGCGGAGTGCACCGTTTGATAACACATAGTGAAGAACATGATCGGTCAAAGCGGTCTGTATAAAGTTATGGCCCAGGTAGCACACATGCAGCATGACTGGCAAACTGTACCTGATGTCAATTGTTTGAAAGCAAATAAAAATGGATGTGGATATCGCTGAATAAGAGAATATACTTCATTTATATTTTGGGGTCTTTTTGATTAGGGAGTATAAACTTATAATTCTGCCTACAAAGTTTTATAAAGATGCCAAATTCTACAACTGGAGGGTTGTATATTGTGGGATATAGGCACATTTTGCATGTTATTTAAATTTGTTGCAAAAAAAAGCAAATCTTTTTTTACATGGCACTTTCCTGCAAAACATGTTAGTGGGATTATTCTCCTAAAAACAAACAAGGTTTTTGTACGGGTTCACCTGTCATTCCTCCTTTTCTTAGGATTTATGACCCACTGTATGTATTGGTGACGTTCAGCTTTGTACGCCTAGATTAATGTTGAATCACAAGCATAACACGGGATTTAGGCAGCTGTGCATGCCGAAATGCAAAAAAAAAGATTCTTAAGACTTAAGTGTTGCTCGTACCCTTGTGGCGACAAGGGGGGCTTTCGGGGGCAGCTGACCAAGGGGTGGTCTTACCCCGGGCAGATTGGCAGAGTGGCGCAGTCCAATGACTCCAATTTTGTGTTGGGCTGGTTAACAGCCCAATTGTAGCCTAACACTTATTTAGAGGCCCCTCTTGGGCTACCAGCCACCATTTTAGGTACAGGTGACCTGGTGACTTGTAGCCTAACCTTGTGGTGTTGCTTTGTTAGGTAGCTTTTTGTGGTGTCTTGTAGGCGCAGGGTTGTGTCAAATATCCCTACCATGTCCAGCGAGTCGTTGGTGGCCGAGGCAATGCGCCTCGTGAGGTAAGCTGGCAGGATGGACCTGGTCATCCAGGAGGTGCTATTTTTCCCGGCTTGTGTCCCTCGCTAGGCATCTGCAGGGGTGGCCGCAGCGGTGTTGGCATGCTCGCCGCCAAGGTCCGGGTGTTCTCCGGGGGCTGCACCGCTTGCAGTGTGTGCGCGCGGCCACTCTGGTCAGCAGGGAGTGGCCGTTGTAATGGCAGAGGCCGGGCGTGCGTTAGCATGGTCGTCTGAGAAGGCTGGGTCCGAGCGGGGGAGGAGGGGGAGCGTTGTATGCCCAACTGGGGAATATGTCAGGCTGGCCGGCCCATGTAGAGAGCAAGCTTCAGGCGCGATCTGGCCTCAGAGGGCAGAGCAGAGACGAGCAGACCCAGTCCGTGGGCTGCACGTATACAGAGCCTCGGAAACAGCAGAGGAAGGAATCTAGCGGCATCTGAGGAGTTGCCCGCTCCGCTTGTCCACGAAGGGAGGAGGGGCTCCATGAGGTGTGCGGCCTCTGTGGAGCCCTGGGGACATAGCACGTCGGTCAGGTAAAGGGCAAGATGGTGGGGCTGGGTGGGGGAAAGTAGGGCTAATGGGCTCCAGATAGGGAATGACCAAGGGCAGGCATGGGGGAGAGTAGGGGAGATGCCCCAATGACTGGAGGGGAATAGTGAGGATAAGGAGCTTGATTGGGAGGAGGGAGGGGCAACAATGGAGCGGTCAACAGGGACTGGGATGGGTTGGACATTTTTGATGACTAGGGGGGCACAGGCAGAGAGGGGGGGACTTAGTGTCCCACCTGGACACATACATGAGTAGAGGAGGGTTCCTGGGAGCGGGGGAAATGGGACAGGAGCGTCCAGGGGAGGGAGTGCCCAGCATGAAGGGGGGAAGGATCCAGCTTCCTCCATAGTGGCAGCAATTTTGGACTGGAGTAAAGAGGAGGTGGACCATGGGGAGGAGGACACGGGGAGGGAGGACCTGGGAGACTAGGATTTTGGCATATGCAAGAGACTCCCCATTGTGGGCTGGTCTCTGGGGAGGTGGGGGCTGGGCGGGGGTGCCCACAGAACCTTTAAGTCGGGGGTCTTGAAGGTAATGAGTCCTGGAGTCTAGGGAGGGTAAGGGGCAGGTTTCAGGGCTCCAGCACACCAGTCCTGTCTTCTTTATTACAGGGACAGGAATGGGGCACTGGAGCAGACTCTGCAGAGCTGGGGACAGCTCCCTCACGCTGAGGTGAAGAGAGGGCTGGGCACCACACAGTCCGCCCAAAACCGGCGAGGGATCCCAACGGAGCTAACACAAGAAGGATCTGAGCGACCTCATTGGTCCCAGCAACCGGTCGGTCATGCACAACCTCTGGTGCGCGAGAGATGGTGAAGGCGCGTAGCTTAGCGACAAACTGGCAGGGTCGTTTCGGGCTCACCAGACGCTGGTTGTGGCTACGCCATGTTGAAGTATGTAGAACATGAGGCACCAATAGTGCGGCGCAGCGAATGGGAGTGTGTGGAGGACCCGCTATGTGGGGTTGCACTAGATTACGAGGAAGACAGTTTGGAGGAGGGCAAGTTCCAGGAGGAGGAGCCAGAAGCTATTGGGGGCGGGTAACAAAGTGTGTAGTGTTTTTCAGGTGCCTAAGGTGGACACAGGCAGATAGCAACAGCACTGGCACAGACCTTGGCACCAGGTAAGGCCGTAAAAGAGGTTGCTGCTTCTACAATGGTGTCCACAGGCATGGATGCTTATGCTGGCGCAGTAGGAGGCAAGAGGCTGCGCAAAGGCAAATACGCGACCGATGTGGAAGTGGGCACGGAGAGTTTAAGAAGTTACCTTCTATGGGGGTGACCAAACCTTTGGGTGCCTATTTGACACTGGCAACAAATGAGCGCATTTGGAAGGGGGACTATGTGGAACTGCTGAAGCTGCTGTCGCAAAAGGGCTGTAAGGAGGAGGAATACGAATTGGCCAAGCAGCCAAAGTTCCCCTTACGATAGAAAATTGGACCGCGGCATTCTTAATATATGCCAGTGTTTGTTGCAAGAAATATCCAGATCGCTTCATGGTGACGTTTAAGTACATGGATGTGATTAGGAAGGTGCAAACCACAGAAGGGGGAAATGTTTGGGCGCTTTTGGCGTGGGACCCAAAGGCCAAGTGGGGCGCGTTAGATTCTGATCTATGGCAGCACACTATGGGGGCTGCAAAGGGGGTGGGGGAGACGACATTTACGGCGAGTGGGCTGCCCATCGTATATCGTCCCTTTCAGGGCAGCCCACCCAGGGAGGGGTGGGCGGACCCTCAAAACCTTTGTCAAGGACGGGAGGGTCGTGTTGGGATTATAACAAAGGACTGTGAACGCGGGAATATTACAAATTCCACCACAGATTCTAAGAGTGTTCGAGCAGACACCCCCTGGTCAGCTGCTATGGGGCAGGGGGTGCATACAACAGCCAGGGAGGAAGCCATACTCTTGGTACCTACATGGTGCTGGGAGGGATACTGAGCCAGAGGCGAACCCACCTTGATGAATTTGTGACTAGGGGGGGTCGCTCTCATTCCCGCGCCAGTTAGAGCAGGCTCCACAGTGAAACTCGAATAAAATTGGAGTGTGATTACAGGACCTTCGTAAAATTACAGGTGTAGTAATCAATATACAGATTTAAGTATATTATAAAGGGCGTAAGACTAGGGATCTAACAGTCCTGAAGAAAGCCAGGAGAGACACGATATCCGGCTGAAACATGTCAACTTTTTTGCAGAATGGAGGGGTGAATGGTGCATAATTCACTCGCTTCACCTCCATTCATTGGTGCTGAGATACCGTTTAGCTCTAACCAGGGAATCCGCAAATAAAATAGATATTGGGATAACCCAGAGTTAATTTTAACAAATAGTGTGCACTTATTTTTCATTAGATCCTGACCTTTTTGTATATGGTTGTATTGTCTTGCACACCCTATTGCTCCACCTCATGCGTTGGTCTGCTCAGAGGTGTTTGTAGCAGCCCAAAGATGCATGCCACAAACGTTTGTGGGTGAGGGCAGTTTTTTTTAAGCATTGCACTTTGCCACTTCTTATCTCTCTTAAAAAGCGATCTATGCTTCTCTACTTTTCAGTGTATGATTAGGTATACCCAGAGGAGGGCGAAGTAGGATAATTTCCTCTTTCCCCATTTTTTTTGTGTGTGGTTCAGGAAGCCAATGGCAGCAGTATGGGGGGCCATCAGCAACAGCTTACAAGAGGGAGTAGAGGGGGCAAGGACTTGGTTGGAAGGGCTTGTACTCCGGTTAACCTCAATAGGTTTGAGTATTTGTTGAGGTTCTACAGGTGTGCGGAGGACGCAGAGCTATTGAGGGAGGTTTCCGGTGCGGGTTCAGGTTGGGGTACGAGGGTCCGAGGATTCAACGATGGGACAATAATTTGCGTTCAGTGGCGGAGCACAAGCAGGCAGTGAGGGGCAAATTGGAAAAGGAGGTGCAGGAGGGCAGAATGGTGGGACCATTCACTGACTGGGCTATGGCAAACCTTATTGTGTCTCTAATCAGGGTGGATCCAGAGGAGGAAGGGCAGTTTTGTTTGATCCAGTATCTGTCATGGCCGACGCGGCAGTTGGTGAATGACTTTATCGCGGAGGAGGCATAGTCAGTGTCTTACTAGTCAGTGGATGAGGCAATGTCACTGGTTGTGACGGCAGGCCCAGGTGCATTGATGGCAAAATGTGAAGTGAAGTCAGCTTTTCGGCTACTTCTGGTACACCCAGAGGATTTCCAGCTACTGGGTATGCATTTCAAAGACAATTGGTATGTGGACAATGGGCTGTTAAGTATCCTGCGCATTGTTTGAGTGCTTTAGCAAATTTGTGCAATGAGTAGTCACATGGCAGACAGGCCATCAGCTTGTGATGCATTACTTGGACAATATCTTTTTTCGTGGGTGCACCGGCTCGACGGACTGCCAGATGAGGCAGGCTAGCTCCTAGGAGCTCACGGGTGACCTGGGGGTGCCATTACCACCGGAAAAGTAGGTGGATCCCCACACAGTGCTCTCATTTTTTTGTTGTTGTTTTTTTTAAAACCTTTATTGTACCGTTAAAGTCACACAGCTGTTGGCCTACAACCCATGGGGCCGGCCGCCATCACAATCTTGCGTTCACACGTCAATAGTATAAAGTTGGAGTCTGAATGTTATTCTTTTGCAATCGCACTATTACATTGAATAAAAGGGGTACATTATAGTCGATATTCTGCTGATCAGTACAGGTTTTTGGTTTTCTATTTTTTAAACAATAAAACCAACAACAAAAAACATAAGGAATCGCATGTCGGTCGTACATTGTCGATTATTGGTCGCATTAGCTGAGTATGGAAGCGTTACCTCAGTGTCAATTCAGCCTGATTCGCTCCAAGACCCTACAATTACGTGGCCAGGAAGCGCTCAGGGTCCCTAGGAGGCAGCCCCCTCAGTATCATCCCCTACTTGTCCCTTGAGTTCTCTCCCTAGATCCAAAGTCCGCCCCGGGCCCATGACCACCCATTCCCTGTAGAATCTGCGTAATCTAGTAGTCCTCCTCCCCTTCCTCATCTGATAGAGCCTGATCATCTTCCAGCAGTGGTTCACATATCTCCCCTCTGTATTTGTTCCACGGGGTCCAAATTGTATTCCATTTCCTGGGACAGGCCCGGTTTGAATACACCGCCCTTTCCGTCACCATCACCCTATCCATATTTAGGCACCATTGTGATTTCGTTGGCATTTCCGCCGCCCCCCAGCGCTGTGCAATGTCTCGCTTGGCTATTATCATACCCAATGTAACCCAGAGCTGACCGTGCCTGGACAAATCAGTAGCGTCCCACACATTCAGTAGGCATTTTCGTGGTTCGGGGAGTAGGGAAATCTCTAGTGTCTGTGATATCGTGCGCATTATTCGCTTCCAGTATTCCTGGATATGCGGGCAGTCCCATAATGTGTGGAAGAACGTGCCCTCCTCCCCACACCCACGAAGGCAGTAAGGGTGTTGTGCTCTTTGGATGCGGTGTAACGTGGTCCTTGTGTAATACACCCTATGCAAAATTTTCAGCTGTACAAGCCTTAATCTTGCGAAGATACCTACTTCCTTAGGCGACGCCATCGCCTCATTCCATTCGTGTTCATCCATATCATGGATGTCACCCTCCCATTTCTCCTTCAATGGAGCCATTGAGTCCGGCAAGTTGTTGAGTAGTTTACGGTATGTAAGTGATGTCGCACGCTCTATCATGAATTCCGTGAGGAGGCGATCCTCAAGTGGGGACGACTCCGGCACCTCCATGTCAGGGGGTATGGCCGCGAGCAACGCATGCTGTATCTGAACATATCTGTACGATTCCCTCTCTCCCAGATCGTAAAGTTCCTGCAGCCTGGCAAATGGCACCACCTCTCCCTTTTCCCATAGGTCCCCCACTGTAGATATCCCTATGGTATCCCAGTGAGAGAAGCCTCTGCTGTTTCTCAGGTTTCCCAGGGCTCGAGAGGCCCACAGTGATGTGAGCTTGGTTATTCGCCCTTTCCACCCCAGCGCCGCCGTCGCTGCATGCCATAGCGCTGCTGTAAGTCTGGTGGGCCCCTTCAGTTTACCCACTTTCCTCTGGTCATACAGTGGAGCCAATAGACTATACGCGCCCAGTTGTGCCCTATCGGCCTGAAACGCTGTGTCGTTTTGCGGAGCATGTATCCATTGATTGATGGGCTTCAGCTGCGCCGCCCAATAGTATAATTTCAGATTAGGCAGCGCAATTCCGCCATCGTACCACCCCCTGTGTAGTTTGATCTGCGCTATGCGTGCCGGGAGGTTCCCCCACAGAAGTCTAGACACCAATGCCGCTACCTTCCTAAAGTATTTCGGATCCACCGGATATGGAGTATTCTCAAGTATATACAGAAAGCGGGCAGGGACATCATTTTATAAAGTGCGGATTTCCCCAACAGAGTCAGCGGCAGCCCCGCCCATAACTTAACATCCTGCTTGAGTCTTTCCACGGGAGGCACCAGATTTCTACTCATGAAGTCCGTTGGGTCCCTAGTTACATGTATGCCCAAGTATTTAAAGGAGGAGCCAGCATCCCTTAGTGGGCACTCAGTGCTCAGTGTCGGGACTGGACCCTGCAGGACGTACATTTCTGATTTGTTCCAATTTAACGTGTAACCCGATACCCCACCATGGCTGTCACAAAGAGTCAGGAGCGCCGGCACCCCATGTTCTGGGTCCGTTAGGTAGACCAGCATGTCATCTGCATATAAGGAGAGCCGGTCCTCCCAGCCCCCCTCCCATCGTATTCCTTTCAGCAGCGGTGTTGTTCGGATTAAGGTGGCCAGTGGCTCCAATGCAATTGCGAACAACAATGGCGAGAGGGGGCAACCCTGACGAGTGCCCCTTCCCAGAGGGAACGTTCGTGAGATATGGCCGTTAGCTACCACCTGCGCAACCGGGTCAGCGTATAATAACCTAATCCATGCGATAAACTTGGGGCCAAAGCCCATATAAGCCAGAACCTCAAACAAGTAGTTCCACTCTACAAGATCAAATGCCATCTTCGCGTCCAGGGCCAGTATAACTGCTTGTGTAGAGATCGATTCCGCCCTAGCCAGCACCCCATGCAATCTACGCAAATTCAGCGCCGTATTTCTATGAGGCATAAATCCGGATTGGTCCGGGTGTATGAGGTCGGGCAGATGCGGCACCAGTCGGGCCGCCAGGAGTTTGGCGAGGATTTTAGCTTCTGCATTAAGCAGTGAAATAGGGCGGTAAGAGGAACACTCCTCAGGCGGTTTCCCCGGCTTGGGGATTGCCACTATAGTGGCCAGTCTCTGATCTGGCGGAAGTTTCCCTTTCTCTAAACACTCCTTGTACATTGCTAGTAGATGTTTACTTAGCCTATCCGGCGTTGACTGGTACCATTCTATAGGTATCCCATTTGGTCCAAGCGCTTTACGGGGGTTCAGAGCACCTATAGCCAATCGGATTTCTTCCGTAGTTATGTCCGCATCTAGCTCCGCGGTAGTCTCTGACTTAAGTGTCTGGACCCCAATCGGCTCCAACGCCGCCCTGGCCATTTCTGCTGTTACCACCCGTTCCGGGGTATATACTTCCTCGAAGTGGGCTGCTAGTATCTCCACTATTTGTTCCGGGTGCGTATGTACTACTCCTAGTTTGTCCTTCACTTGTTGTATACCTCTAGAGCTGCCCTCCCTCTTGTCCAGCCATGCCAACATCCTACCCGCCTTGTCCCCCACTTCATAAATCCTATTCTGTGTGTCAGTTATATGTCCCTTAACCTGATTCCGAACAAGATCCGTGTACATCTGTTGCTGGAGGTGAAGTGCGTGGGACATGGCTGGAGTGGAGTGTGTCTCATGCGCTGCCGCTGAGTCTCGCAGCGTTAATTCCAGTCTAGTTAGTTCCTGTGCTTTTTCCCTTTTGTACCCAGTGATCGAATTTATGGCCTGACCCCTCAAGACCGCCTTATACGCTTCCCACAAAACCTCCGAGGAGCGTACTGAGTCTACATTTTCGGCAAAGTATTGCGTTGTCGTCCTTTTAAGAGCTCTTTGAACCTGAGGGACCTTAAGATATGCAGCTCGTATAGGGTATACACGTTTGCGAGACTTCTCCTGGGTGGAAAGTGTCAGGGTGATCCGGGAGTGGTCCGATATACCCCTCGGGTGAATTTCAACGGCGTCTATGTGGTGGATACCGCTACCCAGGGCTAAGAAGTGATCAATTCTCGACATGCTGCCGTGTACAGCGGAGTGATAAGTATATTGCTGTGTCTGGGGGTGTGTAAGTCGCCATACGTCAGTTAGACCCAACGCTGTTAAGAAGCGCTGAAAGCGGGAGGGCCCTGCAACGCGTGTCATCGTCGGGAACCTATCCAACTGCGTGTCTACAATGGCATTAAAGTCTCCCCCAAGAATGACATCCCCCTCGGGAAGAGTCAGTAAAAATTCAGCTAACTCCGGGAGTTTCACTGAGTGGAGCGCCGGAGGAATGTACACCGATACCAAACTAAGGGGTCTACCCTCCCACTGTCCCTGCTGGGCTGCTAAACACCCTTGGCCGTCAGTCTTAGTGTTCAACGGAATGAAGTGTGAGTATTTCTGAAGTAAGATGCCAGTCCCTCGTGACCCTGACGTAAAATCTGAATGGATTATCATTTTGTATCCTCTCTTATCCATGGCTTTGGATGCCCTCCCCGTTAAATGTGTCTCCTGCAGGAGTGCTATGTCGGGTTTCTGTCTCTTTAGTGCAGCCAATACCAATCCACGTTTCACCTTGTCTCCCAGCCCTCTCACATTCCATGTCAGTATTCGCAGGGGGGAACCCGGTGAACATGACTCAACTTCCTCCGTTCTAAGTGTCTGGTCGTCTGCCATATGTAGTCATGTGGACATGTGCGTGTCTAACGTGAATTGTGCCATGAGCGCTTTGTCTCCACCCATTCGCTAGACGGCGTATAGTAGGGACATGATAGTTAGACCTTGTTTGTACTTTCCAGACTGTTGCTAAGCATCCCGAATGTTGAACATCATACCTCGACCATGCCTGTGTATTCCGAACATTTCCAAAACAAACCTCCTCCCCACCCCCCTCCCTGCCCCCCTGCTTGATGGACTTCCAACTGCCCGCCTCCCCAACTGAGCAGAGTGCTGAACCCATCCCAAACCCAGAGTACTTGCGTGTTGGGGGAGAGTGTCTCCCCGAGCAGGCGGCATCCCTGCTCTCATCCGGGGCTAACCAGGCCCGCGTCCAGCCGCGACTGCAAAATATTAGTTCCATCAGCAAGAGACAGCGGTCATGTTTTTCTCATTCAACCCGGGTTATTCTTCTCCGTCGGCTTCCGTGAGTCCATGTGTCGGGGATCTTCCCGATCCCCCTCTGCCCGACGCCTGTGACCCTGTTCGGCTGTCATCTCGGTGTCCATGGTTTGTCCTATGGGTTCTCCGCGGCTGTCCCCCAGTGCGCCATCCTTCAAGCCAATCCCTGGCCGCATCGGGGGAGTCGAAGAACCAGACCTTTTTATCAGCTACCACCCGGAGTTGGGCCGGGAAGAGCATGGAGTAGGGCAGTTCCTTTTCTCTCAACGTCTTTTTTACCTCAAGAAAAGTCCTCCTTCTCCGCGATACTTCCGCCGTATAGTCCGGGAAAAAGGACACCATGGAGTTCTGAATTTGAATGGCCGGCGCCTCTCTGGCCGCCTGTAGTATAGCGTCCCGGTCCCTGAAGTTAAAGAGTCTCGCTAGTATCGGCCTTGGTGGACCTCCTGTCATCGGTTTCCCCCCTGGCACTCTGTGTGCCCTTTCCACAGAGAAGAAATGCGAAAGACCCTTGGGCTGGAGCTGATTGTTGATCAGGTCTTCCATGTAGATGTCCATAGCTCCTGTGACTTCTGACTCCGGCACACCCAAAATTCTGACGTTGTTCCTCCGCGAGCGCCCTTCCTGATCGTCCAGCTTCTCTCTAAGTGTTTTGTTGTCCGCTTGCAATTTTCCCATCTCTACTTGTAGCTCAGACACATCTTCGACTAGGGATTTGGTGATGACTTCAACTTGTTTCACCCTTTCATTCATCTTCTGAAGGTCTGCGCGTATTAGTGTCACTTCCGTCGCTATTGCTCCCACTGTCTCCTGTACCTGAGCCAATGCTGCCAGGACATCCTCTAGAGTGGCTTTCTTTGTCCCGTCTCCGTCCATCGTTTTCCCCGCGGACTTGCGTTGCTCCAGGGGGGGAGTCTGCTTGTCGTAGGCAAATTTATCGAGCTTGGCCTGCGTGGAGTTGTGCCTGGGGCCTCTGTTCGTCATGCTGAACAACCTGTGACTGCTCCTATTACCAAGAGGGTCGCACTGCCTGTCCAGGGACGGGACTCTGCTCGCGTCTTCTAGGTGGTATCTGTGTGTTGACCGTGCCCAACTCCTCTTATCGAGTGCTATAAATCTTCCCTCATGTGGACGTGGCCACCAGCTATATCACCACGAGTAGTGCGAGCTCGGGCAGGAGCCCGCACAAGGTGTTTGCCACCGGGGTGCCCCTTCCACCCCCCTTCGTGTGTCCAGCGTGTTATACCCCCTTCGTTGCTTCTCAGTACTGTCCTGGGGTAATAGGCCTCTAGGTCAGAAGAGGGGATAAATCCTGTGTGCCTCCGCCGGTATAAGCATGTGCCAATGCGATCACCCGGTACCGGTATCTGTGGTCGTTCAGTTGGTCGATGTTGTGCGCGCCCGGAGTGTGCCTTTCCGGCTCCGCCGTGCAAATTGGCAAGTGGTCAGGCGCTGCCTCAGTTCCAGCCGTGGGGGTGGAGTGTCTGTATGGTGCCAGCCCGCCGCGTCCCGCCAATGCACCCCCAGTCACCCGGTGCTTCCCTACTCGTCGCGGCTCCTCAGGCGTTCAGGCACAGGGGTCCAGCGGTGGTCTGTTCGGGCGGCCACGGCTGGGACGGTTCTGCCTCCCAAAATGGCGGTTCCGTACCTGTGTTGCGGCGTCCGCCGCAGACTCTTTTCGCCGTCCCCCGTGGAAGCGCCCGACAGCCCGAGCATCCGCAAGCCCCTCCGATGGGTCCGGAGTCCTCCCGGGCCTCACCGATGTTTCCGCCGAAGGTCCGTCGCTTCCGGTGGTAAACACCCGCCGAAGCCTCACTTCCGCCCGGGTACTGTCGGCAGTCCACACCGCCCCTCCCCTCACTTTGTCGTTCCGTCGAATGCCGGGCCGCCGCTGCCTCGAAAGTTCTCCTCAGGTTGCCGCACGGTCTCCAGACCTAGTCCGCCCCGTCTGGATGATAAATTTATCGGATAATACCTCCGGATTTATGCGGGATGCCGCCTTACAGTGGGAGCCTCCCTAAGTTGCTGCCGCCATCATCGGCTGCTAGCCACGCCCCCCCAGTGCTCTCGTTTTTGGGCATTGAAATTGATTTGTTGCAAAAGGAGGCCAGGCTACCGGGATATAAGCGGGAAAAGATACTGAATCAAATAAGGTGCATGCTGGGGAAGGAGAAAGGCAAAGTGAAGGAAGTTCAGGTGCTGCTGGGTCACCTCAATTTAGCGAGCAGAGTCATACGGGCGGTGAGGTCCTTTTGCTGGAGGTTGGGGAGGTCGTTGTTGGCGAAAGCTCTCCCCCCATCGCCACGTGTGCATTGCGGCGGGAGTTAAAGGGAATTAATATTACAACTCCACTATGTACTTAACCCCGGGCAGGTGCTGGTCAGTAACTTGGGTTCAATTTAATACATCAACTCCACTGGTTACTTATCTCAGATCAAGTGCAGGTCAGTGACTTGTAGATGCAATTTAATATCCCAAATCCCCTAGGTACTTACCTCGTGGCAGGTGTTGGGCGGTGACTCAAGGGTCAAAAAGGATATTCCAAAAAGGCCAGGTACTAATCTCAGTAGGTGAGTGACAGTTTCCTGAAAAAAAAGAAACTATTCAACCTGGTACTTATTTCTAAGCAAATAAAATGTAAAAGAAAGAAATAATTATTTTAAATTTTTTTCCAACCACTCCGGTATCAAGCCTGGAGAATTCCTTTGGCGAGCTACTACTTTACACAGTAAGTACAAAACAATTCTGCAAATAATATCAGTGGTACTAGAAGAGACTGAACAGTGTCTACAAAATCCAATATGTTATTCCAACTCCGTCCACTACTCAGGGCAGGGGATTGTCACTGACTTGAAGGTCCAAATAAATATTCCTACTCCACATGGTTCCTACCCCAGGGCAGGTGCTGGACAATGAATTAGGGTCCAAATAAGTATTTGAAATCTGCCAGTTACTTACCTCAAAGCAGGTGCTGGTCACTGATTTGGGGTTGAGTTTAATATTCCAAAACCACTAACTACTTGCCTCATGGCAGGTGCAGGTGACTGACTTGTGGTCCAGTTTAATATTCCAACTTCATCGGATACTCACATCATGGCAGGTGCTGGTCAATAACTTGGGATCAAATTTAATATTAAAAGTCTGTCAGAGACTTACCTGTGGGGAAGAGCTAGTCAGAAACTCAAAAGTCCAAAATAATATTCCAAATCTGCCGGTTACTAGCCAGACAGGGTGAGTGAGAGGACCCTGAATAAAAAACCTATTCATCGACAATATACTTATTTCTAGCCAATTACCATGTTACAAAAAAAATACACAAAATGTGTAATAATAAAAAAAAACCATATAAAACAAATAGAATATTTTGATTTCCCAGTGTAAGAACCTGAAGAACTCCCTGGTCAAGCTACTGCGCTACAAATTAAGTACTAAAAAGTCTACTATTACCAATACTAGTACTAAAAAACTGAACAGTGATTTCAAAATCAAAAGAAAATATTCAAAAACCATCACATACTTAACACAGGAAACCTAATGGTCACTGACTAGGAGATGCAAATTACTATTCCAACTCCACCGGGTACTTTTAACAGTTGGCAGGTGACGCCAGTGACTTTTGGTCCAATTTAAAATTCCATCTACGCCGAGTTCTTACCTCAGAGTGTGGTTCTGAAATTCTGGACTTGTGTAATCATTCTGGACTCGAGAATTAAAACTTCGTCGAAACATGATGAATTTGGTATCAAAAGACCGAGAATGACGAGTACACTATGTACAAGCATTCCCAGCATATTCGAGTGACGATTTCATCCCGAGATGGCCATTATCGTTTTCATGCCCTGGCTTCCATTTTATATACGGCAGCCATTTTCTGTGTTGCCCTTTACGTAGGCCTTAATCCAGCCAGATTCGATCCCAAAAGGACACGTACACCTTCATCGACTTTCCTATGACCTGTGCAAGTTGGAACCATTGCCCCAGGCCGAACTCGTTAGGTCAGTTCCCCTCCCAGTGGCCGAACAAGATAGCATCAAGGCTCAACAAGCCATAAAACCATTTTCAGCGCACACACCTGCCGTATCTTGCTCGCATCTGTCTCTGCTCTTTTTGCTTCACTTGCTTTATGGTGGGGAGGTGCCCGTTTTTATTGGGGGTCCACCGATATCTGATGAAATGTTGGGCCTTGCCGGGTGATTTGTTGTAGGCAGCACGAAGTGAAATATGGACATGTCATCATGACTTTGCTTTCTCTTTGTACTAGAAATATGTCAATGATTTACTGTAAAACCAAGAATGTTTGCCTGAAGCTTAAAATTCTGTATAAGAAGAGAAGCCTGATTTTGTAAATTCGAGCAGTCTCCTGAGAATATACTTCCCGTGTGTTGTACTTCTAGGACACTTGTTATTATTATTATTATTATTGGGCATTTGTAAAGCGCCTGGTTACGCCACTGGCGTGTCCCCGCGCTGTAGTAAGTGAGGTGACTGTCCCCCCCTCTCCCAAAGAAGACTACTTGCTGAAGAGATGGGTTTTAAGCTTTTTCCTAAAAAGAACTTCAGAAGGTTCAAGTCGCAGTTCTAACGGTAGAGCATTCCAGCAACCAGGGGCAAGGTGTCTGAAAGATCTACCCCCCATACGTGCTTTCCTAACTCTGGGGATCTTTAGCAGTCCCGTTTGAGAAGACCGTAGACTACGTGTAGGTTCATAATGGGTCACCAGACTCTGAAGCGGAACGGGGGCTTTACCGCTTAAAATGCGGTGGCATGTGGAGAGAGCTTTGAACTCTATCCTCTTCTCCACGGGGAGCCAGTGGAGGGCTTGTAAAGCTGGTTTGGAGGGTGACCTCCTGGGGAGCCTGAGGACAAGCCGTGCCGCGGCATTCTGGAGCACTTGCAGGCGACCCAGGACCTTTTTCGCGGCCCCCAGATATAGCAGATTCCCGTAATCGAGCCGCGACGTGACCAGGGCGTGCACCAGCGTCCTTCGAGCAGAAATAGGGAGAAGATCTAAAACTTTCCTTAAGGCTCTCAGGACACCGAAACACACCCCCGTCACGTGGCTAATCTGGGGGCCAAAGGCAAGGTCCCTGTCCAACCACACGCCAAGGTTCCTAGCCTCATGGCAGGGAACGGGGACCTCACCCAGGCAGGGTGGCCACCACGCCGATGACCACGCAGACGGACCTCCCCCCACCACGAGCACCTCAGTCTTGCTACCGTTCAACTTTAAACAGTTTGCGGACATCCAGGTTGCTAGATCTTGCATGCAATTCCTGAAGATGTCCGCTGCAAGGCCGGGAGCACGCGATAGGGAGATGACCAGCTGCGTGTCATCAGCGTAGGACACCAGGCGAAGGCCGTGGCCCTCCACGATAGCTGCTAGGGGGGAGACATGGATATTGAATAAGGTTGGGCTCAGGGACGAGCCCTGAGGCACGCCCAGGCCCAACTCAATCTCCCTCGAGCAGCTATCACCCAGGCGAACCTGGAAACGCCTGTCGGACAGGAAGGACCCGATCCAGCCAAGCGCTTCTCCAGTGACCCCACCTTCATTCAGACACTGCAGCAAGGTGGAATGTGCTACAGTGTCGAATGCTGCACTTAGATCAAGTAAGATCAAGGCCATTGTTTGGCCCTCATCTGCGCCCTGGCGTAGTGCTTCAACCGCCACCAGAAGCGCTGATTCCGTCGAGTGACGGGGGCGGAAGCCAAATTGAGAGTCATGGAGTATAGAGGTCACCTCCACGAACTTCATCAGTTGTAGGTTGGCTATTTTTTCCGCCACTTTGGCCATACAGGGCAGGAGGGAAATAGGGCGCAGATTGTCGAGTTTTTCGAAACTGACATTGGCTTTCTTTTGCAGGGGTAGTACAACTGCCTGCTTCCAGGCATTGGGAACACGCTGGGACTTGAAGGAGGTATCTAATAGGTGGCGAATATAGGGTTCAAGAACTTGTAGGCTACCCTTCAGTCGACCAGGGGTGGTCGGGTCTCTCGGGGAACCAGATTTTATCGACCCACAGATGCGGAGGAGTTCCTCCGCAGGAGGGGTGACGAAGATGGTTAATCGCTGTTCCCCTTGGGTTGTAATGGTCTCCTGGTATAAAGGACTATTGTCTGCTTTCTGAGGGAAGGAATTGTATATGTTGGTAACCTTATTTGCAAAGAACTCTGCAATCCGGTCACAGCCCTCTGGGGTGCAAAGTTTCTTGGGCACCACCGTGGGCTTCCCTACTGCAATAGATTTGTAGATTGAGAAGAGTTCCTTGGTGGACTGTTCAGCTTCTTCAATCTTGTTGCAGTAGTATAGAGATTTGCCCTTTTTTATCAGTTTATGATAATTGCGCCTACATTCAGTGTATTCTGCTTTGGCATGGGACGAGTAGGCAATCCTCCATTGCCTTTCAGCACGTTTACACGCTGCTTTAGCCACCCGCATGTCCTCGTTGTACCATGGAGCCGATCTCTGGACTCGGCCCCCCATTTTTGCCACACCAAGCGGAGCCACCAGGTCCAAGGCCTCCGTGATACGTTGGGAGAGGTTAGAGTTGATTTCTTCAACCCCATCACCCCCAGGATGACCCTTCACAGTTAGTGCTTGATTGAATTTGGCTTGGGAGAAAGCCGCCCATCTCCGCCTAGGGTGTTTATCAGCAGGAGGTTCGTTCGGACTCGCTCCCTGCATCTTAATGGTGAATGGGATAAGATGATGATCGGACCATGGAATGGGGATCGGAGTCTGAGCTTCCACTTGGCTCCAGTTAGCAAAAACCGGGTCGAGAAGGTGGCCCATCTTGTGGGTGGGGTACTGTACTTTCTGATCAAACTGTAGATCTGCCATAGTTTGACAGAATTCACCTGCCGCCTTGTCAGCGGGAGTATCTAAGTGTAGATTTAGGTCGCCTAAGACTAGATATTTATCAGTACTTAGTGCGGCCTCTGTGACTCCTTCGACTAGCTTCTCGATAAAGGCTGTAGAGGTTACCTTGGTTGCAGCCAATAAAATCGATCCTTGACTTCACCTAGAAGACTCTGAGTTTCTGTGGTCTGAATCAGGAAGGACTCGAGGTCTCTGGGTGTACCCTGACACCGCTGGGTTGCCGGTTCTGTGCCGGTTCTTAAAAACCCAGTACCTCAAGAGCAGGTGCTGGTCACTAACTTGGGGTTCTATTGAATAATCCAACTCCACCGGGTACTTACCGTCAGATGCAGATGCTGGTCAGTGACTTGGAATCCAAATTAATATTCCAACTCCAACACTTAGCTCAGGGTAGGTGTTGGTCAGGGAATTGAGGTCCGGTTTAAAATTCCAACTCCACCAGGTACTTACCTTTGAGCAGGAGCTGGTCAGTAACTTGTAGTGTCAATGAATAATCAACTCCACCGGGTACTTCTTTCTGGGCAGGTTCAGGTCAGTGACTTAGAGTTCAAATAAATAATCCATCTCCACCTGGTACTTACCTCAGGGCAGGTGCTGGTCGGTGACTTGGAGTCCAATTCAATATTGTAACTCCACCGGGTACTTACCTCAGGGCAGGTGCTGGTCGGTGACTTGGAGTCCAATTCAATATTGTAACTCCACCGGGTACTTACCTCAGGGCAAGTGCTGGCCATGGACATGGGGTCCAGTTTGATATTCCAACACTACCGGTTACTTACCTCTGAGCAAGTGCTGCTGAGTGACTTGAGGTCCAAATGAATATTCCAACTAAAAAAGGTACTTACCTTGTAGTAACTATTCAACCAGAACGACCACAAGACACCACTGCCAGATTTCATGACTGTATGTACAAGATAGGTAACTGGATGGCACAAAACTGCTTGAAGTTAAATTCCAGTAAGACAGAGGTTGTGCTATTTGGGAACAACACCGCTTTCTGGACACCCAACTGCTGGCCGAACTCACTAGGACACCTGCCAGTCCCAACCAGGAAGGTGAAAAACCTGGGAATTTGGATCGATGACACTCTTAGTTTCAAGGACCAGGTGAACTCAGTGGCATCCTCTATCGCGTTCACTCTTAGAGCCTGCAGAAAAATCATGCCTCTAATTCCTAAAGAAGCACAACAAACGGTAATAACTGCACTAGTAATGTCTAAATTAGACTATTGTAACAGTCTTTACCTCAAGTTCCAAGAAGGCCTAATGAATAAATTACAGATTCTCCAGAACGCAGCGGCCAGACTCCTTACTGGAACGTCTAAATATGCATCGATCTCAGGTTCTATCAGAAGGCTACACTGGCTGCCCATGAGGAAGCGCACTAAGTGTAAGGCCTTGTGTCTGGTCTTCAAAGCACTGCATGGAATAGGACCAAAATTCCTAAAACACCACTTCCGATGGTACTCGCCTAAAAGAACACTCGGTTCTTCGGATGCCAAATTGGTTGTTACGCCCCGGACGAAGAAAGCCAATTGGGGCGGCAGAAGCTTTATCGCTAATGCAGCCATAGCCTGGAATTCCCTCCCTCCGCATCTACGACACATGACCAACCTCATGGCCTTCAAGAAGGTTCTGCAGGGGTCTTCAAACTGTGGGGCACGACCCCCAGGGGGGCCGTGAAGCGATGCAAAGGGGGTCGCGCTCCCAGTCACACTTCTGCCAAGGGCTTCAGCCCCCCTCTTCCCCCGTCCTGTGTGTCAGCCCGGGCTGCTTCAGTGCAACTTGAGCTGCTTGGGGTTCAGATGGGCAGTGTCTGGAGTATTATCTCCAGCACGCCCGTCAAAGTTTTTCACAGGTCTTTAAAGACCATTTACATATTTACATGCCTTTGTAAACTAGTTACAGAGGCTTAGTGTTTTTTTCCTGATTCCAGTACCCCCTGGGTCCCACTCTGCCTATTCCTTACATTTGTATTTTACATTTACTGATGTAGTGTGAGAATGCATTTCATGAAAAGGAATATAAAGTAGGGTTGCCAAAAGTAAAATGCCTGTGCGTGTTGTTTAAAGAGCCTGCAGAGACCTCCTCTTGACATTAAATAGATGTATAAATACAAAAGTATGTATTCATTCATTATGTGACTTTTCGGTGTTTGTTCTTTTTAATTATCGGTCATGGATCATTGAGGCAGTCCTAAAACACAATTAAAAGTGCTTTCTATTTATATTTGCTGTTCGAAGTATGCACAAGTGCTTAAAATACAGCTTTAGGTGACTGCTTTTTTTTGTACCAACTGGGCCATCAAAATAATCTACTGGCAACCGTATCCATAAGACTGGAAGTTTGTTGCAGGATCAGCACATTATTTATTTCCTCCACCCTGCCATAATAGCAATAGTTTAACTTAGATCTTCGTCAATAACATGCTGGGTTACTTCAAGTGTCTGGGAATGGACCCTGCATTCAGACAACTCACCCCTCCTTCACGCCCTTAACTTTCACGCTCACCCTGCCCTCATAGCGATCACAATGCACTCACACAGATCACTATGCACTCACACCATTCGCCTGCTCACCCTGCACTCACAGTGATTACTCTGCACTTGCGCTGTTCACCCTATACCTCACCCTGCAGTCACACAAGCACACTACTCATCCTGCAATCAAGTGACACTTCACTCACCTGTCCCCCTCACTGCTGAATACACAACTCACTCAAACAAGCCCAGCAGTAATCATACATTCATTCATCCCATTCTGAATTTTCATCCGCACCCAAATTCGTACGGCCACCTCACTCGCCCTGCAGTCACTCCTCTCACCCTACTCTCACACTGTTGCATCACTCACCGTGCACTCACATGGGCACTCCTGCCACCCACAGAGCGCAGAGGGTTAATGTGCCTGCTACAAAGAATATGCACCATGCAGATAACAGAAATGAGTGTGAGTGAACTATGAGTAGCGCTATAAAAAATGAAATGTTTGTTAGAAAGGTGTTATAGAGAGATGAGATGCATTGTTGGTGAGTGGTAGTGAGGGAATTCATGGAGTAGGAGGAAACGGAGGTGGGGCACCAAAAAAGACTGTTGCACCGGGTGCAACCAATGTTAGGGCCAGCCCTGGCTGGGAGTGTTAGTACCCTTACCCCAGATGTTCTGGTCTAGTGGCTCCCCTGCTCCTGCCGATTATTATTATTTACATTTGTAGTGCGGTACTGTTACCAAAAGATGTCCTGGGGCTAATAACCATCTGCTGCCTGAAGGCAAATGAGAAACACACGGAAGGAGATGGAGAACCAGTCAAATGGGGTAACCTACAGAGCATAGAGAAAGGTTTTTATATCTTTTTAAAGGATAATCGATTCTTGGTGGAGTGATACAAAGGAGGGTGCAAGTCCCATAACTGCGCGGCCTGCACCAAAACAACGAGATAGACAACTCATGCCTTCTTGAATTGGGGAACAATAAGCAGAGTGGCACAGGCTCAGAGGTCCGACCCGTATGTTTGATGAGAGGATGAGAGAGGACAGCAAGGGATTGAGAGAATTTGATTGAAGAGGTCAGGCAGGGATGAGGAGAAATATAAATTGCAGAAGAGTAGTGTGGACATGCTAGAAGTGAGTGTGAGCCAAAGGTGAGGGCTTCTGTTAGAACAAAGGGGAGATGTGAAAGATGAATGGGGGGGACCGGAGAGGTGTAAGATACAAATAGACAATAAGTTGAATGGAGACACGAGGTGAATGAGAAGTGCTGAGGGGAACGGGTGGTGACAGGGCCAGAGAGGCCATGAGATAAATGCGAGAGACTGTTAGAGATGAGGGCAGTAAAAAGACAGAATGGCAAGAGGTGATTAAAGGTGAAGTGAGAGGTTGAATGGGGAGAGTTCAGCAGTTGTAAAAAGGGGTGAAAGAATATGGCCTGCAAAGTGAGAGAGGGATCCGGGGTTGGGAGAGGAGAGAGGGATGGAAGGGAGGGAGTGAGAGGAAAACTGCATGGGTAAACTGCTTAACTCTGCAGAAAACCGCCAGGGTTTTAAGGGACCCCTGATTCTCCCGGCCAGGGGAGCTTCTAATGTGGCAGCATGTATTCCTGCGGAGTGGAGGGCCCTTCACAAAGGTTGACTAGAAATCTTTCTGATGTTAATTTCTGTATTTTGGTTATAATCAGGTACTGATGGGGTGAAATCTTTCCTCCGTGTTATTGCGTGTAAAAAATTTATTTTAAAATAATGAAGCAATGCAATCCCAAAATACGCTGCGTCACGTAACATCATTTACATTTTCTTCCCACTCAATTTAGTCAAGCCTGCCGCGTAATTTGGTCCTCAACTGCCTCATAATTCCAGTAGCCCTGCCTACTGGGCAGGTGCTGGTCAGTCACTTGGAGTCCAATTCAATTTTGCAACTCCACTGCGTACTTACCTCAGGGCAGGTGCTGCTCAGTGACTACGAGTCCAAATGAATAATCCAGCTCCACCATGTACTTACCTCAAGGCAGGTGCTGGTCAGTGACTATGAGTCCAATTCAATATTCCAACTCCACCGGGTACTTATGTCAGGGCATGTGCTGGCCAGTGATTTGGGGTCCAGTTTAATAATGCAACTCCACCAGGTGCTTGCCTCAAGTCACGTGGTGGTCAGTGACTTAGGGACCAATTTAAAATTCCTACTCCACCATGTACTTACCTCAGGGAAGGTGCTGGTCAGGGATTTGAGGGCCAGTTTAATATTCCAACTCCACCAAGTACTTTCCTCAGGGCAGGTGCTCATCAGTGAATTGGAATCCGATTTAATATTCTAACTCCAACAGGTACTTACCTAAGTCAGGTGCTGATCAGTGACTTGATGCCAAAATGAATAATCCACCTCAACCGGGAACTTACATTTGTGTGTGAAAGAAAACAAACACCCACAAATTCCTCTGAATTCACAGGACTTAACAAACCTTTTAGTTTTTTCATACAGAAAACCAGAAGCAAACGAGAAGCAAACAACTGTTCTGCAACTGAAACCCAACTCGAGCATTATCTACCAAACCAAAAGAAAATTTACATCAGGCAACTCTACTTTGAAAACCCTACCCCACGATAACAAGAAAAAAGTAAAGTGCTGTACATTTAATTTTTTCCCCTCAGTACATTTGCAAAAATTCCTCACTTTAGAGAATATACTAAATAATAACATATGTTTTCCTTTCACAGATTGAAAACCATTAAAAAACAATAAAGAAATGTCAAAGCACACACACTACAACTTCATTTTTCTTCTTTCTCCAACAGATTGTACAACAATGGCATCCTCTAGACAAGCCAATTATGGCAGATCCAGAACTGGCAACAATCTTTTAAAATGTGTTGGTTGTATATCTGTATTGCAAAGACAGCATTCCAAAACCCGGGAGTATTTGGAGGTGTGTGCAATATTTCTCTTCCCATTGCACAGGCAGAGCGGTTACTCTGGAAGATACCGTTGTTAGGACAACAGACCATAACCACTCTGCCTCTGCAATGGAAATAGATGTATGTGAAAATGTTCAACAAATAAAGCTTCTCGCACACACCTCCAATGAATCCTGTAGTACCGTTTTAAGGGAAGTTGCCCAAAAATGTCAGTGTACGTTGCAAGTAGCATGCTTACAGTCCTCAACCTTAGAAGGATGGTTCAGAAGCAAAAACTGGCAAGTAATACCAGTGTAACACCTCGATCCTTCGAAGACATTAACAACCCTGCCCAACTAACTCTAACTTTTTCAAATGAACCTTTACTCCTAAATGACAATGAAAACGCTCTAAAAGGAATTTTAATTTTTAGCAGTAACCATAACCTTGTAACCTTAGAGAAAAGTTCAGTTTGGATGATGGAAGGAATATTTAAATCAACACCCCATCCATTTTCACAAATGTATACAATTCATGCTAACAGGATTAACACAACTGTTCCTTTAGTGTACAGTGAATTCTTAACAGTAATCAAAAGCAAAACCTTGAATAAAAGTCTTGGAAAAGTAATAATTGATTTTGAACTATCAATGATTACCTCATTAACCAAATTATACCCTGATACCCACATTCAAGGATGATTCTTCCACTTTTCACAGGTATATTGGCTCAATATTCAGAAATCATCCTTGGTTGAGGACTATTTATCAAGCAGCAGACTACAATTTGAATTACATAATCCAACTGTGTTATGACCCAGAAAGTGTAGTTGAATTCTACACTTCCATTCTCGAATAAGACTATTTCACCCAAAATGGTGAGAAATTGGCCCCTCTTCTAAATTACTTTGGGGATACATAACTTAGCAGTCTAAGCAGGTCAGGTCGCAGGAGGAAACCACGTTATCCTATAGAATGGTGGAACTGCAATCCAACCTGCTTACAGGGTGGTGCGTAAACTAACAATGCCATTGGGAGATCACACAATTCCTTTAACAAATCAGTAGCTAAACATCTGCCTAATCTTTATCATTTTCTGGAAATTTTGAAGCAGGAACAAAGTTTCCAGGAAATGAGACTGGTGCAACCACTGTCAGGTAGCCTGAATCCACCAATTAAAAAAAAAGTAAAGAAATGTCTGAGAGACTATTGGAAAAACTACAACAATTTTAGTTGATGGTGTCTTACTACCCTGACAGTAATGTGTATATACTACATTTCGGACAAAATCTAACAACTTTTCCACATTACTTGCCAGTTTTTAAACAAACACCAATTAATATGGATTTTTTTTATTATTATTTTTCGCCAAAAGTTAAGGAAAGTTGGGATTCCTACCTTTTGAAGTCTTCTTTTTTTCAACTCATGGTTACTCTTCTACAATCAAGATATCACCATGAGTCTCCAAAACTTTTGTTTAACCGCGCATTCATACATTATTATTTTTTCCCAAAAATCGAATCCAAATGAAAGATTTGAAAAAATATATTCCCAAAACAAAAACATTTAAAAAAAGGCAACTACATTAGCCTTAATCCCAAAAAATTAGGCAACTACTTTAGCCATCATCCACCAAAAGGCTGTTTTGTCTTGAAAAGAAAAGTACTGCACGAGTTTAAAAAATATTTGAAGCACATTTCTTCAGTCTACTTTATTAGTCTTAATCCAAAATACATCAAAATTCTTTCACCGTAAAAAATCTGTCTTCACAAAAAAAATTGTACAAGGCAACTACATTAGCCTTTCGCCTTCAAAATGACAGCTTCTTTTTCCAAAGATTTGCTGTTCTCTTCACAAAACAAAAATAAATCTGTGAAAGGCAACTACATTAGCCTTAATCCTCATGTGCTACGACACTAAAATAGCTAAAATATTTTGTTGCAAAACTCTGCTTATTTTGCAAACCCGTAATGCATCTACACCGTTTTAGTAATAAAAGTCAAAATAGTACATCCAACAAGCTACAAATTTTAAAAAGCTTATCATTATCATAAACTATCCACACGGAGAAAAGTGAAGCTAATCTTCAGTGGGATTAAAATTGAGTTAATAGAACATAACATTGTTAACTACGGTACACTATAACATCTTCAAAACCCTGCTGACTGTCTTTACTCTAGAGATAGCCACCATATTTCTTAAAAATATAAATTAAATCAAACTTACCCGACTGTAGATCTTCCTCCATCCGAGCTTGAATGCGACACTCCACCAACTGCCAAAAGACATGTACAACCGCCAACGTCACCGTCACCTATGAAAATAGAAAAAGGACTATTTACCACATTGAAGTGAAAGGGAAAATCTAAGAAGCAGTGACATTTAATTATTAAAACAGGTTCTTTTTTCTTTTCTGTTCCAAAATATTTAAAAAATATATTAAATATTTGTTTTGATAACGTGTATTAAATAACCCCGCAATTCAATAACAATGATTTAGGAAATGTTTAAATTCTTTGAAAAAATAAAAAAAAGTCACTCTCAGATGTCTCTGTATTTTATTTATTAACTTAATAGTTATTTATTATTTACTTTTTTAAAACCCACTCTGCTAACCCCCTTTACTCATCTTATATACCACTTACCTTTTTTTCCTATTATTTTTATTTTAAATAATAGGTCTGTAATTAAATACCAGGGTATTTAAAATAAATCCTACACCTAGCCGATAGAGCCCCAAAATCCCACAACTAATTATGTAATATTCATATTTTTAAATTAATTAATAGATATAATTACAGGAAATAAAAATGCAATTAATGTTTACTACTCTGGTATAAAAATAAATACCCGAGTATTAAAACACTTCCCCAACCATAACCCCTATATCCCCTGCATCCCGTCCCTAAAGGTAAGTATTCTTAAACTTTTTTGTTAGGAGTTTAGATTATAATTGATATGAAACCATTTCTAACAAAACCTCAGAATTAATAAAACATCCCCACAACCCCTTTCTAAAATCTGTCAAAATATTTTCCAGTAAAATGATTTATTATATATATTAAAATAATATTTTATACACTAGTATAAAAATTAATACCAGAGTATTAAAACACTTCCCTACCCATAACCCCTATATTCCCTACATCTTGTCCCTAACGGTAAGTTTAAATATAATTTGTTTTTGTTAAATAATGTAAAATGTATTATTACAGTAATATAATTTGTAATACTTGTGTATTAGAATAAATACCAGAGTATTAAAACACTTCCCTACCCATAACCCCCTATATTCCCTGCATCTCGCCCCTAAAGGTAAGTATGATAATATATATATTTTTAAAAATATTATAACATATAACTAGGTAAATCGTTTTTTTTAATAATAACTCACCCAAGGTTAAAAGTAATATATATAATTTCTTAAATTACATTTTTTATTTTAATAATAACTAGTCGCCAAAGATTTGTGGTTCAAGCTTGTTGTGGTTCAGATTCCATAGTTGTAAATTAAGTTGTGGTTCAGTCAGTGCTTGGTTCAGGTCAGCTCGTTGTTCTGACTTCGAGGTTAAAGTAATTAATTCTTTAAGATGCGTGTTTGAGATAGTTTCCCATTATATTTATATACTGTACATGCTAATGTTCTTCCAGGTCACAGAGTGTGGTTGAATGTAAGCATAGACAAGTCACTGATTTAAATTGCTGCTTAAAGGTGGAATGAGGGAAGGGCCAAAGGTAGCATATGGACATTATTGTGTGGGTTTGGTAATGGTCAAATATTTTTTTTCACAACAAATATTTGTCAATAACCGTAACAGCCCTGGAACAACCAGATTTTTGCGCAATTCAATATAAATAGTAGCGATATTGATATTAACATTTTCAGCTCGGGATCCTCCTATTGACCCATGCCCAGCTAAGTTCTTCGCTCTTCTCGCCCCTCTATTGAGTCCCCCACTTAATTATATTTGGAACTTCTCACTAAATACAGGGAGCTATCCATCTGCCTGGAAAACTGCACTGGTTCAGCCCATTTTGAAAAAAGCTGATGCAGATCCCAATTTATTAAACAATTACAGACCTATTTCCTTATTACCGGCACCGGATAAGATACCTGAGAAGGAAGTACAGAAGCAGTTATCTGTATATCTAGAATCTAATGACCTATTACACGATTCCCAGTCCGGATTTAGGTCCGGTTATAGTACTGAGACAGTATTATTGGAAGCCGCAGAGACTATTCGGGAGACCCTAGATCAGGGCTCTCACGCCATGCTGGTGATGCTGGACCTCTCCGCGGCTTTCGATACTGTCTCGCACTCGATTCTCCTTGATAGGCTTGTACAAATAGGCATTACAGATACTGTCCTTACCTGGTCCGCTCCTTTTTAGATGGCCGTTCTCAGAAAATATGTCTCCGACCTCATACCTCTACTGCACGTCCTCTCAACTGTGGAGTCCCACAGGGCTCGGCCCTCAGCCCTGCACTTTTCAATATTTACCTTACCTCACTTGTTGCTGTCATTGAAAACCATGGAATAAAGACGCTGTCATATGCAGATGACACTCAGCTTGTGTTTTCCTTCAAGGATCAGTCAGAAGAGGCCTTCTCTAATTTCAGGCAAAGTATGGTCAATATATCGCTATGGATGACAGACAACTGTCTGAGATTAAATACAGACAAAACGGAAGTCTTGTTTTTTTAATCAGCCCTCAGCCCCGATATCCGCCCTCTGGTGGCCCTCTGAACTTAACCCTTCTCCTATAACTGCTCAGACGGCAAAAAACTTAGGAGTTAAATTTGACTCCACTCTGTCAGGAAAGACACAGATAAGCCAGGTTACGTCATCATGCTTCTGGAAATTGAAAACTCTGAGGCGATTTCTTCATCTCCTTCCGATAGGATGCAGGAAAACGGTGGTGCATGCACTTATAACCTCCCAACGCGACTATGCAAACAGCCTATACCTGGGTTTGCCCGAATACCTCATGAGAAAGTTGCAAGTGATCCAGAATGCGGCAGCCAGGCTTATCAGAAACGTACCCTTCCGTCACCACATCTCCCCCCACCTTCGTAGCCTTCATTTGCTACCGGTTAGGAAAAGGACCCAGTTCAAGCCCCTGGTATTGGCCTTCAGAGCTATAAATGATACCGGCCCTAATTATCTCAAAACAAGACTACCCAAGTACACCCAACACAGAACATTGAGATCAAGTAACCAGGGATTCTTGTCCATCCCACGCTTCACTAGAGCCAGGATTGGCAGCCACTCCTTCTCGTTTTTGACCGCCACCGTATGAACTCCATGCCTGAGCACCTCCGCAAGGCCAACTCAGAACCACTATTCCGGAGGATGCTCAAGACATGGCTTTTTAATCTGCCGTAATGTCCTTCTCCCTCCTTACTGCTACGGGCCACTGCTACTCTTTCTTGCTCTTGCGCCGGGACACCTCCGTTGGAGGTAGCTGATGCGCAATATAAATGGCTCTAATAATAATAATAATAATGATAATAACATTTGCAACTTAATAGAACACAATTTAGAATCTAATAATGTCAAAAATATTACCCCAACGGTAAACAGCAGTGCCATTAAATGTAATGCATGCAATTCTCAGCCTCCCAGATCTAATAGCTATATAATTACAACTGTGTTTGTCCCTAATCATCCGTCTTTTTGACAGTTCTTAACTTGTTGCTACAGCTGGAATGGGATCTAAATATAGTCGCCGATATTCCAGCCACCTCCTCCCAATCCTGGGGTGTTTCTGGGGGCACCCCCTCGCCTTGAATACTGGTAACTCTATCCTCATGCAAAATTCAAGTCTCCTCTTCCATACCCCAACTAGTGGTGGGGATGTATCTTTCCATGCCCTTGCTACATTGCATTTCACCAGTGTAAGGCTAAGGAGTAATAGATGGCACTTGTTTATTTTGCCCCCGATACCGTCTGTAATGTGGAACATGGCCAGTCGTGGTGAATATGGGATATCCCATCACAGTACTTCCGACAGACACGTGATCACTCCTCGCCAGAACTTCAAGAGTGCTGGGCACTGCCACATAGTGTGTATGAGAGTGCGATCTGTGATTTTACAGCGCAAGCAAAGAGGAGAGTTTTGCAGCGTGAATTCTTTTCTGGATTCACATGCTGTGCATCATTCTGCCATCTAGTGGTTGGGTCCGGAATAGTCTGTTTTCTTTTTTTTCCCTTCTTTTTCTTGTTTTGGTAGCTGTCAATCACCATTTGTTGACAGGAATATCCCCTGTGTGATGTCAGACGATATCCTGGAGGTCAACGTGCAAGGTGGCCATCTACAGATTCTTTTTTCCGCCGTTGAAGCTCCGAAGAAAGTTTGCGTTTTCCCAAAAAAACTAAAAGAAAACAAGATTGTCATCTGTGACGGGGCGGGACGCAATCCTGACACCTGCAGTGATAAAAACAATGTGAAAGGCTGGTGGTCAGCTGTTCCGTTATCACCCCTTTCTGTTTCCACACAGCCGATCTCTCACTGGCAGGAGGAGTGGAATTGCGCAGAGGAAGCCTGGGGAAACTAAGGCGAGAAGGAACGCGGCCCCTTTAATTCAGCCCTCGAGAGTGACGAGACTCCGCCCCGCTGGGACGTCATGGAGCCAAAAGGAGGTGGTTCCAGGAAGACTGTGGACGGTGTTTCCCTAGGAGGAGAAAGCGTGAGAAGCCGGAGATCGAGACCGGAACCGGAGTACGGCGAAGACAGTCCCTGACGAGCCCAGCTGAGGACTACAAGCCAGGAGGCCAACGATCCGGCGATTCGCCCTGCCACGCTCCCACGGGAGGAGCGTGGCTCACAAAGGTACGGGGCAAAGTGGCGGGCTGGGTTGCTCGTAGCCAGGTCTCAAACGAGTGAAGGGCGTTCTAGCAGTACAGTTTCCCAAACCCTATCCCCTCATGAGCACTTAGGCACAGAACCGACCGCCTTGTGAAACACTTGGTGTCCCTCACTTCCCTGGTCCCTAAACATTCGCGAGGAACGTAAGACTGACTCCTTGCTTTCTTCTTTCTTTTTCACGCACGACCTGAGTTGCGGACCTCGGCTCCGACGACCACCACAGAACTTCCGGTCTGGAGGGCCCCCACCCACCGAGTTGTAGAAGAACCCTGGAACTGCCTAACTTCCCCAAGGGCGTAAGGACGGAGCCCGATGAGTTTGCTCGCATAAGACTGACCAGTAGAAGAAGAAAAGCATATCTAAAAATAAAACCTTCTCTGAAATCTCTACTTAACGTGTCAGACTCGCTCCCTCC
Source organism: Lissotriton helveticus (assembly GCF_964261635.1). Lineage (NCBI taxonomy): Eukaryota > Metazoa > Chordata > Amphibia > Caudata > Salamandridae > Lissotriton > Lissotriton helveticus. The sequence goes on from NC_136067.1 coordinate 1,235,493,297, forward strand.
CACCTCTCCTGCTACTGATCCCGTACATCATCAAAAGGATCAATGAGAAGAGTTCGATCAACGACGTAGAGTCATAAACAGAAGCAGAGCAGCCCTTTTTCAACACCAGAGGACCACTCCGGGCCACAAATGGCGGGGCCATGGAGAAGACCCCTTTTAAATTCTACCTAAAGTGCCATCACAAATGCGCACAGCGTGATCCACACACTGTGTGCAACCTCTGCCTACCCAAGGATCACCAGGACAAAGACTGAGGCCTGTGCAGCGTTCCTGCCGAAGACTCTCAGGACGTGCCGAAATCAGAGACAGACCCACTACACCACGATGTCGCAGCCAACAAAGAAACCTTCCATGAGGGAGATGTGGGTTTCTTGAGCGACGAAGAGGAGCATGTAGCTCCTGCAGAATCAACACATGAAGGATCGGACGTCAAAGTTCTAGAAAAGGACATCGAAAAAAGCTGCGCCGAAAAGAAGTCGAAGAAGAAGACGGAAAAGGTAAGACCTTAAGATCCGTTGGAACCGAAAGGGCCATGAACCGAAAACAGCCAAGGCAGCCCCGGCGCCTAAAAAGGCGATCGAAGATTAGCCCCGATCAAAAGAAACCCACGGCACCCGGCCAAAAGTTACCGAAGAGGGAAGATCGCACAAAACTACAAAGCCAAGGGTCGACAACAACAAACCCGCAAAAAAGGCCTCGACGCCGAAAACTAACATTGACGCCGAAAAGAAAAGACAGACCACGTCATCCAACGCCGAAAGGGCCCTCGAAGTCGAAAAGAAAAAAAAGACTCGAGGAAGAAATGACTGCGCTATTACAAAGAAAAAAGGAATTCGATGAATCATTAAAAGAGTATCGAATCCCCAAAGCATCGGAAGTCGAACCGGAAACCGTTGATGCCGAAGAGGCTGACGTCGCCAAAGAAGAGAAAGATGCTATCATATCTACAATCCCCACCAACGCCGGAACCTCGAGGTGAATATTCAGAGGAATACGGAAACGTACCGGAGGAGGAGGAAAACGAAGTTATCTTCGAGGACAAGTGGAACAATCTCGACACGGAGAGTCCGGAGGAGGAGATCTGCAACTATCCCTCAAAAGCATCTCCCTCAGGTGACATTGCTTTCGCCAATGAAATTGTTAAAAGGGCTGCAAGCCAGTTTGGGGTGCCCCTAGAGCAGAGGTCTTCAAACTTTTTGATGCAAAGGCCCCCCTGTCAACATTTTTTAGGCGTAAGGTCCCCCTCTAGACAAACTTGTCTAGAACTTGGAACTCCTCAACATTGACAACTATCGACAACCATAAAAGCCCCTAATTCCCACAGTAAATCATTTTTTGCAGTGGGGAAATAATATTAAACAGTGTTTATCAAATGAAAGATCAGTGAGCGTGTAGGAGTGGTCAGAGGTGTAGCTAAAAACAAAGGGCCTCATGCATGAGGAATTGGCGTAGGGCAGGGCCGCAATTCTTCTTGCAGCACTGCCCTATTCCAATGTGAAAGGGCAAGAATGCACCTTATTTATGAAATATGACGCATTCCAATCTTTTCCCACTGCGTTGGCGCACAAATTGCTGCCTAGTGCCAATGTAGGCAGGATTGTTTTTTTGCAGGAAGGTGCCCTGAGAGGGGTTTTCCACTTTCTAAGTGAGTTGCAGAATGGAGCACACATGGAAAGAGGAAAAAATACGAGGAGCCATGAAAACATGTCTCCTCATTACACCTGTTGTCGGGAGACGTAAGGTTTTGGCGCTGCCCCAGGTTTAGATGGTTTGGTAAATCTGGGGCAGCGTCAAAATCCATGGGTGTTGTGTGGGAACACCCACCGCAAAGCTAATGGAACTCCTACTTGACAGACTAAGGCAAGGCAGCGACTTACGCTGCTTTGTCTTACTCGATATGTATGAGGGCACATAGCAATGCATGGTGACTTTGCGTCACCTCATAGATATGATTGCGACGCTTATGCTGCCCGAGCTTAAAAGAAATGGTGCTCCTGCGTGTCAAGCCTCTCATAAATCAGCCCCAAAATATTTTGCTAGTTTTTTAGGTCTTTCACCATCAGGTAGCTACATATAAAATAATGGGTAGCTTAAATGAAAAATAAATTTTAAAAAGTTGTTACTCAGTAGTAAATGCACTGTAGTACATTAGGAAACCTCTATTAGTTAATGCACTGCAGAGGTATGTGTGTAATCGGAGAGCCATATAATTTTGGGGCACATTTACAAGCCCTGTGTTCCTCCTTGCGCTGCCATTGCATCACTTTTTTTGACGCAACTGCGGTGCAAACAATTTGGCCAATTTACAATGTATTGTATTGTAATTGCATTTATATAGCGCTTACTACCCCTGACGAGGCGTCTAAGCGCATTTTCGGCAGGTAGCACGCTACTCCGGGACCCATAGAGGATTAGTGTTGAATTAGTATAGTGAAACATGCAAGTACATTTTAAGTGGTGGATAGGTTAGTCAGTTATTTGGATTTGGAATGATAGCAGAAGGATAGAGGAGGACAAAGGTTTGTATTTATTTGTCGCTTGTTGACGCACGCTATTCAGGAAGCCTATAAAGGATTAGTGGTGAATTAATATGGTGTAATATGAGGTAATTTCAGTGGTGGATATTAGTCTGTTACTTGGATTGAGAAGGATAGCGGAGGGATAAAAGGGGAAGAAAGATTTGCATTCATATAGCACTTGTTACCCCTTGTTCACACGCAAAAAGCCATGTAGAACTAACGCAGTGAAATTTACAACATTTCAGATAAGCTGAATCATGGTTTTTAGATCTTGTGACAGAAAATAATTGATTTGTGATTAATCTCTATCTTTCTTCCCTCTTTTTTATTTGTATTGTAAATATCTGTGAAATATTGAACAACAATCTCTTGCGTAATCAGATGTCCGCTATATTTATATGTACATTTGCTCATGAATGTATATTTTTTTTACTTTGTATACTCTCTGCAAGTAAATATTTTAAAAAAAGAAATTTACAACATTTTACCTCGTCACTCTATGCCTTTACCGCTTCAAAATCCCTATGCCTGCTCAGACCAGGCGTAAGGAATGATGCAGGGCTTTTTTTGTGTGAGACTCACTTATCTGTTGCGGCACATTGCTGGAGTTGCGTCACTTTCTTGAGCAATTCCAGCGATGTGTCACTTTTGTGCCAACAGATGCATCAGTATTTCTGACGCATCTGTTAATCCTTGTGCCATGGAGCACTGTATTGTAAATACAACGCATCATTGGTGGCGCAAGGACATTTTGCCGCTGGCGAAAGGAAACTGACGCACCTATGCAGATGCGTCTGTTCCATGTAAATCTGCCCCTAAATTTGGTTGGTACCGTGGGGAATAGTGACATGTGGAGTTTTTAGTGCTACGATGTCACCGCCTGTGTCAAAAAGCACGTTGAAAGTGTAAGTCATTATTTTATTCTTGTATTACACTCATTATAAGGTAGACTGCTACAAACTGTACAAATAGTTTTAGGATAAAATAGAGCTTCCAAAGTGTAGATTTTAGTAATACCAGAACAAAAGTAAAGCACTTTATTTTGTTGCATAACTGTCCCTTTAACACCCCCTCAGCGGAACTAAGCAATTAAAAGCATGCACTTCACACCCCAATTTTTAAGTATTCCTACTACCAATAAAAAAAAAAGTCTTTGCCATCACAAAGCAATTAAAGCCAAAATCGTTTCCAAGCACCATTTACATTTGCAGATTACCTCAAAACACACATTTTCATTTCATTCAAGTAAGCAGGCACCCTGGCAGGAAGGATTGTTTCAGGCCCAGCCCAGCCTCTTCGTTACACAACACAGGAGACCATTAACTTCAGCCGCAGCATTTTAACGACTGCGTCCTGGTTTTCAAAAGGAATAGCACGTTTTACATTCTAGAAAGAAGTGAGGCCTGGAAATGCGCGACCCTCTTCCCAGGACTCCACTGCTCCCCTGGGGGTCGCGCCCCACAGATTGCAGACCTCTGCCCTAGAGGAAGAAAAGGGGGATACATGTTTCATACTGGAAACCCTGGCACCTGCAACAAAGGGAACACAATATCTACCCATGTTTCCAGGAATTCTGGACCAAGGCAAGGAAGCCTTCAAAGAGCCAGCTTCTAACAGAGGGGTAACGCCTAGAGTGGAGAAAAAAGCAGTCTCCAACACAGGACCTCCACCAGAAAAGGAGAGCAAAAGGATGAACTTGGTGGGGCAGAAGGATGGAGAAAGAAACAGCAACGCAGTTGCGCATTGCCAACTCAAATGCCCTGCTGAACAGATACGGCCACAGTGGGATGAAATAGAGGAGTTTATAAACAAACTTCCAGAGGAGGACAAGAAAAGAGCAAGAGGGGTTGTCCAAGAGGGAAAAAATGTAGCTAATACCTGCCTAAAATCTGCACTAGATGCATCAGATACAGCAAGCAGGCAAATGTGCATGGGAACCATACTCCGAAGACATGCCTGGCTCAGGATTTCTGGATTCAAACAAGAAGTTCAGACATCAATTATCAACAGGCCCCTTAATGGACAAGATTTATTTGGCAAAGAGGTGGATGAATCCCTTTAACAGATTAAAAAGGATAATGAAACAGCAAGGGCAATGGGGGCCCTGCAGTAAAGAGGGTTTTTCAAAAGAGGAGGCTTCTCTAACAGGAAAACCACGGGAAGAGGCAGCTTTGGCCAGAACCAGCAGATGCCGCAACAGTCTTAAGGGCAAAACACAAATCAACAGATGGGTCAACAATCTAGTTACGAGGGCTGGCAGCAACAGAAGCAGCCCTTTCGAGGATGAGGTAATGGTAGAGGAAGAGCCCAAACCTCTTGGGCGAGAGGTTATACCTCTAACTGACTTCCACACAAAAACGGACCCACACAGAACAGCAGTGGGGAGAAGAAAATCCTTTTTCCATAACCAGTGGGAAGAGATCACAACGGACAAATGGATATTAAATTTGGTACAACACGGATATTTCATAGAGCTAACAAAGATACCACCTGCAAATCCACTAAGGATAAGAAAATTATCAAAATCAGAACAAATACTGCTAAACGCAGAAATCAAAGAATTGTATCTAAAACAGGCAATAGAAACAGTACCAAAACAGGAATGGCACACAGGAAACTACTCACCATGCTTCCTTGTACTAAAACAAGACCTAACCCTAAGGCCAATTTTGGACTTAAGATTGATAAACAAGTTCATACTGACACAACACTTCAAAATGTGTACCCTTCAAGCAATAATCCTACAAATCCAAAAAGGAGATTTTCTAGCAACAATAGACCTCAAGGATGCTTATTTACTTATTCCAATGGAAAAAAAAACGCAGAAAGTACCTAAGATTCCTACACAACAGAACACATTACCAATTCAAGGTGCTCCCGTTCGGAATAAAATCGGCTCAACAGGTGTTCACAAAGTGTTTGGCTGCATACCTAAGAAGAGAAAAGATCCACGTATACCCCTACATGGACGATTGGCTAATAAGGGGATGCACGTGACAAATATGCCACAATCCTGTTCAGAAGACAATTCAAACACTACAAGATCTAGGTTTCTCAATAAACCACAAAAAATTATCAACAAACCCAGAAAAGGAAAAGACCTTCCTGGGGGCAAGACTGAATACAAAGGATGCAAAGGCTTATCCCACACAGAACAGGATACAGGCTATCTACAAAGAAGCATCCCTCTACCAGAAAGGAAAGTCTCTGACAGTGAGGAAGGTAATGAAACTTATGGGCATGATGGTATCATGTATCCCACTCCTCACCCACGCTCTGCAACACATGCGACCATTCCAAGAATGACTCACCAACAGCTGGTCATAAGCCACAGGGAGTTGCGAAGATCTAGTGGTTGTTATACAAAAGGTACAAGCAGAGACACAATGGTGGGCATCCAACAACATAACCCAAGGGAGACTTTTCAGAAACACTACTCCTTCTGTGACAATCGCCACGGATGCATCCCTCAACGGTTAGGGAGCACATCTGAACCAGCTACAAGTTCATGGTCAATGGAGCGAAGAAGATTCCACGAAAAACAATTTCTTAGAGATTAAAACGGTTCTACTGGCACTCAAAGCATTCCAGAAACAGGTTCATGGGAAGACCATCGTAATACAAACAGGCAACACAACTACAATGTTTTACCTGAACAAACAGGGTGGAACGAAGTCCTTCCCCCTGAGCAAACGTGCGCAAGAAATCTGGCAGTGGGCAATACCACAGCAAATCAATCTGCAAACAGTACATCTGCCAGGGGTAGACAACGTCACAGCAGACCTGCTAAGCAGACAAAACAGCTGCTCACACGGATGGGAGCTAAAGCAAACAACAGTACAATACCTATTTAACATCTGGGGAACGCCAGTGTTGGATCTCTTTGCAACAACGCAGAACAGGAAATGCCGGAACTTTTCATCCAGGTTTCCACACCACCTGTCAAAGGGAAATGCACTTTCACTCAATTGGTCTCAGACATTTGTCTACACCTTTCCACCAGTAGCCCTGATGCAAACAGTACTACAAAAAGCTAGCAAACCAGGAACAATTATGATTCTCATTGCCCCTCGTTGGCCTTGACAAACATGGTACTCAACTCTCCTAGAACTCTCCAAAGGAGAGATGGTCAGGATCAAAGCAGACATAGACGTGCTGACAATGCAACAGGGCCAAATCTTTCACCCAGAACCAGCGATGCTACAACTAGAGGCCTGGCACCTGAATAAATGGAACTTTGACACCGCAAACTGCCGTCCAGAACCATGGAAATTCTAAAAGAGGCAAGAAAACAGTCAACAAGGAAATGCTGTACAGCAAATTGGAAGCAATATACCACATGGTGCACCGCTAACAGTACTAATTCAATAAATCCTCAGGAAACAGTAGTCACATATCTTACCTATCTTTTAGACATCAACATCAGGTTTTCCATCTTTAAGGTGCACCTCGCTGCCATAGTGGCGTACACAAGATGAAAAACATGCAAAAGCTATTTTACTAGACCACTCATAAAAAGATTTTTAGAAGGAGCAAAAAGAATGGCTCCATTAAGAACTGCTCCAGTACCAACATGGAGTTGGAATACAGGGTTCTCTCAACTAATGGCAAAACCGTTTGCACCCATGCATACAGCGGACATCAAACATATTACTCTCAAAACAAATTTTCTCATTGCGATAACATCACTACGGAGAGTAAGTAAACACATTACCAATTCAAGGGGCTCCCGTTCGGAATAAAATCGGCTCCACTGGTGTTCATAAAGTGTTTGGCCGCAGTGGGGGGATACCTAAGAAGAGAAAACAAGAACCCTATTTACTAACCCGCAGTTTTTTACCAAAGGTGGTAACTTAAGTATCATTTGAATCAAAATATCATCTTGCCAGTTTTCTTCAAAGAACTAAAACTAAAGCAGAAATAAGCATCCACACCCTGGATGTAAGGAGAGCTCTACTATACTATCTGCAAAAAACAGAACAAGTAAGGAAACCAAAACAGTTGTTTGTTGCTTACTCACATACCAACACAGGATCAGCTGTCACTAAAACAACTATTGCAAGATGGATAGTACAAGCTATACAACTAAGATATACCAATGCCAAAAAAGAACTAACAATACAACTAACAATACAACCAACAGCTCACTCCACTAGAAGAAAGGAGCAATGCTAACTTTCATGACAAATGTACCCATCGATGCCATCTGATCGGCAGCAACATGGGCATCACCACACACCTTTACAAAGCATTTTAGTGTGTGGATATACAGATGAATAAGAAAGCTCAAATTGGACAAACGGTGCCTCAACACCTGTTTGCTAAGTCTTCCTTTCACCATAGCCTCCCAAACACGGGGGAAACTGCTACACAATCTGATGCACAGCATGTGAATCCAGAAAAGGATTCACGCTGCAAAACGAAATGGTTACTTACCAGTGGGAGTAGTTTTGCAGCTTGAAGAGTTTTCTGGATTCGCATGCGACCCACCCAGCCTTCCCCTAGAAGGAACACCAACAGGTGGGTATGCAAAGTACAATATTAGTAACTCTAAATAGGGACCATCACAAGGATAAACAGCATAAAAACAGAAAAAAGATTACGAAGATGGCCACCGCGCACGTCGTCCTTCAGGATACCGTCTGACGTCACACAGGGGACGTACCTGGCACCAAATAGTGGTAGACAGCGACCAAAAAAAGAAAAAAAGAAAACAAAGACAATTCCAGACCCAATCACTAGATGGCGGAATGATGCACAGCATGTGAATCCAGAAAGCTCTTCAAGCTGCAAAACTACTCCTACTGTACTCCTACTGGTAAGTAACCATTTAGTTACCTGGTCCGGCTCGCCAGAGCCTGTATCTAGTGAAATAGACTCTATGAAGGTATTGGAATTGTATGAGTCATAGATGTACTGCAATGGCCACACGGCTCAGGGATTCCTGTGCCTCTGCCCAGTCATCATCATCTAAGGGGCCTAGGTCTTCCTGCCAGCCATCTTGTGTTTTCCAAGTATAATGGGACTGTTAGTCACGAGTGTTCGATATATCTTGGTGATCTTCTGATCTCCTAGTTCCCCCATAAATACTTTAGCCTCAATATGGATAAATTCGGGTATAGCTTCTTGGTGTGTAAGGTGTTGGGAGCAGGCATGGCAGAATTAGAGGTATTTATAAAACTGCGAGCTAGGCATATCTTATTCTTTTTGAAGCTCCTGGAAAGACTTTAGAGTCCGGCCATGAAGAACATCTCCCACCGTAGATATGCACTGATAACTGAGGTAGAAGGCCGTTATGCCAGAGGGGAGCTTCCCTTGTCAATGTGCCCCACCACCCAATTCAATGCAGTGACTGTTTCCCGGTCGCAAATACACTCGCAGTTGCCGGTGGCAACATTTGGAGCGTCGGGCCTGTGTATAAAATCGCGTGTAGTGACATAATGCCCATCAACTAGCGTTCGACAGCATACGCAGGATCCCCTCTCTCTCCGTACCACCAGTCATACAGGATAAGGAGGCCGCATATTATACGTGGACGTCGGGAGTTGCCATGCCCCCACAAAATGTAGACTGGAAACAGGGTCACCCGTGCCAAACTCCCACCCCAGAGAAAGTGGCTAAGGATTGCATTTAGTTGTCTGAACCAGACGGGTGATATCGGGTACAAGTGGTTTTGAAGTTGGTATAGAAGGCGAGGCAGAGAGACCATCTTGAATATGGAGGACCTACCAAACAAGGAGAGCAGTAGGTGTGACTAAGAGCATGTCTGTGCCTTAATCTTTGTCCATAATGGGGCTAGGTTTTTTTCCCAGGAAGTGGGCTGGGAAGACGATAAAAATGCCCCCAGGTATTTAAAACCGTCCGGGACAACTGTCACATTACGTGCCCATTCACCAAGTTGGCATCCACCCCGCAGTGGCAACAGGAAGGATTACGGGCGTTCATATATAGCCCGGATACAGCGCTATGCGATCTGAGACTTATCTTGACCATTCAAAACCACGGATCTGTGAGTCTATCCTCACCCAAGCTGCGAGCGGTACAATAGCCGGAGCAAAGAGCTTGGGAGAAAGGGGGCAGCCCTGCTGAGTACCTCGCCCAATGGAAAAGGTCTGCAAGGTCAAATCTGCCACGTGGGTATTGAAGGTGAATATAGGTAAGAAGGCGGGGACCAAAGTTCATTCGACTCAAAAGTGTGAGGAGGTATGTCCAGCTAAGTGAATCAAAGGCTTTCTTGATGTCTGACAGAAGAAGCGCCGCCAGTCCTGCAAGGTGAACTACTGTCGCTATGACTTTATGTGCAAGGCGAATACTGTGTAGTGTAGCGTGGCCTGGCATGATGCCAGCTTGATTGTGATGGACTAGTTCTGTAATATATGGTACAATGCGATTGGCAATAGCCTTGGCAAAGAGTTTGCCTCTACATTAAGAAGCAATATTGGGCGATATGAGGCATGGAGTTCAGGGGGTCGACCGGGATTTTAAAAGACTACTATCTCTGCATAACGCCAATCTTGTGGAAGGCATCTATCTACAGCGGTGTTGAGTGCAGCTAAATATGGGACCGTCAGTAGGGATTGGTACTTTTTGTGAAACTCACCTGGGAAGCCAGCCGGCCTGGCGCCTTGCCCAAGCGCATCTCAGATAAGGTCCTCTGGAGATCTTCAGCCAGTAAAGGAGCGTCCAGTTCCTCTCTCACCTAGTCTGCCAGGGCGTGTGAGGCAGATCGTCTAGGAACTAGTGAATAGTAGACGTCGGAAGAGTTTCCCTGGGAGTGTATTAGTCTATGAAGTATTCAGCAAAGCTTGCCGCAATTTGTACTGGATTGGTGAGTATCTTCCCCGGCAGGACTGCGAATACTCGGGATGACTAAGGTACAGAGTGTCTGCTGATATAGGTGGTGTAGCAGTGCGCTAGATTTGACTCCCCACTGATATATCCTGCTGCGGGTGACTAAAAATTTCATTTTAGCCTCATCTAACAATTCGCTGGCATATAATTGTTGCCCATGGATCAATCATCGGCACGCAGCACTTCCATCTTCCCTTCTTCCCCAGTGCTCCAAGTCTATGAGTTGGGCTTCTGTCTCTATCAGCTTCTCGTGGCGCTGTTTACACTGTGCGGAATTCAATGTCTACCCCCCGAAAAGTGGGTTTCATAGCTTCTTACTAAGTTTCGGGGGACTCTACTGTCCCTGTATTATAAGAGAAGTAGTCTAACATGTCTGTATTGCTCATCTTGCAGTTGGCATGGTGATACTGCCATCAGAAGGGGGGGGGGGCGTCTAGAGTCTAGTCACAGTTTAAGCAGCACGGTGGAACGATCGGAGAGGCCGCCAGATAAATTTCTGTTGTCTCGAATCTATGGATGTGAGTTGCAGACATAAAGATGTAGTCTATGCGGGAGAATGACCCATGAACACCAGAGAAATATGTGAATTTGTGGTCCGTTGAGTGAAGTCTCCTCCAGGTGTCCACCCAATCCATCCCCTGTAATAATTACTGCAGCCTCGACTCCCGCGTGTCTGGCGGCCTCCATACACCGCGCCATCTATCTCTATATGGGCACAAAACATCATTCCAGAACCCCAACTGTTGCTACACCGGGGGGATCTCTGCACACAACATCATCAGGTGTTCTACCATGTTCCAAGTTTGTGGCGGGGGGAATATACACTACCCAGAATGAGCGGCTCACCATATAGTGTACCTGAGACTATAATGTATCTGCCCTGGGGGACCAACCACGTCTTATCATGTACGTAAGCGTGTGTGGTGGATCAAAATCGCCACACCCTAGAAGCCTCTCGCGAATCATTAGTGAAAAAAAACGGGTGTAGCCAAATCGTTCAAAGCACGGTGTCTTATTGCCCAACAAATGGGTTTCTTGTAGAAGCAGGACGTTAGCTTTGTATCGCTTAGCCTGGCGCAGTATAACCCCCCGTTGAACCGTATCTAATAGGCCACTGACATTCCAGCTAACAACGTGGGGTCTCCTGTCTTGTACATCTGTCATGTCTGGTGGCATGTTTGGCAGTGATATATACGATAGGAGATGATGTATTGATGACGTGATTCAATGGGAAACTGTATGCATAATATGAAAATATGGCACTGAAAACAAACAGTAACTTTCCCTTAACCCCCTCCACTCCCTCACTCCCTCACACCCCAGTACCTCATGAGCATTGAAGCATCTGTCGCGGCACAGTGAGAGTCCCAACCCCAACGGGGGCCAGACACTACTCCCTGCCAATGAATCCCCAAAGAACTTCCCTTGTACATACAAGCGTCTTCAGAATCAAGGCAATGTGACAATAACAGTAGCCCAAATAATATTGCCATTGGCCTTGTTAGGGACAATGCATATTGCAGTGGTTGTTAATTAAGATACTGTCTGCTCCAGAAGGTCCTCTGCCAAACGCATCCGGGGCTTGTGACGAGTCTTGGAATGTCTGTCGCCGACTTTGAAAGGCTTGTGGCTAGAGCCTCCAGACGATGAGTCTGAATCTATCCTAGGTGGAGTATGCAGCTTGATTTTAACAATTTCATCTGTCCAGTTGAACACCTCCGGCGTTTCGAAGAAGTGCGTCTGCGATTGGTAGGACACCCTCAGACTGGCTGGGAATAGCAGGGAGTACTGGATCTTTTGGTTCCGCAAGCAACTTTTGACTTCCATAAAAGATTGCCGGCATTGTTGAACTAACCTAGTAAAGTCTGTAAAGATAGGATGAGAAGTGTAGGTAAGGGCCTCTTTAATCCTGGCTTGTTATAGCATAACCTCTGTGATTTAGGAATCTAGCGATAATGGCCTTGGATGGGTACCGGGCGGCAGCCATAGCAGCACGGCCCGATGTGCATTTTCAATTATGAAACAGGGGAACATTGCACCAAATGGAAGCCAGTCTGTCATCCATTTAACAAGGAATTACTCCATGTTGCCACCCTTGCAACCCTCAGGGAATTCCACGAAGCAGAGTTTATTCCTGCGGGCCCACCCCTCCGCATCCTCGACTCATGTTGCCAGGCCTGTCGTGAGTGTCTCTAGGGTAGTCTTTCTTTTGAAGAGTGGTCACTATATTCCACCCCAGTAGAGAGCCAGCAGACCAGCCAGGAGGCACCCTGTGCGGGGCTGGGTCGCTCCCCCGCACCGAGGGTGCCTCCAACACAGCCCGATCTCAACAAGAGGGAGGGGGCCCTCACCGGTATCTTAGCTGCCCCGATCATGCGACGGCCATCCACTCGTATCTGCACCACAAGTCCTGCATGCTGGGGGTCTCACCACGGGCAGGCCCTCAACAGGAGAGCCACAGTCAATAACCTGCCACGGCTACCCTCACGACTGTGGCCCAATATGGCCGCTGATGTTTCGACGCAGGGTCCTGCTCCGAGCAATTGCGCCTGTGTCTCAGATCCAGCTGCCCCCGCCGGACAGTAGGCTTTGCCCCGACATCAGAACTATTCCTTCTTTCCCTAAATTCAAAAGTCAGCTCAAAATCCTGTTCCTTGATCGCTCCTTAACTATCAGATAGGATCACCCTGGAATGTCCTAAGAGATTCTGCTCCCCGCCCGGACGGGGATGGCCAAAAAAAAAAACATGTATTGGATTTCTCCCTCTTCTTCCTACTGTGACTCGCACCTTGAATGTCTCTGTGCACTATATTGTACTTTGCCATGCTCGGTTTGCTTTCTTTTTGCACCGCCTTGTAATTATGTGAAGCGCTCCGATACCTTGCGGTCTGGCTAGCGTTATACAAAACTTCTTAAATAAATAAATAGTGATCATGTGGCAGACGAGCCCCCGGCCGAATTCTCATGATTAGGGCTCCGCCTCCATCGACGCAGACCCAAGGCGACCGCACCTGTGACCCGATATGACCACCGGGGTCCGGGCACCGGCTGTCTATGTACCCGGTCCAGTTAACCACGCACCGCGTTCATGGGCCCATTTCCGCTCCCGAACCAAGTTCCCCCTTATAAGGATCTGCCGGAACCGCGTGTTAGAGCCCGGGAAACACCCGCACGGGTCATTCGCAATTTTGCTGACCTTACTCCCAAGAAAACTTAGGCTCTACTATACAGGCATGTAATTAATTTCCTGATGATGATCCACGCATTACCCCAATGGATCGAACACCGGCGATAAAACACATTATACGCTAAAAAGTTCTTCATTTTGATAATTGTAAAGGTGTTCCTAGCGATTTGTCTCTGACACTGTGAAAATTCTTTGTGTAACAAGCCGTGAGCTTTGCCTAAGCCCCACAGGCTTGTGTCCCGCTTTGTGTTTTCGTGTGTAACCATTGTCTAAAATTGTTTTCAGGTAAATATTAGACCGCTGTCCGGCTGGACAAGTCCAAACAATATAGCACTGATCGGGTCTATATTCATTTATTGGTTTGCCATTCCTAATTTCTCTAAGGACCTCTGTTGCTTAAAATAATTGAATCCCAAGGTCCCTGGTTGACTTTACTTGGGTCCCCTTGTTGCCTTAAAATATGTCTGATTCAGAGACATCACTGCATCGGAACTGTCCAAGGTCAGTGCCTCCAAGACTACCATAACCTTCAGGTTCGGACAGGATACCCTATTCTTTTTTGCATTGAGTTTGAGGATGAACCTGAGTATGGGGTGCTTGACCACACCAATAATATTGATCAGTCCTTTGCTGAGGAGAACTGATACGAGGAGTTGGTGATACAAGCAGGCTTGACACTTTCCCAGACTCAGGTTGGGTCTCTCTTCCTAGTCCTGCCACCACTTAGAGTGGGTCATTCGCAGTGGTCATGATCCAGGCAGCTGAGGCCCTTAACTTCCAGCTTCCATGAGTAGTATTGAAGACAAATGTCTTAACTGCGGTGTTGTAGCTGGGGCAAACCAGTGCAGAGCCCCTGCTCCCATTTAACAAAGCCCTTACAGATATCTTCCTTTGGCCTGGCCCAAACCCCTGCTCAGTAGTCCCTGCCAACCGCCAGGTTGCCCGTCGCCATCGCCCTGCACCTGGGTTCCTGTCATTCCTCACGCCCCACCCCACCCCTGAAAGTTTGGTGGTGCAGGCTTCAGCAGCCAAAGTTAACCCTGGGCTTTTTCCACTGCACCCCCGGATTGGGAGTCCGAACAATTGGACACATTTAGCAGAAGAGATTTTCTCTTCTGCCTTCTTGGCCTTGTAAATCAGTTAATAATGCTTGGTCTCTGGGCTGCTACTCCCAGCTCTCAGGGACTCAGTGGCACAGGAACTACCCATGGTGCTTGAGGAAGCCTGGGCGATCCTCCCACAAGCCATGGACACATCAGACTTCACCATAAAGTGTGGACTGAAAGCCACCAACTCCATTTGCAGGGATATGGGCTGCAGGGTGGCTGCTTAGCCACACTTGGTTGCAGTCCACTGGCTTTTCAGGGCATGCCCTTGAATGGCTTTTGCCTCTTTGTCGAAAAAGTAGATTCAGGGGTGGAGCACTTTTTAAGGATAGCAGGGTCATGACTCGCTCCTTGGTGGTTCACCTTTGCCCCTCACTTACCACATTACTCCTTTCGTGCTCCCATTGCTATGGTAGGGGTATCCAGCCCCGCGAATACCAGCCACACCTGCAACCCCAGCAGGCTGCCCAGCATTTTCCTGGCCGCGGCAGATACTGCCATAGATCCTGTGGACAACATGGGCCGGTTCTGCCTGTGAGAAGTTGGTCTGGTATATGCTGTCCACTAGTTATAGTGGGCACCTTGCACCAGTCCAATCGACCCTTATTGATGATTAGGTTAAAGACAACCTTTATTGAAAGCTATCCTAGTGGTAGCTATGGAGAGCAGCCTTCAGGCTAAGTCTCGAAGGAATGTAAAGCAGCTTGTTTTACCAGTCTATAACCACCTGAATGACCAAATGAAAGCAGAACCACACCAGGTATATATAAATATATATGTATTTATTACTAAACACTCTCTACTAACCTATTTATAAGATTAGAGAACTAGGCACAAAATATTACAGTACTAGAACAACAGTAAATAACACAATACACAGCGGGCTCCAAGCGCAGACCGAACCATATACTAAGAAAGTGGTATAACAACCACAACTTGGCTAGACACAGTGCCTAGAGCACGTAGAATTGTTGGGTCCCCAAGGAACCATCCAAGGTAGTGACACAGAGGACCCACGGGGGACGCGTGCAGTGCGAGAACACAGCCGTGAGCTCCGTACAATCCTACGGGAAAGTCGTGGTTGGAATTTTAAAGAATAAGGACACTTAGGAGAGGACTTTGAGCAAACCCTTTCAGACTTAGAAGGTTCTAAGGCCAGCACCCATGTGAACACCGGAGTACTCGTGTTACCTAACCCAGGGAAGCCGGGTGCATAGGTGTCAAATGGTTTGGGAATCTTCGTCGTTTTCAATGGCGAGATGCTGCAAAGTGCTGCTGCCGTGAAGAGGAAAAGTGTCTGGTGTGATCCAAGCCCGGATCGAAGCTGAGAAAAACCTGAAAGCAAAGGGGACAGAGTCTGGGTCACTTGCCAGTGACCAGGGGCATGATAAACGAATGCCCACCAATGTCGGGTGTTTCAGGTGAGATGAGGAGAAGCTTGACTCTGCAGCCACGGGGACCAGGAGACGACGACAACCAAAGTCTGCAGACGAGCTGTCCCACGAAGGATGTCGAGTGCTGGGGGTGGGGGTCAGTGTCCGGATTGAACACTAACAAGCCTTGGTAACTGCAACCCATGCAGTTAGAGAAAAGATGCTTCAGTGAGGACCAGCAAGGTCCTGGGGACTCCCTGAGCAATGGAGAGTCAGAGCACGTCTGGAGCAACCAGGAAAGCCGGTTGAAAGTTAAAGTTCCCTTCTCAGGGACCCACAGGTTGACGGACATGGGATCGCGAAGGGACCTCGAGAGGAATCACAAAACAGCCCACGGAACACTCGTGGAGTGTAGACTGGTAATCTTCGGTGGAATCACTGCTCAAGGTCTGGACTACGAGTAGCCCAAAGCACAGCTTCAGGGGTTGCCGGAAAGCAGATGCTTCTGCAAATGGACACGGTGCCCGGGGGTTCGGGTTGCACGGTCCTCACGAGGGATATGTGTCTCAGGATTGCTGAGCACGCTAGTCGAACTTGGGGATGCTTGGAAACCCACCTACTGTATTACAAAAGTCTTCGGAGTCCTCAGGAACTTCGGAGTTGCAAACCGGTCAGATGTGTCTTTGGTGCCCGCTCCGCAGGGGAGTTACTCCTGTACTGCAAGGGAGATTCTTCAGTCATCTAGCGCAGTGTAGATCGTCAAAGTACTTGGTTTCTGTAGTAAAGTTTTGTCCAGGTAAATCTAAAGTCCTGTAGCCAGGGGTTCCTACTTTTTACCCCAGGAAGGAGTGGAACAAACTCTGGGGACCCCCCTATGGGAGGGTCAGGACAGATTGGTGGCTACACCCATGTCCTTTGTCCAGTTTCGCGCCAGAGCAGGAGCTGATAGCCCCTACAACCAGTTTGAGCTGGACTATGCACAGGGACACCAAATGTGCCCCCGGTGCAGACATCAAAGCACTCTTGGAGTGCACCCACCCAGCCCCAATACACTAAAGCCTGTCTGGGAGGTGGTTACACCTTCCTGTGACAGGAAACCTATTGTCCAGCTTCCCCTGCCGGAGTTTCGTCCAGCTGCAGGAGGGCAGACGCGAGTCTGTTGCTAGCAGCATCCATCTTGTGATGCCAGGGTTCTGTTAAGCTGGTACCAGGTGTACCGGTGTTGTCATATTTCTCCCTCTAGGAGGGTGGAATCATACCTCCCCGCCAGTTACTGGCGGGGATGTATGATTCCAAGGTGTTTGACACCAAACACAACAGGTTTCTGTGCAGCCGTTTTAAAGTTAGCATTTACAGCGAGGTTATAATGCACTTAAGAGTGTATGGTCTGGCTGCATCACAAAACAACCCTGGAGAATGGATTCCGAAGGCTGCAGAAGGGCCGTGCTCATGCATGGGCACCCTCTCACATAAAACCCAGCACCCTGCCTTAAGGATTGATTGAGCCTGCCATAGGGGTGACTGATAGGTATATATGTGCAGTGATAAGGTGGATATAGTGAACCTATATCTAAGTAAAGGGTGCATGCACCACCTCACACAGGTTACAGTAGCAGACCTAGGGTGTCAATTTGAGTGGCGTCTCAGGGGTGGCACAATAAATGTTGAGGCCCCTGGGGTACCTATGCCCTGGGTATATAGTATACCATATACTAGGGACTTGTAAGGGTACCCCAGAATCCAATCTGGAGTGTACCTAAAGTACATTCCATCCGTTTAAAGGAGGCAGCAGCTAGGCTGGGGTCCTGAATAGCAGGATCCCAGCCAGACTAAGTCGAAAACAGTGAAACATCAGCAAAAAGTGGAGGTGACTATAAGAAGCAGATTCCAACCTTGTAAAGATTATGAGGAAGGAGCATTGTATTCGTAAAAAAGTCTTAGGTTCAAATGCTGAGTTCCAAAGTTTTATTGTTGCAAAATTCATCCAGTGTCGGCAACAGAAGTTTTGTTGCAACAATACAAATAGTCCAAATCAATCCAAATTAATGCAGTGTAGATAACTCATAACAGCGAACGCGTTTCGTCCGGAATGGACATCATCAGGGCTGTGAATGAATATGTCTAGAAAATAACATATATTAGATATTGTTTCATTTAAATCAACAAACAAACATCAAGTAAAAAAACTGTGACCAATAACATCACAATCTCTGACACCTTTCTATATACCATTCTGATAAATGTGATAATCATTACGATACAAAATTGCAATCATTGAAACTGTCATTTGGCAACAAAATAAAGAAATACATCTGGTTGAAAAAGAGCTTACAGTCAGCAACCAAGAAATGAATAAATCATTGCAGTAGCCTACCTCACAATAACTGTGTATAATCAACAATGCGGTGGCCTCTACTCTGTATTAAGATCCAGTATATTGGGTCCTCCCCTCTTTGATATAAAATCTGAGGCATGAATAAGCAAAAAAAACAAAGTATAAAACCTCAAGCCAGTTGTATCTATTTTGTACCAGACATGTCACTATCTAGTTCTTCATCGGATAGGTTACTACAGCAGAGTCTCAAATTATTAACTCAGTCGAAAAAGTGTCCGATTCATCCCGTATCCAGAGTGCCCCCAGTGCTGCCTTCTAGTATAGGAAACTGCAAAAAACAGTAGCAAGAAATCCTAGGTCTCACCTCAAAATAACAACTTATAATCCTATTCAGGCCTGGATAAAGTCACTTGTGTGATTTCCACATTCAAATCTGAAAACAATAAGAGAGTCACCAACCATATATACCAATATATCTATCAGTAGCCAAGTCACCGCCCCAGTCTAACATGCAAGGAAGACTGCAAAGCTTACCTCCAAAAGAAAATATCCAATATTAATCACCATAGAATTTTTTAAGAACAACTGTGAGAAGTTGGCCTGATGTATGATGTCTCCAATTCTGGGGGCACCTTGTATCAGTCCAAACAATCCCTTATGGTGGTGGTTGTAAGTCAACCTTAAAAAGACAAACTATCCTAATGTCAGTCAGTCAGTCAGAATACTTTATTTCGATAAATTAATATCATAAAAAGACAGTGGTGCTATACAGAATTAACATAAAATACAGTTACAATAATTGTGCATGCTAAAAACAAAATTAATTTATACAAAATTGATTTTACACAAGCAAAATAGCAAACATTTAAAATCTCCTTAAAATACATAAAAAGTTTCATAAAATATCCTACAATGAGATCCTAATGGTAGCATGGACTAAACAACCTAAAGGCTTAACTCAAGAGGGCATGTGAAGCCAGCTGTTTTACCATATGCAATCCTGTAATATCAAATGAAAGGACACCAACCACAAGTTATATCTTATAAAAATATATGTATTTATTACTAGAATAATCCCCTGTACTCTTTGAGTATAGAAGCACAAGCGTTTAAACAAAAGCACAGTTAAACATATGAAAGTTGCACAGTCATGGATGAGGCCGGTGGCCACTCAAACCATATATCAAAAAAGTGGTATAAGTATCACTTTACGAACAGTGGTAAGGCCTGGGGCCTTAGGAATCGCTGGGACTACACTGGACTAACAGCAGTTAGGACGGGAATAGCCCGCGGGATTCGGGTGCAGCGCTAAAAGCACACGCATGCACCAATGCAAAGTCAATGGTGCGTAAAAGTTATCGGGTTACTGTTTTGGAAGTCTTCCGACTGGAATATAATTACCACACTTTAAACTTAGACACTAGAGGTGTAAACCACTACAGGAGCTCCGGTGTTAGATCGTTACCTCACCCACAGGAAGTGAGTGCATAGGTGCCAAAGTGTGACGGGTTTTGCCGTGTAGATCTATGGAGCCTGGAGATGAAGATGCTGCAGGCGGCCAGGAGAGAAGAGTCCGGTTGGATTCAAGGGTGGATCGAAGATGTAGAGTACCTGAAAGCAGAGGAGACAGAGTCTGGGTCACTCAGCAGTAACCAGGAAGGAACCAGGAAGGAACCAGGCAATGTCGGGCGCAATCAGGTGGTTGTCGTGAAGCTTGTCTCTGTTGCTACGTGGACTCTGGGGCATCGAGGATGTCCAGGAGTGGATCACGAGCTGTCCCACGAAGGCTCTCGCTGTCGGCGGTGTCGGCATCCGGATCGGAGTTAGCAGGCCTTGGCAAATGCAACCCACGCAGGATTTGAAGATCGCTTCTTACTCGGACCAGCAAGGTCAGAGCGGGTGCTCTTTTTCAGGGGAGTGAGTGCCAGTCTGGAGCAACCAGACCAGCAGTGTAAATTATTTGGTTCGTCGGTACTGGGGCCACTAGCCAACGGGCAAGCGACCGGACCAACGCGTCGAGCAGGAAAATGCAAAAGGGCCCACGCAGCACTCGATGAGTGTGGAGGGGTGAGCTTCGGTGCAAAAGCTGCTCGGGGCTGGGGCTTCTCAAACCCCAAGGCACAGCTTCGAGAGTGCTTCGGGAGCTGCACGGTCAGCGCTTCGTAGTTTTTCCAAGATGGCCGGCTCCACGCTTCACGTCGCCTCCGCGGGTCTCAGATTTGCTGGAACTGTGGATCGGGCTGTTAGACGTCAGGGAAGCTGGGTCTCGTCGATCTCTGTCGCTCGAGTTCCGGCGGGAACTTCAACAAAGCAAATGTTGAGGTGCTGGATGGTGCCTGTTTGCACAGGGTGGTCACTCCTTGACCACAAGGGAGATTCTTCAGTCTTCCACGTCGAGTGGGATGTCGAAGAGTCCAGAGTTATGTATCAAAGTTTCAGTCAGGATAATCTGATGTGCACTAGCACAGCTCCTACCTTTATTCCAAATGAAGGGGCTGGATTACCTGCTAGGTCCCTCCTATGGGTGGGACCCAGGAAGGGGGTGGTTACACCCCTTTCCCTTTGTCCAGTTTCGCGGCAGAGCTGGGGCTGGAGTGCCCCAGAACCGGTTTGACTGGAATTTGCCTGGGACACCTTGTGTGCCCCAGGCAGTGTCTACTTTCATTCAGCCCTCCCTGCTCCAATCCACTATCTCCTGTCTGGGGTGGTGTAGCACCTCCCTGTGACAGGAAACCCTTTGTCCAGGCCTCCCCTGCCAAGTTTCGGTCAGCAGCAGGAGGCCAGACTTGTGTCGGGGCAGCAGCATCCATTTTGTGATGCTGAGGCTCTGGTTAGGATTAACCGCGTTTTAAGTAAAGTAACATGTCTTCTCCCTATAGAAGGGTGGAATGCTACCCCCGTCGCCAGAACTGGCGAGGGGGTAGTATTCCAAAGTGTATGACACCTTACACAACATGTTTTGATAAAGCCAAACCAAAGTTAGCAATAACCGCGAGGATTATAATGCACTTAAGAGTATATGGTATGGCAATATCCAGGAACAGCTACAAGGAAATGGTTCCGAAAGCTGCAGACAGGCTCAGCTCATGCTAGAGCACCATCTCACATAAAACCAAGCACTCTGCCTCCAGGATTGTTAAGGCCTGCCATAGGAGTGACTGATAGGTATATATGTGTCCAGATATAGGTTTAGATATAGGTATACTATATCTAAGCAAGGGGTGATTACACCACCTTGCCCCAGCTGAGTGATCAGCCAGTTGTGTCGATTTAAGTGGCCAGCCAGGGTTGGCAAAAGATATGCTGCAGCCCCTTGTAGGCCTTGGATGCACCTATGTCCTGGGTACCTATAGTACACTGTACAGGGGCTGATAAGGTGTCCAGTACCAAATTGGTGTTGTACCTAAAGTACATGTCTGTGAATTTAGAGAGAGAACAGCAGGCTGTGGGTCTGATTAGCAGGCCCACAGCCACATTAAGTCGAAAACCAGTGAAGCAAAAAGCAAAAATTGGGGTGACCATAGGAAAGCAGACCCTACTCTCCTACACAACCCCCTCCCCAAACGCAGGGACATTAAACTTAACCTTGACCTGATAAGTCTTCATGTTCTAAGTGGAAATACCTGGAGAGACCATCTGCATTGCCATGGTCAGTCCCTGGTCTGTGCTCCACTGTAAAGTCCATCCCCTGTAGGGAAATGGACCACCTGAGCAGTTTGGGATTTTCACCCTTCACCTGATTAAGCCACAAGAGGGGCTTATGGTCTGTCTGAATTAGTGAGTGCCAAACAAGTATGGTCTCAACTTCTTCAGGACCCAAACCACAGCAAAGGCCTCCATCTCAATGGCTGACCAACGTTTCTCTCTAGGGGTCAGCCTTCTGCTAATGAAAGCAATGGGCTGGTCTTGACCATCTACATTAAGTTGTGAAAGCACAGCTCCCACCCGCAACTCAGAAGCATCTGTTTGGACAATGAACTCTTTGGAGTAGTCAGGACTCTTCAGGATAGGTGCAGAGCACATGGCCTTCTTCAGGTCATCAAATGCCTTTTGACAGCTAACTGTCCACTGAACCTTTTTGTGCATCTTCTTAAATGTCAGATCATTTAATGGAGTCACTATGGATCCATAATTCTTCACAAATTTCCTGTAATACCCAGTCAGGCCCAAGAAGGCTCTGACTTGTGTCTGGGTAGTTGGAGGAGCCCAGTCCTGGATGGCCTGGATTTTGCTCTCCAATGGTTGAACCTGACCCCCACCTACTAGGTGGCCCAGGTACACAATCTTGCTCTGCCCTATCTGGCACTTGGTAGCCTTGATAGTCAGGTCTGCCTTTTGCAGGGCCTCCAGAACCTTCAGGTGGATCAGGTGATCCTCCCAGGTGGAACTAAAGACAGCAATATCATCTAGATAAGCTGTGCAAAAGTCATCCAACCCAGCAAGGACGTGATTCACCAACCTTTGAAAGGTGGCAGGTGCATTCTTCAAACCAAAGGGCATCACCACAAACTGATAATGTCCACTGGGGGTAGAGAATGCTGTTTTGGCTTTAGACTCCTCAGCTAACCTGATTTGCCAATAGCCAGCTGTCAAATCAAATGTGCTTAGAAATTTGGCAGAAGCCAATTTATCTATGAGCTCATCTGCCCTTGGAATGGGATGAGCATCTGTCCTAGTGATAGCATTGAGACCTCTATAGTCCACACAAAATCACATTTCTCTCTTTCCATCTTTGCTATGAGGTTTTGGTACAAGGACTACTGGGCTGGCCCACGGGCTCTCTGATGGCTCAATCACTCCAAGTTCAAGCAGTTTCTGCACCTCAGCCTTTATACAATCCCTGACATGGTCAGGTTGCCTGTAGATTTTATTCTTCACAGGCAGACTGTCACCAGTGTCCACCTCATGGGTGCACCAGTTAGTTTGACTGGGTGTAAGAGAAAACATATGTCTATGAGCCTGCAACACTTGTCTGCAGTCCCATTGCTGCTGGTCAGAGAGCCTGCCTGCCAAGGCTACTCCATCCACTGAACCATCATCAGGGTTTTGGGAAAGCAGGTCTGGGAGAGGGTCACTCTCTTCCTCCTGTTCCCCATCTGTAGCCATGAGTAAACCCATGTCTGCCCTGTCCACATATGGTTTCAATCTGTTTACATGGAGCACCCTGTGGGGGCTCCTAGGGGTGCCAAGGCCCACCAAGTAGGTGACCTCTCCCTTTTTCTCCAGTATGATGTGGGGTCCAGGCCATTTGTCTTGGAGAGCTGCTGGGGCCACTGGCTCCAACACCCACACCTTCTGCCCTGGCTGGTACTCAGTCAGAACAGCCTTTTGGTCATACCAAGCTTTCTGTAATTCTTGGCTGGCCTCCAGGTTTTTGGATGCTCTCTCCAAGTACTCAGCCATCCTGGAGCGGAGACCAAGTACATAGTCCACAATATCAAGTTTAGGCTTTTTGAGAGGTAACTCCCATCCTTCCTTCACAAGACACAATGGACCCCTCACAGGGTGGCCAAACAAAAGTTCAAACGGGCTGTAGCCAACCCCCTTCTGTGGGACCTCTCTGTAAGCAAAGAGCAAGCAGGGTAAAAGGATGTCCCATCTTCGCCTAAGCTTTTCAGGTAACCCTTTTATCATTCCCTTTAGGGTCTTGTTGAACCTTTCAACAAGCCCATTGCACTGTGGGTAGGGTGTGGTAAACGTATAGTTCACTCCACACTCTTTCCACATTGCTTTTAAGTATCCAGACATGAAGTTAGTACCTCTGTCTGAAAGGACCTCCTTTGGAATGCCCACTCTGGAGAAAACTCCAAGTAGGGCCCTTGCCACAACAGGAGCTGTTGTGGTCCTTAGGGGTATTGCTTCTGGGTACCTGGTGGCATGATCCACTACCACCAGGATAAACCTGTGCCCAGAGGCTGTTGGGGGATCCATTGGACCAACAATGTCTATCCCAACTCTTTCAAAGGGCACCCCCACCACAGGTAGTGGTATTAGGGGGGGCTTTGTGTACCACCTGACTTGCCACTGGCTTGGAAGGTGTCACAGGAGCGACAAAACTCCTTAGTATCCTCTGACATGTGAGGCCAGTGAAAGTGAGGGACACGCCTGTCCCAAGTCTTGTTCTGGCCTAAGTGTCCTGCAAAGGGAATATCATGGGCCAAGGTAAGAAGGAAGCCCCTAAATTGCAGAGGTATACCCAACCTCCTGGTAGCACCAGGCTTGGGGTCTCTAGCCTCTGAATAAAGGAGCCCATCATCCCAATACACTCTATGGGTACCTTGAACATTCCCAGCAGCCTCAGCAGCAGCTTTCTGTCTGAGGGGTTCAAGGGAAGGGCAAGTCAGCTGAGCCTGCCCCAGATCTGCCCTTGAGGGTCCCTCTGTCCCCAGCAACTCAACCTGATCAGGTTCAAGCTCTTCCAGGACAGTCTCCTCTTGGATCACAGAATTATCCTCCTGAGAGGGCTGATCCTCAACCTGGGGCAAGTGGGAAGGCACTGCCTTAACCCTCTTGCTCCTCCTCTTGGGTTGGGGATGGCCTATTGTTTCAAGATCCACCACAGGTTCAGGTAGGCACTTCTTGGCCTGGGACCTGGTTACAGCAAGGACATGTGCTGAAATCCCTAGCATTTCTGCATGAGTCCTATACTCCACTTCTGACCATAAGGATTCCTCAAGATCATTGCCCAGAAGACAGTCAACTGGGAGGTCTGCACTTACAACAACTTTCTTGTGGCCAGTTACCCCTCCCCAGGAGAATTTAACAATAGCCACACTATGGGCAGTAGTGGCATTGCTAGCATTGGTCACTAGGTAGTTCTCACCTAGTATGATTTGTCCAGGGTCCACAAAGTTAGGTGTCACCATAGTGACACTGGCACATGTGTCCCTGTAGGCCTGAGCCAGTTTCTCATTGATTAAAGGCGTCTGTCTATATTTGCCCAAAGTATTGGGACTCATAGGAGTGGTCATGGACATGTCCACATCATATAGCAGAACTGCCTGAGTAGGGATTCTGACTAGGCCAGACTCCATCTCAGTACACAGGGTTAACCCCACTATAGCCTTGGGTTGTGTACCTCCACTGCTGACTGTACTAGGGGGTGCAGGTGCCTTAGGGGCTGCAGTGGTAGGGACTGGATTTTTCTTAGTGCATTCACTACCACAGTGAGAGGTGGATTTACAGTAATTGCACCAAGGTTTCTTTGGGCCATCATTCTTCTTCTTCTTGTTGCCATTTTGGGAACCACCCTCCTTATTAGAATTATTTTGGGGGCCTGAAGAAGACTTCTGGTCTTTTTCTTTCTTATCTCCGCCCTTCTGGTCTGCCTTCTTTTGATCACCTCCTTGGCTCTGGGGTTTCTGCTTAACCCTTGTTCTGACCCACTTGTCTGCCTTCTTTCCCAATTCTTGGGGAGAGGTCAGATCCGAGTCAATAAGGTGTTGACGCAATAGCTGGTTCTGACAGTTATTAAGGATCTGTTCTCTCATTATAAGATTGTACAATCCTGTATAGTCTGAGACTTTACTTCCCTGCAGCCAACCCTCCAGAGCCTTAGTGGCACAATCAACAAAATCAGTCCAGTCCTGAGTCTGAGCTTTTGGGGTATCTCTGAACAACAACCTGTATTGCTCAGTGGTTAGGCCAAACCCATCAATAAGAGCACTCTTCAGGACAGAGTAGTTTTTAGCACCCTCAGGTCTAACAGTGAGGAGCTTGTCTCTCCCTTTCTCAGAAAAGGAGTACCATAAGATTGCTGCCCACTGTTCTTGAGGAACCTGCTGTACCATGCAGGCTCTCTCCAGAGCAGTCATCCATTTGTGGATGTCATCCCCTTCCTTGTAGGGGGGCACAATCTTTGTCAGGTTTCTATTGTCATAGGACCTGTCTTTCTCTTTAGGAATAATGCTGCCACCAGTGGGTATCTCCCCACACAGTTTTTGTTCCCTTGCTAAAGCAAGTTTAGCTTGGGCCAGGGCTACCTACTCCCTCTCTATCTGGAGTTTGACAGCTCTCACCCTGGCCTTATGCTCTTTTCTCTGGGGGGAAGTCATTCCCATTTGAGATTCCCTTGAGGCACTAGAAAGGTGTGATTCCCTGGAAGGAGATCTCTCTCTTCTATTGCCTGGGAGAATTCTGTTATGTACTCTGGGGAGGTGCTGGCCCTCTCCATTTCCATGTAGGTCCAAGTTGGTTTGGTTAAGCCTCCCCACTTGTACCTGGATATCCCCTTGATCAAGATCTGAATCATCACCATCTGACTCTGGGTCCACCTCCTCATCTTCTACCTCTGGGGTGGTGTTCTCAGTCTCTGGGGGATTCACTCCTTCACCTGAATTACCTGAGGGAACTGCACTAGCTTTCTCAAGATCATCCTTTTCTAGGATGGCTATCAGGATGGGAATGGTAGGGTTGTGACCCTTTTTCAGACTCCTTGCAGTGCACAAGGCATTCAAGTCCCTATGGCTGAGTTTGTCATAGCTGGAAGGTGCTTGGGCAAGGTCACCTATCACAGGCAGAGCAATGGGTTGCTCACCTGTGCCAGACATGACTCTAGTGAGGTGTAAGTGATGCACTTACCTACACTAAGTGTTTTCCTACTGTACCTTGCTAGTGAGTTGTAGGCAGGGTGTGCTAAGCCCTTTTATTTACAACTACTAAGTTCAGTAGAACTTAAATATGTAAGCTTTGTTTATATGTACCTATAGTACTTAATGTGATCTTTCAATTTGATAAAAAGATTGCAATGGTAAAACAACAGCAAGCTCAAATCCCAACCGCTGCACACCAATGTGAGAAGTTGGCCTGATGTATGATGTCTCCAATTCTGGGGGCACCTTGTATCAGTCCAAACAATCACTTATGGTGGTGGTTGTAAGTCAACCTGAAAAAGACAAGCTATCATAATGGTAGCATGGACTAAGCAGCCTAAAGGCTTAACTCAAGAGGGCATGTGAAGCCAGCTGTTTTACCATATGCAATCCTGTAATATCAAATGAAAGGACACCACACAAGTTATATATTATAAAAATATATGTATTTATTACTACAATAATCCCCTGTACTCTTTATGAGTATAGAAGCACAAGCGTTTAAACAAAAGCACAGTTAAACATATGAAAGTTGCACAGTTATGGATGAGGCCGGTGGCCACTCAAACCATATATCAAAAAAAGTGGTATAAGTATCACTTTACGAACAGTGGTAAGGCCTGGGGCCTTGGGAATCGCTGGGACTACACTGGACTAACAGCAGTTAGGAATGGAGTAGCCCGCGGGATTCGGGTGCAGCGCTAAAAGCACACGCATGCACCAATGCAAAGTCAATGGTGCATAAAAGTTATCGGGTTACTGTTTTGGAAGTCTTCCGACTGGAATATAATTACCACACTTTAAACTTAGACACTAGAGGTGTAAACCACTACAGGAGCACCGGTGTTAGATCGTTACCTCACCCACAGGAAGCGGGTGCATAGGTGCCAAAGTGTGTCGGGTTTCGTTGTGTAGATCTATGGAGCCTGAGATGAAGATGCTGCAGGCGGCCAGGAGAGAAGAGTCCGGTTGGATCCAAGGGTGGATCGAAGATGTAGAGTACCTGAAAGCAGAGGGGACAGAGTCTGGGTCACTCAGCAGTGACCAGGAAGGAACCAGGCAATGTCTGGCGCAATCAGGTGGTTGTCGTGAAGCTTGTCTCCGCTGCCACGTGGACTCTGGGGCATCGAGGATGTCCAGGAGTGGATCACGAGCTGTCCCACGAAGGCTCTCGCTGTCGGCGGTGTCGGCTTCCGGATCGGAGTTAACAGGCCTTGGCAAATGCAACCCACGCAGGATTTGAAGATGTCTTCTTACTCGGACCAGCAAGGTCAGAGCGGGTGCTCCTTTTCAGGGGAGCGAGTGCCAGTCTGGAGCAACCAGACCAGCATTGTAAATTCTTTGGTTCGTCGGTAATGGGGCCACTAGCCAACGGGCAAGCGACCGACCAACGCGTCGAGCAGGAAAATGCAAAAGGGCATCACGCAGCACTCGATGAGTGTGGGGGGGGTGAGCTTCGGTGCAAAAGCTGCTCGGGGCTGGGGCTTCTCAAACCCCAGTGCACAGCTTCGAGGGTGCCTCGGGAGCTGCACGGTCAGCGCTTCGTAGTTTTTCCAAGATGGCCGGCTCCACGCTTCACGTCGCCTCCACGGGTCTCAGATTCGCTGGGACTGTGGATCAGGCTGTTAGAAGTCAGGGAAGCTGGGTCTTGTCGATGTCTGTCGCTCGAGTTCCAACGAAAACTGCAACAAAGCAAACGTTGAGGTGCTGGATGGTGCCTGTTTGCACAGGGTGATCACTCCTTGACCACAAGGGAGATTCTTCAGTCTTCCACGTCGAGTGGGATGTCGAAGGGTCCAGAGTTATGTATCAAAGTTTCAGTCAGGATAATCTGATGTGCACTAGCACAGCTCCTACCTTTATTCCAAATCAAGGGGCTGGATTACCTGCTAGGTCCCTCCTATGGGTGGGACCCAGGAAGGGGGTGGTTACACCCCTTTCCCTTTGTCCAGTTTCGCACCAGTCCTGGGGCTGGAGTGCCCCAGAACATGTTTGACTGGAATTTGCCTGGGACACCTTGTGTGCCCTAGGCAGTGTCTAGTTTCATTCAGCCCTCCCTGCTCCAATCCACTATCTCCTGTCTGGGGTGGTGTAGCACCTCCCTGTGACAGGAAACCCTTTGTCCAGGCCGCCCCTGCCAAGTTTCGGTCAGTAGCAGGAGGCCAGAGTTGTGTCGGGGCAGCAGCATCCATTTTGTGATGCTGAGGCTCTGGTTAGGATTAACCGCGTTTTAAGTAAAGTAGCATGTCTTCTCCCTCTAGAAGGGTGGAATGCTACCCTCGTCGCCAGAACTGGCGAGGGGGTAGTATTCCAAAGTGTATGACACCTTACACAACATGTTTTGATAAAGCCAAACCAAAGTTAGCAATAACCGCGAGGATTATAATGCACTTAAGGGTATATGGTATGGCAATATCCTGGAACAGCTATAAGGAAATGGTTCCGAAAGTTGCAGACAGGCTCAGCTCATGCTAGAGCACCATCTCACATAAAACCAAGCACTCTACCTCCAGGATTGTTAAGGCCTGCCATAGGAGTGACTTATAGGTATATATGTGTCCAAATATGTTTAGATACAGGTATACTATATCTAAGCAAGGGGTGATTACACCACCTTGCCCCAGCTGAGTGACCAGCCAGTTGTGTCGATTTAAGTGGCCAGCCAGGGGTGGCAAAAGATATGCTGCAGCCCCTGGTAGGCCTTGGATGCACCTATGCCCTGGGTACCTATAGTACACTGTACAGGGGCTGATAAGGTGTCCAGTACCAAATTGGTGTTGTACCTAAAGTACATGTCTGTGAATTTAGAGAGAGAACAGCAGGCTGTGGGTCTGATTAGCAGGCCCACAGCCACATTAAGTCGAAAACCAGTGAAGCAAAAAGAAAAAATTGGGGTGACCATAGGAAAGCAGACCCTACTCTCCTACAACAATCATTTGCCTCCATCTGCAAATGAGAAATATCCATCAATTAGTGAGAATACCAGGTACCTATAGAATGATACTATCTATCAACATAACCCCTGTATTTACCTGGGCCTGAGCAATGATTCCTACAAACGAGATCCAGGCCGGTGACACTGGGTATGTGTGCATCCACTGCGCACCGGTCTGGAGCCCGCTTGTTCCTTAAAAAGATCACACAAACCAATCAGTGAATTTGTGTATTCCTGCCTAATTTACAAGAACCATGGTGTCCAACCAGGTCCGCACAAGTTCTCCACCAATCAAATGCTTGAAAGTGAATATTACCACGAGTATCCAATGAAACATATTCAACTACATTTCCTGTTACTTAAAAGCCAATCACTGTGCTTGAATATGAAAACACTGCAGTTTTCTCTCTGGTCCCCTACATTACCAATACTTCCGTCTTTACAGCGGAAAGACTATCTTGTGAGCCAATCAAAGCTCACGTCTGCCGGACCGGCGCTCACTCACGCCAGATTGTACGCGGTGAGAAAGTAAACAGTTTGTGTGTTTCTGTATACGATCATTACCGAAATTTATTAACATAAGAGTGTTGAAATGTCATATCAGAATGACTATCATCGGAGAACAAGTACTGGGACGGGTGAACAAAAATATAGAACGTGTCTATATTTAACGGGCAGTCGAGATAATCACGAAATACTTCACTTCTTGATTCTAGTTCCCCCCGGTCTATGCTCCACAAAGTAACCACACGATCTCCCCACAATTATGTACGCTGCGCCAAAGGAAAACCAATCCGTATTGACATATATCGAAATTTAAGATAAGTGGGAGTTCGCACAGCGTAATGAAATTTGTGGGTTGTAAAGAATTGTAGCGTGCCACTGGATAGAACACTGTCTGACCAAGCAGTGTGAGCACAAAGCTAAAAATGAGAAGGTCCCCCTACTGGGAGGGGAACTAACCAGTGCACAGCGAAAGGACCGTAGTCTTATTCCATAAACATCATAATCACAGCAGTCTGTGTGAAAAGTTTCAAGAATTTTAATCCATTCGTGAAGAATATTCTAGCATATTCAAGTTCAGCCAGAAGCGTGTCGTTACACGTCAAATAATCCAACCATAGTGATTAAATAAACAAGTCCCGATGCATTTCGGGCAAAAGCCCTTTCTCAAGGGAATGCTCTACAAAGAAATACAAATATGAACAGAATCAATAAACTGTACAAGTTACAAACGATCGAATGCAAACATGCAAAAACCAAATTGGAGTAACTGGAATGGCTCGTGACAATAGTTACAATGCTGTGTGACATATCCCAAGGGTTGCCAAGTCTAGCGGTCATATCCGAAGTTGTGCAAAGAACGTTGAGGCGTGGAAAACAGACCACCCGAGAATGCGTGTAAAACAGACAAAGTGAAGAGAGTATCCGCAACGGTACCAAACCAAAGAGTGAGACGGCAAGAAGACAAACATGCCGAGAAGTGCAGGCGAATAGTCGAAGAATTACTCACATGCTGGGATTCTACGGGATGCCTAGCGGCATAACAGCCAGGTAGTGTTTGTAAAAACGGGGAGTGCTCCTCGCGGTTAACTACCGACAGTGAACATAAACGAAGGACGCAGTGCAGGGTGTTAGTGGACAAGAAAAACGGACTACAGAGTGTAAAAACATCGCCATTTTGGAAAAGTGTGATGTGAGAGGTGAATGACAGTACACTGAAGTGATAAATGGTGTGTGCAGATAGCCAAGAAATTTTACAGATAACAAAGAAATTCAATTCGATCGTTAAGCCCATTGGGCGCCATCGTTGAGAGGAAACGGATCCAGAAATTTTCACGCTTAAGTAAAGTGTTCTTATTGTTGGAAGTTATTGGTACTTGTTCCAGAATCAGGAATTTGAGTTGAGCCACAGAATGTCTCAATTCGGTAAAATGCACCGCCACAGTGGATTTTAGGTTATTGGTGCGAATGTTACTTTTATGTTCCAAAATCCGGATGCGGATTTTTCTTTCAGTGTGTCCTACGTAACATTTGCCACACGGACACTTCAATAGATAAATGACATTGTTCGAGTTGCAGGTGGCATTTACTTTGAGCTTGATGGGATGCCCTTTCATGGGATGACACATGATGTTACCAGTGATGCAGTTGTTACAATTAGAACAGTTGTAACAGGGTCTCAGTCCTTTGTATTCCTTGTGTACGTCTTCTTGATTGGATTTGCTCAGGATTTCTTTGAGGTTTCTACCTCGGGTAAATGCAAAGATGGGAGGTTGATTAAACAAACCATTGAAGTCTGGTTCCAGGGTCAAGATAGACCAATGTTTTCGGATAATCGATTGAAAGCGGTTGGATGTTTTGGAATATTTCGAAACTACTACCAAACGTTCAGATTCAGTTTTTGTTTTAGGTTGCAGTAAGGTGGTTCTAGTTTTTTTGGCACTTCTTGCCATGGCGAGATCCAATATTGGTGTGGGGTATCCTCTTGATTTCAATCTGTCAAGTGTGTTTAGCATTTGTACTTTGCATTCTTCTTTGTCTGAAACTATACGTTTAATCCGTAATAGTTGTGCGTAAGGTAAATTGTTCTTCAAACCAGAGCGGTGAAAACTACTGTAGTGAAGCGTGGAGTTTCTATCGGTAGGTTTCCGATAAACTGTGGTTGACCACTCTCCTTGTCTCCTATGTATTTCAACATCCAGGTAGTGTATTGTACTCTCATCATGTTCCCATGTGAATTGAATTCTTTGGTTGAATTGGTTCCATGTTGTCAAAAAGGCATTCAACGTATCTGCATTGCCCTCCCATAGTATGAAGATATCATCTATGAAGCGTAGGTATAGTCGTCCATGTTCATGCCAGCTGCTTTGGTTCAAGATGTAAGATTCCTCGAATTGTTTCATATAAATGTTCGCATAGCAAGGAGCTGCCGAATTGCCCATGGCAGTGCCATTAAGTTGCAAAATCCATTTGTCTTTGACTGAGAAGTAGCTGTGGTATAATGTGAATATTGTCAATTGCATAAGGAACACTTTGAAGTCTGCGTCCAGATCAGATGAGGATAACACTTCTTCAATGGATTCAATACCTCCATCATGTGGGATGGAGGTGTAAAGTGAACAGACGTCCACCGTACACATGATAAGTTGGTTGTTCCTGAGTTCGTTCATGATGGGTGCAATTTTCAATAAAAAATCAGTAGTGTCTTTGACATGTGATTTGGTAGCCGCAACGAAAGGTTGCAAATATTTGCCCTGTGTGTACTCCTTCGTCGGATCTACCCGAAGATCCGACGAAGGAGTACACACAGGACCTGGTACTCATCATTCAGGCAGCATTTGATCAAGGAACGATCAACGACAAGACTCGCAGATTTTTGACAGCATCCAATCCTAGACCTCCTGCATTGTATATGCTACCCAAAATGCATAAGCATCCCACACACCCTCCTTTCCGACCGATTGTGTCGACTCGAGGCAGCCTACACGAAAATGTAGGCAAATTTTTGGACAAATATTTGCAA
Organism: Lissotriton helveticus; assembly: GCF_964261635.1. Classification (NCBI taxonomy): domain Eukaryota; kingdom Metazoa; phylum Chordata; class Amphibia; order Caudata; family Salamandridae; genus Lissotriton; species Lissotriton helveticus. The sequence continues at coordinate 1,235,526,720 of NC_136067.1, forward strand.
CCTTTCGTTGCGGCTACCAAATCACATGTCAAAGACACTACTGATTTTTTATTGAAAATTGCACCCATCATGAACGAACTCAGGAACAACCAACTTATCATGTGTACGGTGGACGTCTGTTCACTTTACACCTCCATCCCACATGATGGAGGTATTGAATCCATTGAAGAAGTGTTATCCTCATCTGATCTGGACGCAGACTTCAAAGTGTTCCTTATGCAATTGACAATATTCACATTATACCACAGCTACTTCTCAGTCAAAGACAAATGGATTTTGCAACTTAATGGCACTGCCATGGGCAATTCGGCAGCTCCTTGCTATGCGAACATTTATATGAAACAATTCGAGGAATCTTACATCTTGAACCAAAGCAGCTGGCATGAACATGGACGACTATACCTACGCTTCATAGATGATATCTTCATACTATGGGAGGGCAATGCAGATACGTTGAATGCCTTTTTGACAACATGGAACCAATTCAACCAAAGAATTCAATTCACATGGGAACATGATGAGAGTACAATACACTACCTGGATGTTGAAATACATAGGAGACAAGGAGAGTGGTCAACCACAGTTTATCGGAAACCTACCGATAGAAACTCCACGCTTCACTACAGTAGTTTTCACCGCTCTGGTTTGAAGAACAATTTACCTTACGCACAACTATTACGGATTAAACGTATAGTTTCAGACAAAGAAGAATGCAAAGTACAAATGCTAAACACACTTGACAGATTGAAATCAAGAGGATACCCCACACCAATATTGGATCTCGCCATGGCAAGAAGTGCCAAAAAAACTAGAACCACCTTACTGCAACCTAAAACAAAAACTGAATCTGAACGTTTGGTAGTAGTTACGAAATATTCCAAAACATCCAACCGCTTTCAATCGATTATCCGAAAACATTGGTCTATCTTGACCCTGGAACCAGACTTCAATGGTTTGTTTAATCAACCTCCCATCTTTGCATTTACCCGAGGTAGAAACCTCAAAGAAATCCTGAGCAAATCCAATCAAGAAGACGTACACAAGGAATACAAAGGACTGAGACCCTGTTACAACTGTTCTAATTGTAACAACTGCATCACTGGTAACATCATGTGTCATCCCATGAAAGGGCATCCCATCAAGCTCAAAGTAAATGCCACCTGCAACTCGAACAATGTCATTTATCTATTGAAGTGTCCGTGTGGCAAATGTTACGTAGGACACACTGAAAGAAAAATCCGCATCCGGATTTTGGAACATAAAAGTAACATTCGCACCAATAACCTAAAATCCACTGTGGCGGTGCATTTTACCGAATTGAGACATTCTGTGGCTCAACTCAAATTCCTGATTCTGGAACAAGTACCAATAACTTCCAACAATAAGAACACTTTACTTAAGCGTGAAAATTTCTGGATCCGTTTCCTCTCAACGATGGCGCCCAATGGGCTTAACGATCGAATTGAATTTCTTTGTTATCTGTAAAATTTCTTGGCTATCTGCACACACCATTTATCACTTCAGTGTACTGTCATTCACCTCTCACATCACACTTTTCCAAAATGGCGATGTTTTTACACTCTGTAGTCCGTTTTTCTTGTCCACTAACACCCTGCACTGCGTCCTTCGTTTATGTTCACTGTCGGTAGTTAACCGCGAGGAGCACTCCCCGTTTTTACAAACACTACCTGGCTGTTATGCCGCTAGGCATCCCGTAGAATCCCAGCATGTGAGTAATTCTTCGACTATTCGCCTGCACTTCTCGGCATGTTTGTCTTCTTGCCGTCTCACTCTTTGGTTTGGTACCGTTGCGGATACTCTCTTCACTTTGTCTGTTTTACACGCATTCTCGGGTGGTCTGTTTTCCACGCCTCAACGTTCTTTGCACAACTTCGGATATGACCGCTAGACTTGGCAACCCTTGGGATATGTCACACAGCATTGTAACTATTGTCACGAGCCATTCCAGTTACTCCAATTTGGTTTTTGCATGTTTGCATTCGATCGTTTGTAACTTGTACAGTTTATTGATTCTGTTCATATTTGTATTTCTTTGTAGAGCATTCCCTTGAGAAAGGGCTTTTGCCCGAAATGCATCGGGACTTGTTTATTTAATCACTATGGTTGGATTATTTGACGTGTAACGACACGCTTCTGGCTGAACTTGAATATGCTAGAATATTCTTCACGAATGGATTAAAATTCTTGAAACTTTTCACACAGACTGCTGTGATTATGATGTTTATGGAATAAGACTACGGTCCTTTCGCTGTGCACTGGTTAGTTCCCCTCCCAGTAGGGGGACCTTCTCATTTTTATATATCGAAATTTGCCAACTGCAACGTATTGATCATATCATGTTTAAAATAGCGGACTCTGCCAATCACTGTAAGTGAAGAGTTCAAGTGAAAAAACTAATTCAGTAACTCTTAGTGCAGTTCATTCAAAAAGCCCCATACAATTCAGGCTCATATCCTTATTAACTCAGCAATATTCTAAATACAGCTTCTTATAGTCAAAATTAACACCATACTTAAAAAGGAACAAGTGAACTAATTCGATCCGAACACAGTACTTGAAAAAAACACAAAGACTCCCTCTAGACTATTCCCAAACAACTCCTCATTCTACGATTCTCACCATAACAATTCATAGCGTCAAGGGAAGATTCAACTCTTATTTCCCTTAACTAAAATCAATAAAGACATTAAGCTATCACATATATACAGTGTGAGGCCTGTGATATGTAGTCTGTCACAAAATCAACCATATATAGTCTATATAGCCATAAAGTTAATTAGTTACCTCCTGACTATGAGAAATAATAAACTCCGAACTTAATTGATAACCCATATTTATATGATGAGAGAGACTGATACTAATTTTAGATCTCTGATATAAATAAGTATCAAAGAAAATAGTGTAACTCATTATCACTATTGAGTCCCAAGATCACCATTCTACATCTGCTAATCCATTTAGCTTCCTGTTGTCTGAGATCTAATTCCCAGTCACCCCCCGTTTACGAGGTTTGACTTTCTGGATACCATGGAACTTGATCCTGGTTTGCAAATTGTAGTGTTCTCTTATGTGTTGATACAAAGGCGTTCTCTCATCATGATTGATGATTGATCTATTGTGTTCCTGAATTCTCAATTTTAACATGCGTTTGGTGCTCCTTATGTACACTTTGTTACATTCACAAATCACTGCATACACCACTCCCATGCTCTTGCAGTTAATGAATTCTTTAATAATGTACCTCTGTTGAGTGTTGAAAGTAAAATCCTTCGTTTTATTTAAACCTACACTACATATACTGCATGATCCACAGACATAGAAGCCCATGGGTGATTTGGGCAGCCAGTTAGCATCATCCACACATTTGGGTTCTAAGTAATTACAAGTGACCATTTGTTTAGTCGTAGGACTTCTCATATAGACAACCTCTGGTTTATCACCAATATAAGGCATAAGACCTGGAGCGCGTCTCAAAAGATTCAAATTTTTTCCAAGGGCTTTATATATGCCATCTTTCTTTACACAATATTTGGTCACAAACGCTAAGTGTTCCTTCGATTTGTCCCTCAGTTTTTGTACCAAAGTAGACTGTCTGGTTACATACATAATTCTTGATCTTGCTTTCCCAAGATCCTGTCTTTTGTAACCTCTTTGTGCTAGCCTATGCTGTAATACATTCAGTTCTGAATAGAAATCACCATCCTTAGTGCAATTACGTCTGGTCCTTATCATTTCTCCAAAAGGAATTCCACGAACAACTGATACTGGGTGATGACTTTCGGCTCTGAGTATTGAGTTAGTCGCTGTTGTTTTTCTATACAATTTGCTCAAAATTCTATCACCTTCGACAAACAGTTCTACATCTAGAAAAACAATGCTGGTCTGGCTATGATTGAGTTAGGGCTACATTGAAATCATTATTATTCAGATAATCAAAGTACTACAACAGCTCCACATGCGTCCCTCTCCAAATCATTAAAACATCATCAATAAAGCGTGTCCAAAAAGGAATATAATCTGTCCAATTACTTGCATTGCGATTTCAGGCATGCTCCCTCTCAAACCAACCCATAAAAAGGTTGGCGTAAGAGCCAGCAAACCTGGAGCCCATCGCAGTACCCCTTATCTGGTGGAACCAAGTGTCTTCGAATAAAAAGAAATTATTTGTCAGAATTAAACCTGCCATTTCAACCAGCATATTGGAGTGTTCCCTCAAGCTCGCGCTTCTACTACCCAAGAAATGATTCAATGCTTGGACTCCTTTCTCCTGATGAATGCAAGTATAAAGCCCTACAACATCTAATGTTACCTGGGTGAATCCCTCTTCCCAAGTTACATCTTCCAGTTTATTAAGGACATCCATTGTATCCCTAATGAAAGAGGGTAGATTACTCACTAAGGCTTTTTAAAATGCGTCTAAGAACTCTGACACACTACCAATGCCGGAGACAATAGGTCTTCCCGGCGGATTGGTTTTGGATTTGTGGACTTTAGGTAAAATGTAAATGAAGGGGTAAGTAGGATTATCAATCTTAAAATATTTAAATTCCGCCTCATCTAACATAGCATCCTCCTTCCATGAATACAGTCTGCCATTAATCAATGTAGAGACTTCAAAAATGGGGTTGCCATGTAACTTCACGTAACAAGAAGTGTCTTGTACCTGACATGAGATCTCACCACTATAGTCAGACCTATTCATCACAACAATGTTGCCGCCTTTGGCAGCTGCCTGGATTACAATGCTGCTGTCTGTTTTCAAATCACATAGGGCTCTGCGTTCTTCTCTAGTCAAATTGTCAACAATAGTACACCTACTCCTATGACACGAGTCGTGCAGTTTATGAAACTCTTCCAATGTCTTTTTAGTGTACAATTCGATCGCCGCAAATTGTGTACCCTGCGGAGTAAATTTCGACTTTGGTCGTAGCCCACTAGAGCAGCTATAATCAGTTGTTACATTCAATAAAGCGGCAACATCATCCTCCCCTAAGTCCTCTCCCTCAGTGATAGACATCAGTAAATGAATATTGCTTAAGACGGTAATTGACATTTCAGAACTTTTAATAGTTGAACCAACATTATCAGGCCTGTCAATGCCTGAAAAAAAACTTTTCAATTTAAGTTTCCTGGAAATTTAAAGAAATTAATTTCCAAATCAGTGAAGTCACATTTGTTCACAGGGCAAAAAGACAATCCTCTTTTCAAAACATGAAGTTCATTTTCATTCCGTATCCTGTCAGAAAGGTTAATCACCTCAAGTGCATCAGTACCCATCCCAGGTAGCACACTTTCTATATCCTGACACTGTCCTGACTCCTGATTCCCATTCTTGTACCTCCTGTGTTTCCGACCCCGCCGGATGTTACTGGACACTTTCTCCTTCCCTTTTTGATTCGGGTGATGTCGTCTAAAAAAGAGGAATTCTTTGGCGGTATAGTCTCCTCTGCTCCTCCTCCTGATATCTTTTCGGTAGACGATATATTGGAGCTACTGTAATTCACAGAGCTTAAATCACTGTCCCTCTACCCACAGGAACCTTTGGCTTAATCGGTTCATCATAACCCTTAGCAAAAGTGAATATTCTGCCCTGAGCGTAGTCTCTCTCATCACGTCTAATTTTGGACTATAAGAAGCAGATTCCACTCTCCTACACTGCCCAGTCCTTCACCCCTCCCAAACCTCTTTAGTGTACCCTCCTTGACTCCTTGCCATATGGTAGGTGGCAGAATCTGGCAATTTTTAGCAGAGTGGCACAGTTACCTCAGAAAAGTGGGTGCTACTGATCGGTCTGCTGGGTTACGCCCATCCATTCCTCAAACCCCATCTTCTGTATAAAGGGTGTTGGAGGTTCACCTGTCCATGTTACATTAGGATATGCAGGCTCTTTTGGCCAAGAGAGCCATTGGAGAGGGTTCCAACACCAGAAATAGGTTTTAGCTGCTTCTGTCGCTACTTTCTTATGCCGAAAAAGAATGGAATGGAGGCACCCACCCTATTCTAGACTTGCGCCCTTTCAATGCCTTCCGGAGAAAAGACTGGTTCATGATGCTCACCCTTGCCCAGGTCCAGTCTGCCCTGGATCTTGGAGACTGGAAGATAGCATTGAACCTGCAGGATGCTTAATTACATGTCCTCGACTTGCAGGACATGTTATGCTAGAAACTTGTAATGCACCTGGTTACTCCTTCGGAGTGTCCCCTCGCTAGGATTCGCCTTAACGCATAATCATGGAGCCGGCCAATGCAACTAGTTTACCATAGAGGGCCTGAAGAACCAGATCTTTTTTATTGAGAAACAGAACTTCAGAGGGTTGTGTTCTAAGGTCCACGGGAGGAGGTTGCACATCTTGGTAGCCAGGAAGCTGAAGGAGCTTCTACCCAGATGAACTCTTTGGGGCAGATTTACAAGGCCCAATGTGCCAACTTTATGCCGCCGTTGCGCCACTTCTTTGACGCAGCGGCGTCGTAAACAAGGAGCCACGATGTGACATATTTACAACGTGGTACATCTAGGGAGATGCGTCACATTGTAAAGCCCTGCGCTACATTATACCTGCATCAGGTATAATGTATCCTGGTTGGGCGTTCTATGGCAAGGAAGCCTCGTGAAAGTGATGCAGTGAAATCTACAAGATTTCACTGAGTCCCTTTTACGACGCCACTGCATCAAAACCGTGCGCTTGCTTGAATCAGTCGTTAGGAGTGACGCAGTATGTTAGGAATAGGCATTCCTAACCATTGCTGGAGTTGCGTTGTACTTGCGACACGACTCCAGCAATGCCCTGCCCTTATGCCAACAAGATGCATCACGCATCTGTCTGTCCTTGCACCACATAACGCTGCATTGTAAATGTGGCACATCCATGGTGGCGCAAGGCTACTTTTTCATCACGGAAATTAGCCGGCGTATCCCTGCTACTATGCAGGGATACACCAGTTCTTGTAAATCTGCCCCTTTGAGTTTTTGGTAACATTAGCCTAGCAGTCCCTGCAAATCTGAGGCATCGGTTAGGAAGGTAATCATAGGTTAATCATAGGGAAAATATAGCTAGGGCCAATCCAATCTAAGATTCTGTGGCAGAAGCATAGCGCCTTAAAAGTTACTCTGCCCTGAATAGGGAGCCAGTGTAGTTTAGCAAGTGTTTGATATATTTCTTACTACCATCGTTTTTTATGGATCTGTTAATAGCACCTCTTAAAATTACCCAATTCAGTGGTGGTTAATTTATCAACCTTGAACAGATGAAGGGTTAAGTGAGCCTTGGCAGAATTTGACGCTGCTGCTTGTAGACTGAATTCAGATTTCAGTAGAGCACACTTGTTATGATCCCCAATGTACCCCAATCTAGGCCTAGGTAGCTGCATGACCTTTTACCTACATTTATCTTACCTTGCTCTGCATTACAGTTCTAGCACTGACCTTTTACCCAGTTGTGTACTAAATTAATGTTGATCAGTTTCTTGGAAACTAGCCTCATTTAATATGCATGAGGATTCTTAGAAAAGTCCCCTGCGCATGACGTACATCACAGCGTGAACATACTCTGCGTAAAAGTCATGGTCATCTTCATCCTAGGACAAAAGAACTACTTTGCATGAATGCAGGTATTGTTCTAGGCTCATTTGCATAATCGTACTCGCAACATATCCATTGAGTAAGAAACCCTAAGGCTTTTAGGTATAAAAGAACCATACCGAACACTAGTAGAGAGAGGAGAAGCTTGTACGCTGACGTAAGATGCTGAGGTCCCTGCACACAGAAACTCCAGCACGCAGTGGTCTGACATCCCTTACAGGGTTTCCAACTTGAGACCAAGACGGGGTCCTTTGTTCTCTCCCATCAGGTTATGGGATTGGCTCTTACCTAGGGGGGTTCTTGGCTTTACGCCCACATTCTTGTTAGGTACACTTAGAAAGGGTCCGCATGGTAGGAGTACGTTTGAATACTGCTGTGTATCTATATGCCTGCATATATTCACTGTTGTAGCACCATGGTAGAATTCTACCTTTTATTTACTCTGTTGGTGCTTGTAATCTTATACATCTGTTTATGTGGAATGATTGTTGCAGCAAACATGATTTATACTAGAATAACGCTAGTTCAATAAATGCTTTTTGAAAACATCCCCAAGGAGGGGAGTGTACCCCAAACTTTGAAGTAAAACGCGGAATAAGACAGGGTTGTGTCTTAGCCCCTTTTTTGTTTACTCTGTTTATTAATGCTGTCGATAGGGTCCTGAAAACAGTCAAAGCAGACGCACCCCAGATTGGCGGTACAGGTGTCCCAGTTCTGCTTTATGCAGATGATGCTGTGCTCCTGTCCCGGACCTCGTTAGGTCTGCAGCGACTGATGGACCAGTTTTCAGTTTTTATCAGTAAACGGAGGGTAGTCATTAATAAGAGTAAAACTCACACTATGGTTTGTGGTGCCAGAGCTAAGAAAAATCATGCCTTTTTCATTGATGGGGTGAAAGTTCAGGACGTGGACACATTTTGTTATCTGGGCGTTCTTTTTTCTCATGATGGTAGTTGGTCTTATGATTTGACGAATGTCAGGTCTAAAATGAAGAAAAGTGCTTATGGTATTTTTAAATTTGCCACTAAGATCGGTGACAGAAGAATCAGTGATATGATCCAAATATACAATGCGAGGAGTGTTTCCATCGCACCATATGGGGCTGGGTTGTGGGGCTATACTAACACTGACTCCTTACAAAGGGAGGAAAATTGTTTTGTTAAAAAATTGCTTTGTGTCCCCACATCAGCCTCCACTGATCTGACTCATAGGGAAGTTGGGGTTGCCCACTTAAATGACTTGATTTCGCTTAGGCCACTAATGGTATGGCGTGCAATCTGGATTAAGGAAGAGAGAGCCTTTAACCAGTCTGTTATCAGGGATTGCCTCAAACTTGATAATTTTTTGAAGATACCATGGCTCAAATATATTGTGGACAGTTTTCAAACTATATATGGACTCAATATAGTGGCTGATCCAGGTTCTGCTGGAAACTATTCCAAGTTGGACATGAAACAAATTTTCATGATGTATAGAGCCCAAAAACGTGCAGCAATAAGTGGACGCCTCACTTCAGTTATTCTGTATAACAAATATATGCTAAGTGAGGGCTTCCAATTGTATTTGAGCCTGGTAACCAAACCAACTCTTAGGTTTGTTTTGACAAGACTTAGACTTGGGTTGGCTCATGGGTTGGTGGCTTTCCCTGAACCAAAAAAGCATCCAGTTGGACCATGCCCCTGTGATGGCCACACGAAACAAAGCACCCTGCACTTTATGCTAATTTGTACTCTTTTCATGAATTTGAGGATTGTTTATTTAAAACCAATTTTTAAAAAATATGCCATTTTTACTGTGGAGGATGCCATGAAACTGATATATGAACTGAATTCTCCGGACAAATGCTTTTATATTGCTATGTTTTTTGTAAGTCTATGCAGCTCAGAAATAGCATGATTTTTTAAATTTGTTATCTGTATAATTGTGTGATCATTTTGCTTATTTGATTTTATGGTCATTGTTCTCTTCATTTTTTTTTTGCTTATGTGCTTTTATGGTCATTGTTCTTTTAATGCATCGAATAAAGCTTCATGAAATGAAATGAAATATGCATGAGGATTCTTAGAAAAGTCCCCTGCACATGACGTACATCACAGCGTGAACATACTCTGCGTAAAAGTCATGGTCATCTTCATCCTAGGGCATAAGAACTACTTTGCATGAATGCAGGTGTTGTTCTAGGCTAATTTGCATAATCTTACTCGCAACATATCCATTGCGTAAGAAACCCTGAGGCTTTTAGGTATAAAAGAACCATACCGAACACTAGTAGTGAGAGGAGAAGCTTCCACGCTGACGTAAGATGCTGAGGTCCCTGCACACAGAAACTCCAGCACGCAGTGGTCTGACATCCCGTACGGGGTTTCCAACTTGAGACCAAGACGGGGTCCTTTGTTCTCTCCCATCAGGTAATGGGATTGGCTCTTACCTAGGGGGGTTCTTGGCTTTACGCCCACATTCTTGTTAGGTACACTTAAAAAGGGTCTGCATAGTTGGAGTACGTTTGAATACTGCTGTGTATCTATATGCCTGCATATATTCACTATTGTAGCACCATGGTAGAATTCTACCTTTTATTTACTCTGTTGGTGCTTGTAATCTTATACATCTGTTTATGTGTAATGATTGTTGCAGCAAACATGATTTATACTAGAATAACGCTAGTTCAATAAATGCTTTTTGAAAACATCCCCACCGTTTAAACCTCTGTGTATTTCCCTGAGACTACATGAGCACGAGTGACTGAACGAAAAGTACTGTACTGTTTCCACGATCCCTGAAGGTTCAAGGGTTGTCATGTTCGATAGTTGCCAGAAACTATTCACTCCATGGAAACGGTTAGGGGGCTTATAGTGGCACTGTGATCTAAGCTGGTCTAAAGGCTAACCTATCCTTTGGGGGTGTCTGGAATCAGTCTGGACACCAATCCCTCAGCTTATGTTGTCTAAATGTGCAGATCCTATATAGATTTAAAGGACTGCACAACACACTCAGCTTGCCAAAATACCTCAAAAGCTTTAAAATGGGTTTTGGTTCAACCCAGCGAAGGAAAAGTTACTTGCCTTCGGTAATTCTATATCTGGTAGAGCGTAATTTTATATCTGGTAGAGCTAAAGTCTACCCGCAGATATCCTGAACTTGGAGTTTCCCCCAGGCGCCAGTCTGGATCCAGAGATTTTTCAGCAGTGCCTCTTCACGCTGGGGAACCGCGTCGTACGGCTCCGTAGTGACATTGTTTACGGATATGACATCAGTAGAGCCATATAAGTCCTCTCCAGCGTGGGGATGTCAGTTTTCTACTGTGAAACTTTTCCACGCCAGAACGCAGAGCCACTACTAAAACTAGTTGTGGAAACAGTGTGCCAAAAAAGATCAAAAAATCTTTGAAACAATAAAAATAAATAACAAAATACCCAATCAAATACATTTTAACACAGGGCCACCAGAATCTTTGTGCCCTAGTGAATAAGCCATATAAGGAGAGAGATCATACCCTCTATCATTAATGGTAATGAATGGTACGGTAATAGTTCAACAGAACCTACAACAACCACTCTAAACTGTAGTTAATTCACACCTTTACATGATTTATTGACAGCACCAGTGTCAAGATGTAATGATACCAAGAAGGCTGTCATAGAAAGAAGAAATACATAAAAAATGCTCACTGGTGATAGACCAGGGTGCAAAAGAAGTACACACATACTTTACCAACCACACCTATTCAGAAAAGGATGGTGAACACAACATTTAGACAAAAGCTAAGTGACCAGGTCAAGGAGTTTGTTTAGACCAAACATAGATTGGGATAGTGATCACTGGCCGACAAAGCCAGCATTGAAAGGGTATAACTGCTATGACAAGAGACCTTCGCAGAGCTGGGAGGATGGGTGGGTCGTTAAGGAATCTGTGGGTAGACTCTGTCTCTACCAGATGTAGCGTAACCAAAGGTAAATAACTTTTCCATCTGATAGAGACATTTAGCCGCAGATTCCTTAACTTGGAATTAAATACCATAGCCAGACCCCACTGGAGAAGGGTCTGCAAACTAATCCCACAAAAGTTCTCTAAGAGAACTAGCCAGTCAACTAATGAGTAACCAAGTGTATGTGGAAATAGTAAAATGAGATCTTGGCTCTAAATAGAAACAATGACCTCCGTCATAAAGCATTAGAAATAAAAGCAACCTTACAGGTCCGAGAAAATCGGGCCTTGAAGGAAAAGAGTTAAAAACTTTTAAGAATCTCCTGTCAGAAGACCGACATGAACCCTTAACCCTCAAAAAGGGGAAAGAAGATGGGATGACCAAAAGGGGTCAAATCATTAAAGAAGTAATATTATCTCAATTGTTTCTGACAATAAAGAATCTTAAAAAGAGCTGCCCTGCAGAAATCCTAATAGTACCTTCAGGACCCATTTCCCCAGGGGAAAGATGAACAGTATCCCCTGGTCATGATTAATTTAGTTTGGACAAATTGTAGCATTCACGATCATTAAATGCCACAAAATATGTCTATATAGACATAAATATATACATACTCCTATGAAGGAAAAACAACTTGCAAACATCCTGACCCAACACTAAATGGCAGGAGTATGCAAAGTATATATATATACATACAGCACACATGCCTCGACAGATACAGAAATGTATCACCAGATATTCACAGGATCCTGCTGGCTAATGAATTCTGGCAAAACGCAGGGATATATAAAACTTGCCCACTTTCAGTATCAATGTCCGAGAGACGGAACATAACTTTTAGTCCCAATAAGCTCAAAATACCAGTGCAAGAAAGAAACTTCTCTCTATAAATACTTGAAACACAAAGGATGTAGAAAAAAGAGGGGGAAAACATAAAGTGCAGTTCAAAATGTAAGTACATCTCTGTTAACAACAGACACATACGACACCTCTGATACAAGACAATATAATAAATACAGCAGCACATATTAACACGTATACCCTGTATATCACCTTGTATACCATCTCGGATATGAGAGATTTGGTAAAATTCCACCGCCCCAAGAACAAAGGGGGAGGTACTATGCCACCACCACAGCACTGTAGGTGATTTGTCATAAGAAAATTGCTGTCTGTCAATAGGTATAACTGATAACAAGTAAAAAAAAAACTGTCATGAATCCACCTAGGTGAGAAATGCTGACAGAAAAAAAAACATCCTCTCCAGAAGAAAGGGAATGTAGATCAGACAGAACTATATGAATCAAGAACATCCCCAAATACAATAGTTCGCAAATCTGGATGGATGAATGCACTAAACTTGTGAAAACTTTGGGACAAGTCGGACCAATTGCAAAACTTTGGCTGCCAACATACGGCACCACAACCTGTAACATGGATAGGTGTGGCCTGTATCTGAGGATACCAATCACGTCTATAGTTGACACTGTTCCTTACCCTAAAGGAAGAACTCACAAGCAAAAAGCATCCAAAGAATGCAAAATGTAAACTCTGAACTAGAGCAGGGTTCCAAATTGCTCAACCTCTTTAAAGTTCTGATGCACTCAAAATAAACACTAAGGGCCAGATGTAGGTAATTTGATTTTTCCGATTCTTAAATACCGACTCATACCGAATCGGTATTTCAGAATCGGAAATTGTTATGTAGGTAAAAAATCGGTAACATTTACCCATTCGGAATCACTCGGAATCTGAATTCGGTAATTACCGAATCGGTAATTTCCGATTCGGTAAATTCCGATTCGGTAAAACCCATTCATTCCAATGGGCCTCCTGGCCCATAGGAATGAATGGGTTTTACCAAATCATAATTTACCGATTCGGAAATTACCGATTCGGTAAATACAGACTCGGAAATTTGAAATTGACAAACATGTGAGCCTGTGAACCAATCAGAAACACCAACCACACCCAAAAACAAAGGTACAGTGGAATCAACCAATCAGAATCAAGCACCCCTCCCCAGTACCTGGGAGTGGCCACACCCATGCAGGTGCAGAAACTGAACAGTCAGGAGAGCAGGAGGACAGACAGAGGAGCAGGCTTCCCTGAGCTTACCTGAACAGCACAATGGAGACCCAGGATGGCCAGAGGGATGCAGCAGAGCGCAGGAGGAAACTGAAATTCAGCCCTGCAGAACTGCAGGTGCTGGTTGAAGAGGTGGTGAAACACTACTGCAAAATCTTTGGCAAACAGTCTCTGCATGTTGCAGAGTCTGTGAAGCGCACTACCTGGATTGATATCCAAGCAAAAGGTAAATGCCATCGGGGTCACCCACCGGGAAATTGATGATTTAAAAAAAAGGTGGTATGACCTTCGTATTATCACCAAAAAGAAACTAGCTGCCCACAGAAAAGAAGCTGCAGCAACAGGGGGAGGCAGAAACCGAGCACCACGACTCACTGACATTGAGGAGCTTGTGGAATCCACCCTAGAGCCGGAAAGCATCCATGGCATTGGGGACGCTGACAGCTCCGCCAGAGCTGCTCAGAAACAAGGTAAGAAGCATAGACATTATCATTAACCCATTTCCATGTTCCCCTTCCCCACTCTGTGTGCCTACATCACACTCCAGAACAGGTTTTACTAATGCCCAGCAATGCTTCATGGGAGACGTAGTCATAGGTAGATAAAGCAATGCAGTCAGCATACCATACAGCAAGGGATGCAACACACTACTAGCAGAAGCAAATGAGGAGCAGGCAAATGTGTGATAGTAGTGTGATTTAATCAAGACACACAGGTGAACTACTCCACTGACACAATGTCCATGTCTGTCCACAGGAGAGTCATCGCGCAGCACAGCAATGGATAGGGAGAAGAGGAGAGAAGAAGCTGGTCCCAGCACAGTTCAGTGAGGGAAGAACACAGAGCAGGCAGCCAAGACACCTGAGAAAACAACCACACCACAGCCTCAGTCACCGCTGTTGTTCGGGACTCAGGAGTCAGTAGCAGCAGCACATTCCCCCACACCGACAACACCGTCACCTGCGCAGGAAAGGGCAAGGCGGGTTGATGTGCCCCCTCGCCGCATTCGAGAAACATCTGAGGAGGAAGAGGAGGAGGGTGACATGGCAAGCAATCCACCAGAGTCAGCCAACGCTGAGCAGCAGCCCACTCCAAGAGCTGTGCGGGCCAGTGTCCGAGGCAGAAGGGCACGGGAGAGAGCTGAAGGGCAGGACGTTGAGGGGGTCTTCTGCGGTCTGGAGGCCACCATGGTCAAGGTCGAGCACCTTTAGGCAAAGGCAATGATGGGTGTTCAGAGGCAGGTGTGCACCATTAACAACAAGCTGGATAACATTGACAAGGGCAAAGGGAACATTTCGGACAGCATGCAGTCGCTGGCAAATGCCATGACAGACATGACCCAGTGCATGACTGTCCTGTGTGACAAATTGGACAGGGCCCACTTGGAGAGGCGCAAGGCTCGTGTGGGTTTGCGCCAGCAGACCAAAGCATTAAACCGCTTTGCAACTGCAACCTCCCTGCTGTGCAGACGGTCAGTAGCGATGCAGGATGCAATTGTGCACTGCTGCAACGATTTATCTATGGGGATGGGCAGAGTGACCTCTGCATGGAGCTGATGCTTACGCAACAGACAGCCACTAGAGGCGACACATGTGTGGTTGAAAGTGAAGGATCCACCAGCAGGAGTGGCGCAAGCACTCCTGTTCCGGAAATATGCACGAGCGGCAGGCGTCAATCCACAGAGCCAGGCAACACAGAAAGCCGTGAACCACAGCCACGTCAGTCCCACCCTGTAATCCGTGGACGGAAACATTAACTATGCCCTCAACCCAAAGGACAGGTCACGGTGGGGTTAACTGTGACCACCCAGTCATGGACATTGATATTTTGTGTTACCATTGTGTGGTATTATTGGAATGGTGTAGTGAAATTAAACTACGTACATCATAATCTTAGCCTGTCTGTGTCTCATTACTCACTCAGAAATATTGCTCTGTGATCTCTGCCCGTCTTAGTCTCCCATCTGTTGCTGGTGCTGCTACTGTAGCATAGGGCTCTGCCTGTTCTGTGTCATCATCAATGTCCTCATGATGTGTGATCTCCAACTCTGTGCCTTCCTTGATGGCAAGATTGTGTAACATGGCACAGTTCGCAATGATTTTGCAGCACAGGATTGGAGTGTACTGGCGTGCCCCTCCACTCTTGTGGAGGCAGCGAAACCTGCTCTTGAGGAGTCCAAATGTGCGCTCCACAACGTTGCGTGTAGATCTGTGAGCCACATTGTAACGCCTCTCACTCCTGGTGGATGGGTTGAGGTAGGGGGTGAGCACAAAGGACCGCAGGGCCTATGCACTATCGCCCAGGGGGGTGAAAGATTGCCATTAGTTGCATTATCATGATACATTCATCTACTGTGACTGTCAGGGTGTGTCAATGTCATTTACCTAGCAGGTATCCGTCCCCAAAATCTCCGGCAACTAGGCGTGTGTATATCCCACTATTCTGGAATATGTACGAATCATGGGTACTCCCTGGGAATTTCGCCACGATGTCTGTGATGATGTTGCCAGCGTTGCATATGACCTGCACATTGATGGAGTGCCTCGACTTCCGGTTCCTGTATATGTGTTCTGTGGCTGCAGGTGGGCAGAGTGGTATGTGGGTGCCATCTATGCAGCCTATCATGTGAGGGAAGTGTGCCAGTTGATACAAATCAGTCTTGGTCTTTGCAAGTTCCGCAGGTGTGTCAGGGAATGAAATATAATGCTCCATCCTCTGCATTATGGCGTCAAGGAACCTCCTGAAGAAACGGGACAGGCAGCTCTGGTACACACCACCTACAGCAGCTATCACACTTTGGTAACTCCCAGAGGCAAGCAGGTGTAGGCTGCACAGCACCTGCACATGGGGTGGGATGGCATGCGCCCTTGGTGTTGGGTGCTCCAGGAGTGGGTGTAGGTCCCTGATCAGGTTCAGGATGGTTTGGGGATGTAGCCTGTACCTTTGGAGTATTTCTGGCTCTTCAGTTGGAAAAGTGTTATCCTCTGCCTGTACACTTGCTCCTCCCTTAGCAATTCCCTCTCTCCTGCTGCCTGTAGTCTTTGCCGCCTTGCAATGACGTAGAAAGCCGCCATTCTGGTTACACTGTTGCATTTTGGGCATCATTTTATAGCCTGCACCTGGTTACCACCTGCATTCAATCCATGGTAAATACCGACTCCTAAATACCGAATTTTCTTAAATTCTGTATTTTTTTCGGGTTTCCTTCATCTCCATGCCCATTATTTTACCATTTCTTATTTACCGATTTGGTAAGTAAGAATTCGGTCACTGTGAAATCGGAATATTCCGAATCGGAAAAATACCGACTCATATTTTCCGATTCGGAAAAATACCGACTCATATTTTCCGATTCGGAAAAAATTACACTCCTACATCTCATTTCCTGGATACCGGTCGGTAACGGCCAAAATTACCGAATTTCGGCCGTTACCGACCGGTATTTGCCGACCTACATCTGGCCCTGAGTACACTAAGAAGTGAAAACATATCGCACAAAATCCACTGGTTTGCAAAACCCATAGATGTGTGAAAATGCGACAGAACCCTGTGAAAGGTTGTCACCAGAAGAAAATAGAGCTCTGCAATAGTCCTTTGACGATCATAACGCGAAGTCCAAGGAGAACACAGCTGTATAACAGAAAGACTCTATTGTAGAGAAATACGGTACCAAGGTAGTATTTCTGAAGAAGTATACAATAGCACACCAATACTCCACATAGAGTAAGTCACAGACCCATAAAAGGGGTATAATCTCTTGAGACTAGCTCTTTAGGGGTATAATTACTTGAGGCTAGCTCTTTATCAGCGATAATTACATTTTAAATTAAACCAGCTACCCAGCTGCAAACACTATCCAGGAATTAAAACTCAAACCCGTAGACAAATACTCTCATTAGAAGTCAAAAGTGGTGCTTTACCCTTCAACACTACTAATTCAATGAAGGCCATGAACATAGGGACCACAGCTGTGGGCACTATAGAATAAAGTAGCAAACCCTGATGAGGTCCAATCACAAATTGCCAGACATGAGGCGCTGGACTGCGGAATCTGCGTGGGTATCAAATAAATTGATTCAGTCAAAAGGTAAGTCCTTTAGACTCTCCCGAACATTCTCGGGGAAACTTTAATCACAGAACTAAGCCTGCCTCCTCAGAGTTACTGATCTACCCATAGCTCTACCAACGGAATCCGTTGTGTCCATCGCCGATCTGATGGTAAATTTTGCCATTTCACGACCATCCTTTATCAGCTGAAAGAGTTCAGCTCCAAATCCATTAGGAGGAGAAGGAAGTAGTCGGTCAACAGAATCCCACAGGACAAATGAAGCCCTTCCAAACACACAAGATCTTGGGGCTGAACTAGTAGACGTAAACATTTCATTTATAATCTTTATTTCGGCTCATTAGAGCCATAAAAGATGCATGAAACCAACAAAATCCATCTAGTGAATTAAAAATTGAGCTATTCATATCTTACAGATAACACATATAAAGGTTGGAAATGGTAACATTAAAAACATAGTTTAAATAGGCTAAAAAGGCATCTAAATTTAAAAAACATTGCTTAGATCCATTTCATCATCAATTCCCAAATGGCAATAACACGATGAGAACTAAAAATATATGTACACAAGTAGCAGCAGCATTTCATAACCAATACCATTAAAGAGATTTACTAATATCTTTAAAGCTTCAGACCTACTTTGTTACGTAAAAAACACGCAGCTAATAGGAATCTACTAACATCAAAAACTATCACCTGCCTGGTGTCGGCCTTGAGGATCTTTTCCGCTTCTTTATATGAGCGAACGCCTAAGATGCGACAAACAGGTTTAATCCATCTTTTCCTAACTGCGTCATAGAATGGACAAAAGAAGAGAATGTGGGACTCATCCTCATTTGAATTACTTTGGCACAAGGTACATAATTCACTGGTCTTTTCTTTACAGGTACTTGTCCGCCTTGCTATAGTCTTATTTGTTTTCAAGGTGGTTCCATACCTAAATTTCATATATAATGATTTAGCCAAAGGCGGTTGAACCTCGTCTGTTCAAAATAGGAACTATCTTTGAATACAAGGAAATTACTTGTCAAGGTTCCACCTGTTTGATCATTTAACATACTGCAATCAATATATGACCAAAATGCAGTTTTCAATAATTTTTTCGAGTTTTGGGTCAGTGTTAAAGGCTCTTCCCAAATCTGTACCAAGCCAATTCTTTTTAACCATGTAAGCACGTGTTTTAACCAAACATTTGTGATATTACAGTCTATTCTCATAATTTCTTGGAGGCCATTTCTATAGTCAACTAGCTCTGGTGTACACCAGAGTCTCACCCACAATGATAATGGTCTCAAGATAGCATAATGGTCCGTGCGTTTCATGTTTAAATCTAGCATTACAGGAATTAATGGTGTATTTATCGGCAATCTCAGCAGCGCCCTATACAATTTGTTTTCACTGTTTCTGAAAACATTCTTACACACAGTCCCCATATTTCCGCCCCATATAATGCAGCAGACTGGGCATTGAACTTAAAGTCCTCAAGTGCCGGCGAAACAGCCATACTAAGGTTCTTACCATGTTTTTTTCATAATTGGCAGTGTGTTCTGTTTTAGTAACATTCTACTTTTTTCTACTTGAGTTTTCCACAGTAGTTTTGAATCCAGTGAGACTCCTAGGTATGTAACATTCTGCACAGGTTCTATTTTTTTGTTGTTTAAGGACAAATTCCCCCTGAAGGTTTTATGGGGATTTATGGCCATGTATTTTGTCTTTTTAGTATTAATTTCAAGGCCCTTCCTGTTGCAATACGTTTGAAATGAATTTAGAAGGGATTGCAGACCTCTGGGCGTTTGAGATATCAATATAGTGTAGTCTATGAATAGAAGGGCAGGAACCTTATATCCGTTCAATTTAGGTGCATCGTTATTACAGCCCTCCAAGTATGATGGGATATCATTAACAAACAATGAAAATAATGTGGGGGCCAGCACACATCCCTGGCGTAGTCCCCTCTTAATTGGGATATCTTTTGTTAATTCACCGTTTGGGCCCCATCTGACTTTGGTATAGTTATTTTCATGCAACCTTATAATCTGTTGCAGAAGACAATCAGGAAGCCCTTGAGCATATAGTAACTCCCATAATAATTTGCGTGGTATTAGATCAAAAGCAGCCCTAAGATCTACAAATGCAACATACAAGTGTCCTTTCCTTATGCTAACATATTTCCAGCATAAGCAACTGTGAGAAGTTGGCCCGGTATATGATGTCCACAGTTCTGTGGGCACCTTGTATCAGTCCAAACAATCCCTTATGGTGGTGGTTGTAAGTCAACCTTATAGACAAGCTATCCTAGGGGTAGCATGGACTAAGCAGCCTTAAAGGCTTAACTCAAGAGGGCATGTGAAGCCAGCTGTTTTACCATACGCAATCCTGTAATATCAAATGAAAGGACACCACACAAGTTATATATTAAAAAATATATGTATTTATTCTCAGAATAATCCCCACTACTCTTTATGAGCAATGAAGCACAAGCGTTTAAACAAGAGCACAATATAACATATGAAAGTTGCACAATTATGGCTGAGGCCGGTGCCACTCAAACCATATATCAAAAAAGTGGTATAAGAATCACTAATCGATCAGTGGTAAGGCCTAGGGCCTTGGGAATCGCTGGGACTACACTGGACTAACAGCAGTTAGGACGGGAGTAGCCCGAGGGATTCGGGTGCAGCGCTTAAAGCGCACGCATGCACCAATGCAAAGTCAATGGTGCGTAAAAGTTATCGAGTTACAGTTTTAAGAGTCTTTCGACTGGACTAGAAGGACAACACTTTAGACTTAGACACTAGAGGTGTAAACCACTACTGGAGCACCGGCGTTCAAGAGTTACCTCACCCACAGGAAGCGGGTGCACAGGTGCAAAGATGTGTCGGGTTTCGTCATGCAGTTCTATAGTGCCTGGAGATGAAGATGCTGCAGGCCTCTAGAAGAGAAGTGTCCGGTGTGATCCAAGGGTGGATCGAAGATGTAGAGTACCTGAAAGCAGAGGGGACAGAGTCTGGGTCACTAGCCAGTGACCAGGAAGGAACCAGGCGATGTCGAGCGCAATCAGGTGCTTGTCGTGAAGCTTGTCTCCGCTGCCACGTGGACTCTGGGGCACCGAGGATGTCTTGGAGTGGATCACGAGCTGTCCCACGAAGGCTCTCGCTGTCGGCAGTGTTGGCTTCCGGATCGGAGTTAACAAGCCTTGGCAAGCGCAACCCACGCAGGATTCGAAGATCGCTTCTTACTCGGACCAGCAAGATCTGAGCGGGTGCTCCTTTTCAGGGGAGCGAGGGCCAGTCTGGAGCAACCAGACTAGCAGAGCAAATTCAAAGGTTCGTCTGTACTGGGGCCGCTAGCCTACGGGCAAGCGACTGGACCAACGCGTCGAGTAGGAAAATGCTAAAGGGCCCCACGCAGCACTCGATGAGTGTGGAGGGGTGAGCTTCGGTGCAAAAGCTGCTCGGGGCTGGAGCTTCTCAAACTCCAATGCACAGCTTCGAGGGAGCCTCCGATGCTGCACGGTCAGCGCTTCGTAGTTTTTCCAAGATGGCCGGCCCCCCGCTTCAGGTCGCCTCCACGGGTCTCAGCCCTGCATAGACTGTGGATCGGGCTGTTGGAAGGCAGGAACGCTGGCTCTTGTCGATCTCTGTCGCTCGAGTTCCGGCGGGAACTGCAACAAAGCAAACGTCGAGGTGCTGGATGGTGCCTGTTTGCACAGGGTGGTCACTCCTTCACCACAAGGGAGATTCTTCAGTCTATCACGTCGAGTGCGATGTCGAAGGGTCCAGAGTTTCGTTTCATAAGTTTCAGTCAGGATAATCTGATGTGTATCTGCACAGCTCCTACCTTTATTCCAAATCAAGGGGCTGGATTACCTGCTAGGTCCCTCCTATGGGTGGGACCCAAGAAGGGGGTGGTTACACCCCTTTCCCTTTGTCCAGTTTTGCGCCAGAGCTGGGGCTGGAGTGCCCCAGAACCGGTTTGACTGGATTTTGCCCGGGGACACCTTGTGCGCCCCAGGCAGTGTCTAGTTTCTTTCAACCCTCCCTGCTACAATCCACTATCTCCTGTCTGGGGTGGTGTGACACCTCCCTGTGACAGGAAACCCTTTGTCCAGGCCTCCCCTGCCAAGTTTCGGTCAGCAGCAGGAGGTCAGACATGTGTCTGTGGCAGCAGCATCCATTTTGTGATGCTGGGGCTCTGGTTAGGATTAACTGCGTTTTAAGTAAAGTAACATGTCTTCTCCCTCTAGAAGGGTGGAATGCTACCCCCGTCGCCAGAACTGGTGAGGGGGTAGTATTCCAAAGTGTATGACACCAAACACGACATGTTTTGATAAAGCCAAACCAAAGGTAGCAATAACTGCGAGGATTATAATGCACTTAAGAGTATATGGTATGGCAGTATCACTGGAACAGCAGTACGGAAATGGCTCCGACCACTGCAGATAGGCTCAGCTCATGCTAGAGCACCATCTCACATATAACCTAGCACTCTGCCTCCAGGATTGTTAAGGCCTGCCATAGGAGTGACTGATAGATATATATGTGTCCAGATATAGGTTTAGATATAGGTATACTATATCTAAGCAAGGGGTGATTACACCACCTTGCCCCAGCTGAGTGATCAGCCAGTTGTGTCGATTTAAGTACCAGCCAGGGGTGGCAAAAGATATGCTGCAGCCCCTGGTAGGCCTTGGATGCACCTATGCCCTGGGCACCTATAGTGCACTGTACAGGGGCTGACAAGGTGTCCAGTACCAAACTGGTGATGTACCTATAGTACATGTATGTGAATTTAGAGAGAGAACAGCAGGCTGTGGGTCTGATTAGCAGGTCCACAGCCACATTAAGTCAAAAACCAGTGAAGCAAAAAGCAAAAATTGAGGTGACCATAGGATAGCAGACCCTACTCTCCTATACAAACCCCCCCCCCCCCCCCCCCCCCCAACGCAGGGACATTAAACTTGACCAGATAAGTCTTCATGTTCTAAGTGGAAATACCTGGAGAGACCATCTGCATTGCCATGGTCAGGCCCTGGTCTGTGCTCCACTGTAAAGTCCATCCCCTGTAGGGAAATGGACCACCTGAGCAGTTTGGGATTTTCACCCTTCATCTGATTAAGCCACAAGAGGGGCTTATGGTCTGTCTGAATTAGGAAGTGAGTGCCAAACAAGTATGGTCTCAACTTCTTCAGGGCCCAAACCACAGCAAAGGCCTCCCTCTCAATGGCTGACCAACGTTTCTCTCTAGGGGTCAGCCTTCTGCTAATGAAAGCAATGGGCTGGTCTTGACCATCTACATTAACACAATATCTACACAATATAACATATGAAAGTTGCACAATTATGGATGAGGCCGGTGGCCACTCAAACCATATATCAAAAAAGTGGTATAAGAATCACTAATCGATCAGTGGTAAGGCCTAGGGCCTTGGGAGTCAGTCGCTGGGACTACACTGGACTAACAGCAGTTAGGACGGGAGTAGCCCGCGGGATTCGGGTGCAGCGCTTAAAGCGCACGCATGCACCAATGCAAAGTCAATGGTGCGTAAAAGTTATCGAGTTACAGTTTTAAGAGTCTTCCGACTGGACTAGAAGGACAAAACTTTAGACTTAGACACTAGAGGTGTAAACCACTACTGGAGCACCGGCGTTCAAGAGTTACCTCACCCACAGGAAGCGGGTGCACAGGTGCAAAGATGTGTCGGGTTTCGTCACGCAGTTCTATGGTGCCTGGAGATGAAGATGCTGCAGGCGTCCAGAAGAGAAGTGTCCGGTGTGATCCAAGGGTGGATCGAAGATGTAGAGTACCTGAAAGCAGAGGGGACAGAGTCTGGGTCACTAACCAGTGACCAGGAAGGAACCAGGCGATGTCGGGCGCAATCAGGTGCTTGTCGTGAAGCTTGTCTCCGCTGCCACGTGGACTCTGGGGCACCGAGGATGTCCTGGAGTGGATCACGAACTGTCCCACGAAGGCTCTCGCTGTCGGCGGTGTCGGCTTCCGGATCGGAGTTAACAAGCCTTGGCAAGCGCAACCCACGCAGGATTCGAAGATCGCTTCTTACTCGGACCAGCAAGGTCTGAGCGGGTGCTCTTTTTCAGGGGAGCGAGGGCCAGTCTGGAGCAACCAGACTAGCAGAGCAAATTCAAAGGTTCGTCGGTACTGGGGCCGCTAGCCAACGGGCAAGCGACCGGACCAACGCGTCGAGTAGGAAAATGCAAAAGGGCCCCACGCAGCACTCGATGAGTGTGGAGGGGTGAGCTTCGGTGCAAAAGCTGCTCGGGGCTGGATCTTCTCAAACTCCAATGCACAGCTTCGAGGGAGCCTCCGATGCTGCACGGTCAGCGCTTCGTAGTTTTTCCAAGATGACCGGCCCCACGCTTCAGGTCGCCTCCACGGGTCTCAGCTCTGCATAGACTGTGGATCGGGCTGTTGGAAGGCAGGAACGCTGGCTCTTGTCGATCTCTGTCGCTCGAGTTCCAGCGGGAACTGCAACAAAGCAAACGTCGAGGTGCTGGATGGTGCCTGTTTGCACAGGGTGGTCACTCCTTCACCACAAGGGAGATTCTTCAGTCTTCCACGTCCAGTGGGATGTCGAAGGGTCCAGAGTTTCGTTTCATAAATTTCAGTCAGGATAATCTGATGTGCTTCTGCACAGCTCCTACCTTTATTCCAAATCAAGGGGCTGGATTACCTGCTAGGTCGTCTACTTTCAGTCCCCTCCTTCAGCAAATACCCCCTGAAGTAGGCGCTTTCGAGAGGGCAGTATCTTATGACATTATGACCCTCTGTGCACCTAGACAACAGCCATTCCATAATCTGTCAGGCAAAGAGAAACTGGCCGCTGAGACTCTGTCAAAGGACACCACTATTACCATCAAACCCGCTGATAAAGGTCATTATGGATACCAACACCTACCGTGCTGAGTGCTTGAGACAGGTCAGAGACACCAAGTCATACCGTCCACTGATTATTGACCCTACGCCCAGACTAACAACTGAGATTGGTCACTTGGTGGAAGAGGCGAGCGCAGAAGGATGGATCACGGCTGGAGAAGCAAGGTTTCTCATAATTGCTCATCCGGTGATACCATACTTTTACGTCTTGCCAAAAATTCACAAGATACAAAGACCTCCACCGGGCCGCCCTATAATCTCGGGCATAGGCTCACTACTCGAACCCTTATCTACTTTTGTAGATTTCTTTCTCAGGCCTCTTGTCAAGACTATGCCTACATACCTACAGGACACCAAGGATGTCCTTAGGTTGCTCCCTGAGGTTGAGTTCAACATTGAGACTGACTTTCTAGTCAGTTTCGATGTTGAATCACTATACACCTGTATCCCTCAGGATGAAACCCTCCAAGCGGTTAGGGGTCTCCTAAAGGCCAGCAACCTGGATAGCATTACACCAGTGAGCTTTATAATGGAATGCACCAAGTTAGCTATGGACGAAAATTTCTTTAAATTTGAGTAGACCATCTTTCTGCAAACATCGGGGACTTCGATGGGCAGCGTGTTTGCGCCGAGCTTGGCCAATCTGTATGTCCATCTCTTTGAGAAGGGCTGCGTTCTCAACCACAGCAACCCTTTTTTCCATCAGGTGTTGCTGTGGAAGAGATATATTGATGATATTTTTGTCATCTGGCGCGGAGATGCACATACTATACTTGACTTCTAGATCTGGCTTAATACCAATAATCAATTTCTGAAGTTCACGGTAGAATATAGCCAATTTCAGCTTCCCTTCCTGGATATTTTAATCTTCCCTATGGAAGGCAGACTGGGCAGTAAACTCTACAGGAAACCAATGGCTAGAAACTCATTATTGACCTTCAGTAGCCATCACCCAAAGTTTCTTCGTGAGAATCTTCAGTTTGAACAATTTTTGCGTGTCTTCGTAATTGTCAAGTCAAGTCAAGAATAAGCTTTATTCGGTTAAAAAGTTTTTAAAACCATCAAAGCACAGTGCCACACAAAGGTCATAATAATATTCACTACATACATAAAATACAATTATTACCAACATACATGTTTCATAATTAATAAGAGAAGACCGTTTGAGTAACTTGACCCTTACAAATACAATACTTGGCATTCAATAAATAAATAATTAAAAAGATTGTCACCTACTGAATTTACAATTTTAAAAACTACATAACAATAACAAATGTGTGTCAATAAAATCTGAAAGAGACACGTTAGTGATAGATTCCTTACCTTAGAATACCCCCAGGCGTCGGACTGGATCCGGAAATTTTTGCGTAGCAATACCCCTGCGCGTCGGTAGGCGTCGTCTGCGGCTCCGTGTCTGTCGTCGGCGTCGTTAGCGCCGGAATAACGTCTTCGGAGTACTTAGACGCTGCCCATGCGCGCTGACGTCAGTTCTGATACACAGCTTCTTTTTTCCGCGCCAGCTAGTGCACATCCGGAGAAGCTCTACCCCTAGTCATTTTTTGACTAAACTTTTTGATCTTTTTGATCATTTTTCTAGTCGAGTCTTCGACTCCAACGGTGCCGGTAGGGATGCCCGGGTTCAAGCCCTGTTCGAAGTGCGACCGACTGATGTCGGTCATGGACCCCCATCGCCGGTGCCTGAATTGCTTAGGCCTCGACCACGACGACTGCACCTGCTCCGACTGCCGGGCCCTGACGTCGAAGGCTAGGCGGGAGCGGTCCCGCAAGCGGCTCGAGCTCCGGCAGTCGGCCCCGCGCCATTCCAGGTCCCGGTCCCACGGGAGGTCGAGGGACCGGTCGCGGGGTCGGAGTCCCCGTAGCTCCGGGAGTGGACATCGGTCGTCGGGATTCAAGTCCTCAGGTAAGAGGCATGAGAGGTCGGAGCGGCATCATCGCTCCTCCGACCCACCCCGACGCTCGCACGATGCGGCCGGGGATTCGGGCGACACCGCCCACGCGGCTCCAAGAGAGTCGCAAGCGTCGCCGCCTGCCCCACACCTTCGGGTCCCTGGGCACGGCGCGAAGCCGGAGGAGGTCGAGCGATACCTCATGGCCGTGAGGTCCCTCCCTCCTCAGCCGGGTCCCGTGGCGCCTTCAGGCCCAGCGGTCCCGGCTGGAGGCCCTAGCGGGTCGGGCGCTTCGGCCCCGACGCCGCAGGCGACTTCGGTCCCGGCGCCGCAGGACCTCACCGGACCCGCTTCCGGATCCGGGTTGTCGCCGGTCGACCTCATGACCTCACCGGCGCCGGCCCCGAGGGTGTCGCCCCCGGCGCCCGTTGTGGACGCCGTCCCCAATCTTCCCTTCGGTCCGACTCTGGCGCCGGAACGGCGCCGTTGGGCGCCGCTTCCGACGGCCTTTGGAGATTTTTATTTCCATGAGGAGGCCCAGTCTGTTGACCCTGAGTTACAGGAAACTGGTGACGGAGGTGATTGGGAGGGGTCTGAGGACCCTCTGGCACAGGAGTGCCAGTCTCAAGAGGACTGGACATATGAGCTTGGGGAGGCCAGTGGTATTGACACCTCGCCAGACACTGGATTTGTCTCCCCTCCCACCGTGGCTACGGAGGAGGGGGCTGCTTATAGCGTAGTGTTAACGAGGGCAGCCAAGGCCTTGGGCCTTGAGCTCCCCGTTGCGGCCGTGAGGACTAACCTCCTCACTGAGGTTCTTAAACTGCAGGCAAGCTCCAGTGAGCCTCTGCTGCTGTTTAATGAAGCCTTATGTGACGTTCTTGTGGGCGCTTGGTCCAAGCCCGCCACGGGTCCGTCTGTGGATAGGAACGTGGCCAGACGCTACCGCCCGGCTCCGGGCGACCCTTGCTTTTTGTCCACCTATCCCACCCCCGAGAGCCTGGTTATCCAGGCCTCCACTTCCCAGACCGCATTCCCGACGGCCCCGCCCGATCGGGAATCCAAGAGATACGAACAGTTCGGGAAGAAAGTGTTCTCCTCCCTGAGTTTGGGACTGCGGTCTGTCAATACCGCGTGTCTCTTGGGCCGCTACACCCACACCCTGTGGGACACGGTCGCGGACGTGCTGCCACAATGCGCGGAGGAGGTCCGGGCTAAACTCGCCCAAGCCCTTGTGGAGGGTCGAGATGCGGCACGATACTCTATCCAGTGTGGACTGGATACCACGGACTCACTGGGCAGGGCGATGGGAACGACGGTGGCAGTTCGCCGCCACGCCTGGTTGAGGTTCGGCAATTTCTCGGCCGATGTCCAGGCCACCCTCCTGGATATGCCGTTCGATGGCCGTCGCCTTTTTGGCGACAAGGCAGACCATGCGCTGGAGCGCTTTAAGGACTCCAGGGCTACAGCCAAGTCCTTAGGCCTCTCGGCCACGCGCCAGCAATCGGGTGCCTTTCGCTCCTTTCGTGGCCACGGAAGGGGCGTCCCCACACGTGCTGCCAGCCACCCACCGCAGAATACCCAGCAGCGCGGTGGCGGCCGTGGAAACCGCCGTGGCGGCGGCGGTCGGGGTCAGCGGCGAGGCCAGTCCACACCTCCCTCCGCAGCACCTGCCTCCAAACCTTCCTAGTCCGAGCTTTCAGGCCCATGTGACGCCTGTGGGAGGCAGGGTTCGCCATCACCACTTCCACTGGCGCAGTGTCACATCGGACAGGTGTGTGCTGCGAATCGTCGAAGGGGCTACTCCCTCCCCTTCGAGGCGACCCCTCCAGCCATGGCACTGCAATTCGACCGCGTGTCGGGGGATCACTTGCAACTTCTTCAAGAGGAAGTCATGGCCCTCTTGGCCAAGGGGGCCATCGAGCGCGTTCCTGGGTCAGAAGTAGGGTGTGGATGTTACTCCCACTACTTTCTGGTGCCCAAGAAGGGCAAGGGGGGCCTGCGCCCAATCTTGGACCTACGGAACGTCAACGGCTTCCTCCGTCAAGAGATGTTCAAGATGCTGACTTTGGCTCAGGTCTTAGCTGCCCTGGACCCCGGTGACTGGATGGTAGCGTTGGACTTGCAGGATGCTTATTTTCACATCCCCGTCCTGCCGGCCCACCGGCGTTACCTGCGGTTCACGGTAGGCCACGAGCACTTTCAGTTTACCGTGCTCCCCTTTGGCCTTACCAGCGCCCCACCGGTGTTCACGAAGGTGATGGCGGTGGTCGCAGCTCATCTACGCAGGTTAGGGGTGTCAGTCTTCCTCTACCTCGACGACTGGTTGTTGAAGGCGGGCTCGCCCCAATCAGTCGTCAGCCACCTCCAGACTACGGCCGACTTCCTGCATTTGCTGGGGTTCTCCATCAATGTGCCGAAGTCGCACCTGTGTCCCTCTCAGAAGCTCCTCTTCATCGGAGCGGTTCTAGACTCGGCGCAGTTTCGGGTTTACCCTACCGAACAGCGGGTTCGGGATATTCAGGCTCTGATTCCCATCTTTCAGCCTTTATCCCGAGTCTCGGTCAGGTTGACGCTGCGGCTTCTGGGGCTGATGGCCTCCTGCATCCTACTGGTGCGTCACGCCCGGTGGCGGATGCGGGCTCTGCAGTGGGACCTGAAGTTTCAGTGGGCCCAGCATCAGGGCAACTTGTCCGATCACGTCTTGATCTCGGAGGGCACTGCAAGACAGTTGCAGTGGTGGCTCACGGACCGCGATTGGGTCAGTGGCAGGTCCCTCTCCCTACCCCACCCGGAGCACGTAGTTGTGACGGACGCGTCCCTCCAGGTCTGGGGTGGCCACATGGGAGAGGCGGAGATCAGAGGACTCTGGTCTCCGGCGGAGGCCCTGCTCCACATCAACCTGTTGGAGTAACGGGCGATTCGTCTAGCGCTGAAGGCATTCCTCCCCTCTGTCCGGGGGAGTGTGGTGCAGGTGTTCACGGACAACACCACCGCCATGTGGTACTGCAACAAACAGGGCGGGGTGGGGTCGTGGACCCTATGCCAGGAGGCTCTGCGCCTCTGGCAGTGGCTGGAAAGTCAGGGTGTGACCCTGGTAGTTCAACACCTGGCAGGTTCTCTGAATGCCAGGGCGGACGAACTCAGCTGTCGGTGCATGATGGATCACGAATGGCGTCTGCACTCGGACGTGGCGCAAGGCCTCTTTCAGCAATGGGGAGAGCCTTGGTTAGATCTATTCGCCACCGAAGAAAACGCGCAATGTCATCGGTTTTGCGCGTTGGAATTTCCAAGGCGGCACTCGCTCGGAGACGCTTTTCGTCGTGAGTGGAGTTGCGGTCTGTTGTACGCCTTTCCGCTTATACCACTTCTGCCCAGAGTGCTGAAGAAGATCAGGCGCGACCGGGCCCAGGTTATCCTTGTGGCTCCGGACTGGGCACGAAGATACTGGTATCCCGAGCTACTCAGCATGTCAGTAGATCCCCCGATTCGTCTGCCCCTTCGGGAGGACCTTCTGTCGCAGCAGCAGGGGACGGTCCTCCACCCGAACCTGTCCAGTCTCCACCTACAAGCTTGAAGATTGAGCGGCGACAGTTGAGGCCATTTGACTTGCCTCCCGAAGTCTGTAATGTCATTCTGGCAGCCAGGCGTCCCTCCACAAAGTCGATATACGCCTGCAGGTGGAACAGATTTGTGGCATGGTGCACAGCAAAGGCTGTGGATCCACTCTCTGCCCCCCTTTCTGAGGTTCTCCTCTTCCTTCTTTCTCTTGCCCAGCAGGGCTCTGCTCTGGGCACTGTCAAGGGCTACCTTTCTGCCTTCTTGAGGCTCACTGATCAGCCTTCTTTGTTCAAGTCCCCTATTGGTTTTTAAAAAAAATCTTTTTTATTGATTTTCAAAACAAGTAAGTACAACCATCAGAAATGATAATACAACAAATACCAGTACATTCCCGCATTCGTCATCCCAACATGCATGATACCAATTAGACATCACTATAGTCTGTACAGTATACCCGGTAATATTGAAGTAGTGCACAAATGTAGCATGTTAAACCTGCGATAAGTGGTGCTAGTGACATTAGGGTTCACAGAGATTCCGAGTTTTCCACATTCTGCAAATAGTTCGTTAAATAAGTCCAATAGTCTTTCGGTCTAGACCTTGCTGGTAGCTCTTCTTCATAAGTCAGTAATTGAGTCTTGCAGTGCGCTAGGTCTTTTAGCCACTGTTTTGTGTTCGGTACTCTTGTGCCGCCCCAACATTGTGATATTTGCCTTTTGGCTAACAACGGGGAAATTGCACAGTATTTACGTTTCCCTGCTTTGACCCCCTGCAGAAGGCCCAGTAGACACAACTTGATAGTGCAGTCAATCTCTATTCCCACCATTTTCCGAAGAATTGCGATCACTTGCCCCCAATAGTCTTGTATTTTCGGGCATGACCAGGCCAGGTGAATGAAGTCTGTGTCCTGCTCCCCACATCTTTTACATTTGGCATCTTCCCGCAGCGCATACTTGTGCAGACGTGATGGGGTGTGGTATGATTGATGGAGGTACTTTAGGTGTAGAATGCGTAAATTGCCAATAGGTGTGAGTAGCTTGATCAGTGTGCACGTGGTGTACCATTCTTTTTCAGTTAGCGGGTCTGATAGGGACTCATTCCAGCGCGCCCATGCTTTAGTGGATGTGAATGGGATCTCGCTTTGAGCCAGTTTGTATAGTCGGGAAACTAGGTGTGCTGAATTTGAAGAGGTGATGACGCACTGCAGTGTGTCCAGGCAGGGGGGTTCAGTCGGGTAGTTCGGGTTTAGATCACGAATTGCTCTTTGTAACCTATAATACGTGAAGCGGAACAGGGCGGTTTGATTGCTGATATACGATAAATCGTCTATATTCCTGAATACCCCATCATGATAGAGATCTCCAAACGTGTCAATACCGGCCTGTTTTAGAAGACCCATACCTATTTGTTCATTAGTGACAGAAATCTGGGGGTGGTGGTGTAACGGCATCGCTGGTGCGTAGAGGGGTGTTTTGTGCGTTAGGCGGCTAATGGAGCTCCAAGCGGCCACTGCTGTGTCCACTGTGTTAATATCCGCCGCGTGTAACGGTGGACGTTTATGCGTGATCACCGCGGTAAGCGGTGTCGGAAAGGAGTCCCCTTCCTCCACCGCCATGTGTGTTAGATAGGGAACTGTATGATACCAGTATGTGATATACTGTGCCTGGGCACAGAGGTAGTACAAGTAAAAGTCAGGAACACAGAAGCCACCTTTTTCATAGGGCAAAGTCAAAGTTCGCAAATCTATGCGTGCCTGTCTACCTGCCCAGATGAGTCTTAGAACCATTGAGGTTATATTTTTGAACACCGCTTTAGGGGGTGTGATTGGTATATTGTTAAACAGGTATAGGAGCTTGGGGAGGACATTCATTTTGACTATGGCAATACGGTCAGCTAGTGAAAGCGACAGCTGTATCCATCGGTCAACTTGCCCTTTCAGTTTATCCAGTACTCTGCCATAGTTTGTGCGGATAACTTCTTCAGGGTCTCTGCTGTACCATATCCCCAAATATCGGACCGGATCTGCCTGCCAATCCAATGGGAAATCTATGGAGTGTTGTGCCGTGGTGTCTGTAAGCGGGATTATTATTGATTTGTCCCAATTAATCTGCAAACCAGAGTGTCTGCCAAATTTGATATATTCACGTAGAATCGGGTTCATATTTTGTTTGGGGTCCCTAATGTATAACAGCATGTCATCCGCATACATAGAAATATGCAACGGTCGACCCGGAAAATGTAGAGCTGAGTGATTATATGATTGTCTGATGATGCATGCTAGTGGTTCCAGCGCGAGCGCGAATAATAATGGGGACAGAGGACAACCTTGTCGTGTGCCTCGGCCGATTTGGAAGGGGCTTGAAATATAACCGTTTACCCAGACCCTGGCGACAGGGTCGGTGTATAGGAGCTGTACCCATGTTATAAACCGTGGTGGAAAGCCCATGCGCTGGAGTATCGTAAGTAGGTACGGCCATTCAATGGAATCGAATGCCTTGGCAGCAGCAAGCATGACCGCTACTGCTTTAGTGTCAGGAGTTAGATAGTGGGATAGCGCGAACAGTGTTCTCGTATTGTGGGAGGTTGCTCTGGTGGGTATAAACCCAGCCTGGTCCGGCAATATCAAATTAGTCATCAAGGGCTGTAGTCTGACTGCCAGTAATTTGGCCAGTATCTTCGAGTCTAAGTTCAGCAGTGATAGGGGGCGGTAGGAGTCACAGCAGTCAGGATCTTTGTTGGGTTTTAGTAGTGGTATTAGTACCGCTTCTCGTAGTGATGGTGGAAGTGTGGCCTGATCAAATGCATTCCCGTACATGGCAACTAAGTGTGGTGCTAAGGTGTCTGCATATGTTTTATAAAATTCGCAGGTAAATCCGTCTGGGCCGGGTGCTTTGCCATTAGGCAAGGAGCGAATGACGTCCTTTACCTCTTCTACTGTAATTGGCATTGCAAGGTATTCACGTTGTCTGTCCGATAACCAGGCAATGGCTGTATCGTTTAAATAGTCCAACGTTTCTGCCTGGGGTGGTGTGAGTTTGGAAGTGTACAGTGTGCTGTAATTATCTACAAAGCTTCGTAGTATGTCTTCGGGTTGTGTCAGAGGGGTGCCTGCGGTGTCTCTAATCTGTGTTATGGATTGAGGAGATTTCCCTTCACAAATTTTCGATGCAAGTATTCTGCCAGGTCTTCCTCCCTCACCATATTGTTTGGCCAAAGGTCGTTTAGTAACATATTTTAGTTCATCAGTGGCATATGTTTGATGTTCAGTGAATGCCCTCCTCAATTCCGCCAGTACAGTAACATCTTGCGTCCTATCATATTCCATTTCGAGCGTTCTTATCGTTGCTTCACATTTCTTTATTTGGTCTCTAATGTCTCGCAGTATCCCCACTTTGGTGCTAATACAAACCCCTCTCAGTGTCACTTTAAAAGCTTCCCAAAGTGTGCCTGGATCCTCGACCGATGCCACCTTGAATTGGAAGTATTCTGTGACAGATGTCGCTATTTTGCCCGCATATAGGGGGTCTAGAAGTGCTTTGGCATTAAAGCGCCAACTGAATGGCGGGGGTGTGTAGTGTGGGATCCTAACCTGTAACCTGATCGGATTGTGGTCCGATACAGTCCTGGGGAGTATAGAGATGTTGTCCGTCCACAGCAGTGCCCTATCAGACCCCAACCAGTAGTCTATTCTGGACCAGCTGCCGTACATTGCATTAATGTGGGTGGCAGCAGTCATATCCGGATTCCTGGTTCTCCAGATATCATGCAATGGGAAAGTGTTCATCATGTCATGTATCTTGCCTCTAGCTTGTTTGTGTGGTTCTATGGTGGTACCCGATCGGTCTAGAGTGTCATTCAGTGCGACATTTAGATCCCCACCCCAGATGATGGTCGTGTTAGTGAATTCCACCATTCTATTCCATAGTTCCTGAAAAAATTCGGGGGAGTCCACATTAGGACCGTAAACATTCACCAGTGTGAGGAGTTGACCACGTAATAGCCCAGATACGATTATATATCTACCGTTGGGGTCTGAGATGGATCTGTCAATTCTGTAGTTAACCCCTTTCCTGACCAGTGTCATTACTCCCCTTGAGTAGGATGAGTATGTGGATGAATGGCATGACTCAGCCCACCCGGACCCAATCTTTCTGCACATAGATGGAGCTATATGTGTTTCTTGCAGTAATGCAACGTCTATGTGGTGTCTATCCAGACTCGCAAATATTTGTCTAGTTTTTTTTGGGTTAACAATTCCCTGCACGTTCCAAGTCAACAGGTTCAGCTCATTATTTCTAGCCATTATTCAACAGTTAAATGATACATAACCATATACGTTCTGGCTGAAAATCAGGAAGTGCATAACTCGTTACCAGACATTGAGGGGTATTGATGTCAAACGTTTTGAACTTACTTCGGGAATCAGCAATGCGTCTCAAACACACTGGCATTGTCGGTTTAACTAAACCCCAACTGGTCCCACACCCACCCACATCAGCAACCCAAATTTGCCGAAGCCATATCCCCTGAGTAACTTCTCCGATAACCATAACTTTTTGGGGATCTCCCATGAGGAGGTCCGCCGGGGGTGCACTTACACCATCCTACTAAAAGGATGGGGTTAGATCACAATCTAGAAATGCAGAGTTTAGGTTGAAAGTGTAGCAAAGTATCCATTAACAAATTGACAATGTGTTGTCTGTCTTATGCTGATTACATAGTCCTCAACAGTGAGCGTATGAAGAGTTTCCCAGCCCATGGCCATGCCACCATATCATACCCGCGGTATCGAGTCAATGCAACCGTTGTCCCATATCAGGAAAATCGTGAGTTCGGTGACATGGACTGGGCACTTAGTTCAGCGCAGTGTGACGACGTGTCCCATAGGTTTCAGCTAGCAAAACATTGTCTATGCGTGCGTGGTCTCTGAATGTGCAGCGGTCTGCAGGCTAGCTGGACCTGGTCTGGGGGGGGTTATGTCGTAAGGCAACTAGTGACCGATATAGTACATATCACCTTATTTAGTGCAGCAGTTCGGCACCTTACCTTACTCCGATTCTGGCGAGTTCGCTCTGTGGTTCACCTTTTTACACTTGGATGCCACCTTTTTAATGAAATCCATGGCTGCCTTGGGGGTTGTCAGGAAGATCGTTTTCTCCTCCCATGTGATTTTAAGACGCGCTGGATATAGCATGGCATACGGTATCTGTAATTCCCGCAGCTTGGCCTTGGCGGTGTTGAATTCCTTTCTTGCCTGTTGTACTGCGTAGGTGTGATCCGGGTAAAAGTCCAATTTATTACCTTGATGGGTGATGGTGCCTTTTTCCCTCGCTAGTCGTAGGATGGTATCCCTATCTCTGTAGTTTAGGACCCGGGCAATTATGGGCCGAGGAGTTGCACCAGTTGGTGGTTTCGGCGCCAATGACCTGTGCGCCCTCTCGACGATAAACAGAGGACATAGAACTCTCACCAAAGATATCTTTGCATAACTGTTCGATATAAGGCTCCATGCGTCCCGTGTTGGTCGTCTCGGGAAGGCCCGCGATGCGTATGTTGTTTCGACGCGAGCGCGCCTCCAATTCCTCCGCCTTTACATTGATCACCTCCAGGACTTTCTCCATGCCCGTGCATTTAGTGGTTGTGGCATGAGTATCATCTTCTACTGTGGATATACGTTTCTCCGCGTCGTCCAGTCTCTCCCCATGTTGCTCCATTTTTGCATGCATTCTGTCCATGCGACCTGTCAGATTGTCAAGTTTACCGTTAATATCTTGGAGGTTGGTTTTAATGGCCTTGAGAATGTCCACCATGTTGCTTTCTTCCGAGGTACCATTCGCCACGTCTTCATCCACTGTCTCCGTTTGGCCCTTCGGGCCTTGCGTGCCTCAAAGGTGATTTTGGATTGCTGTCTGTCAGGTTTGCCCATGTCTGTTGAAGTTGGGGGTGCCACCCACGTGGGCAGTGGTGACTTTGGACTTAGGTATCACCTGTAGTACTGTGCGAAGCGTGTGGGCTCACGCGGTGATAGGAGTGGCCGAGCGTCACCCACGCAGAAGTTCCTGTGGACGTTATAATGAGCGGTTCAGCCCGATGGTGTGCTGATGCTTTTGGGTGGTACAGGGTGGATGGCCGGGTTGTACCTCCTGCGTGGCTATGTGAGTGCAGGGTCCATCACGCGTATGTCATCATTTCATGCTCCGTCGTGCGTGGATGCGTGGATAGGGCAACAGGGTGGACCACAGGGGTTGCTGGTCAG
This sequence comes from Lissotriton helveticus, assembly GCF_964261635.1. Classification (NCBI taxonomy): domain Eukaryota; kingdom Metazoa; phylum Chordata; class Amphibia; order Caudata; family Salamandridae; genus Lissotriton; species Lissotriton helveticus. The sequence goes on from NC_136067.1 coordinate 1,235,563,016, forward strand.
CGCTGACTTTCTCGTGCCTGCTCGAGCCGTTTTTGCAGTAATGAATGTCTAAACGAGCAGTGGAGGGGGGCGCTGAGGTGCGATGGCGGTGATGCTGCCAACCTGCAGTTTCGGGCTTACCGTGGTCTTCACACGGGTCCCTGGGGGTAGACAGGATCGGGCGTCCGGCGTCCGGATTCGAGTGCAGATAGGATCACTGGGCGATCTGTGGAGGCGGCAGGACCGTGTTGGTAGCGTCGCGAACCTCCGAGCAGAGCTCACGTTGATCAACTCCCAAGGATGTCGCGGGGGGAGGAGTAGAGGCGCAATACCAGTAGCGCGGTCAGCCTGCAGTTGCGGCGTCAGTTTGAGAGTGTCCCAAGCCCCCGAATGTATGCGCGCATACTGTCCAGTGCTCACAGTAGCATTGTGTTGCAGATGGCGCGCAAGTTAATCGTCTGCCGCCAAGTCGTTTCTTGTTTAGTGGGCGCCGCCATCTTGTGTGTGCACATCGACACACTGCCACTATTCAATATAAAGTCTTCGGCTTGGTATATGTGTTGGGATAGGATGTGCCCCCATATGTCGCTAGTAGTGGATAAATCGAGAGCTGTACCTGCACTTGCGGGACTCCGAATCCTCGATGGTATTCCTCGGCAATCTCCGTTACGACCCACACGGTGCCGCCATTTTGCGCGTTAGGTCTCCGACAAAAGTGCCCTCTTGCAGATAGGAAGCGACACAGACCTGGATGATGGTCAGCGCTGGTCAGACTGACGGCCTCCCTTGCCGTACGTTTTCCCGGTATACGGCACAGCCTGCATAGCTGGTCATGCGGGGGTCCGGTGAACAGCGCCGGTGCAGAGGTTATTTCCCGAAGAGGCGAGCGGGCGCCATGATAGCGCTGGGCGTTCTCTTCTTACCGGCTTTGTTATTGTCCAAAGGGGGGCTTGCCGCGCTCACAGAAGTCGTGTCGAGTGTTCCCACGAGGTTCACACACCCCACTATATGCTTCAGAGTTTCAGACATGCAGAATAAACAACCTTTAATCGCGGTTACATGATCCTCCCGGCGGAGCTGCTCGATCAAGCAGCCATTCCGCTGTGCGCCCCCTAGCGCCTCCAAGTCCCCTATTGTTAATCGCTTTCTTAAGGGCATCACGCACATGTTCCCTCCTGTTCCCTTCGTGATGCCCCAGTGGGACTTTAACCTTGTTCTTACCTTCCTGATGTGCGCTCCCTTTGAGCCACTTCACAACTGTCCTCTTCGTCTTCTGACTCTAAAGACTGCTTTCCTGGTTGCCATCACCTCTGCCAGGAGAGTGAGTGAGCTCCAGGCCCTTTCTTGTACTCCACCTTTCCTTTCTGTCCATCCGGACAAGGTTGTGTTGCGTACTAAGCCATCTTTCCTGCCCAAGGTTGTCTCAGCCTTCCACATCGGGCAGTCCATCACCTTGCCAACCTTCTTTCCGCCTCCGCATCCCTCTAAAGAGGAAGAGCGGCTCCACCGTCTGGACACAAAACGTGCGCTCTCATTCTATTTGGATCGCACACGCCTGTTCCGGGTGGATGACCAACTCTTTGTTGGCTACGTGGGTGCTAAGAAGGGGAAGGCGGTACACAAGAGGACCATCTCCCGGTGGATCATCTTGTGTATCCAGGCATGTTACTCCATGGCTAAGAAGGAGCCCCCTGTTCATTCCACTCGGGCCACGGCAACTACAACTGCCCTGGGCCGGGGAGTGCCCTTACAGGACATTTGCCAGGCAGCTACATGGGCCTCGCTGCACACGTTCGCACGACACTACTGCCTGGACAGTCAAGTCCGGAGGGATGACTTCTTTGGCCGTTCCGTTCTCCAGGACTTCCTGGTGTGATTATTGGTTCGCAGACACACCACCGGGGTTGGTATTGCTGGGGTATCTATTCTAAGGTAAGGAATCTATCACTAACGTGTCTCTTTCAGATGCACAAGTTACTACTTGTGTAACGATATATCTGTAAGAGACATTAGTTAGTGATAGATTCCTTACCGACCCACCCATCCTCCCCGTTCTGCGAACCGATATCTAGGGTTAAGGTCATCCCCTTTCAGGGCCCTAGTTTCTTGGCACCAGTGTTGGTTCTATCATGGCTCTGCGTATCTGGCGCGGAAAAGCTGTGTATCAGAACTGACGTCAGCGCGCATGGACGGCGTCTAAGTACTCCGACGACGTCATTCCGGCGCTAACGCAGCCGCCGACGGACGCGGAGCCGCAGACGACGCCTACCGACGCGCAGGGGTATTGCTACGCAAATATTTCCGGATCCAGTCTGACGCCTGGGGATATTCTAAGGTAAGGAATCTATCACTAACTAATGTCTCTTACAGATATATCGTTACACAAGTAGTAACTTGTGCTTCTCAATCATGAAGTCACCACATGTGCAAAAATAGAAGGCTCATATCATAATAACTGCATCTTATTTCTTCGTCTAATTGCCCCTGTGATGTAACTAGCCACTCCAAAACATACCATCGGGGACCTCAGACATTGCAGATATATCAGGGCTGGCCTGACCTGTTCAAAATTACAGCCCTTTAACAGTGGCAATATAAATCTCTTGCGTATAGTAACATAAAAATCGCAAAAGAAAATCATATGTAAGGTGTTCTGGTCTGAGAAATTATCACAGGGGCATGGGCCAAGAGCCCCCTCCTTCGAAAAGCCCTTTGGGAAAGAAAGTAGCCATGGAAGCATACCGTACTTAAATCTTATCAGTACAAACAAATGAAATGGTTTGTTTATATATGTTAAGTACAGCTGAATTCCTCTCCCAGAATTTAGGATTACAAAACTTCTAACTGAGGGTTTGACCAGCTCACCTTGTTCCCTCGTCAACATAGACCTATTTAGGAACTGGAGTTTGATGGCTTTAATGGCCACCTTACTCAACACCCTTGGGTTTGTAAACAGGTCTGGGCTGCCTAAAATATCCATTTGGGGTTTAACATATCTGAGCCAAGGAATATCCAAGGCTCTGTCTAGGGACATACAATCTTGGATTATTACTTGGTTCAAATTAGGCGGTTTCTGGGCCCAAATTCTTAGCCAGCCTAGTAATGGTGCCACAGCAATCTGATCTTGAATATAGCCAGCTCCTAAGTCCTCATGTACATTAAAGTTAGCAGCGGAAGCTGGGAGCGACAATAATTTCCGTAGAAAAATGTTTTCTGCTACTTGTATTTCTCTAGCGTCAGTGTAGCCCCATACCTCACTCCCATATAGAGCCATGGGGACACACTTCGCTTTGTAGATTTTCATAAGGGCTGGAAGAGGCTTAGAACCTATTCGCTTAGCGAACCCCAGAACAGCCCCCGTAGACCTTGCTAGACCATTCTTTTTTATGGTTCGCTGGACCACCCATGACCTTTTATAATCAAATACTATCCCTAGATATGGAAATGTTAGGACTTTGGTCAGTTCCAGGCCTTTACAAAAAAATCTTGCCTTTTTTGCCTTCTTCCGCCTATGGTCATTGAGTGGGACTTCTTAAAATTAGTTATAAGATCAAGAGAGTCCATAAAACAAATAAAACGATCTAAAAGCAATTGCAGTCCTCTTGCTGTTCTAGCCACCAAGACGGCGTCATCAGCATATAGCAGTGCTGGAATTCTTTTGGAGCCCACCCTTGGAATATCTTCACAGACTGTTGTTAATGCATCGCCCAAATTGTTTATATAAAGTGAAAACAGCAGAGGGGCAAGGATACGTCCTTGCCTTACTCCACATTTGTAAATGTAAATGTAGCCGTACTTGTAAAGCGCACTGATATTTCTGAGTGTCCTGGCGCTGTACTCATACCGCTAGGGAACCCTTCCTGGTTTTTCCCCATGAAATGTCCACTTCTGGGCATCCCCAGGGTGCAACCAGGCATCCCTAGCGCTGTAGGGGGCCGTTGTGGAGACTAAGCAAGCTATTGCCCAGAGTTGCAGCGTGGGACCCATGCTTAGAGTAGGCACCGATGCGAGAAATCAGTCCGAAGAATTATGAGCCCAAGACCCGCCGAGACCAGCCAAGGCAGGAATTGAACCCTGGTCCCGGGCCAGACCTCTGCATCAGGGTCTGCCGCTCTAACCATTGAGCCACACTTCTCCACTTTAACGGGCCATGCTTCGGTTAGGCTCCCATTTTCATTATAATGTACTGCAGCAGTATTATTCTCATGTATTTCAGCCAGGAAGGATATCAAAGTGGGATCAAGCCCAGTGTCGGAGAGAGAGGCCCATAACTTTTGCCTGTTTACAAGGTCGAAAGCAGTTGAAAGGTCCATAAAAGCTAAGTGTATATCTCCCTGCCTTGCGACCGTGTATTTTCCTAGAACCAAATATAAATTCAGACACTGTCCCACCGTACTTTTGCCCTGCCTGAAACCATACTGCAAATCAGAAACAATGTCGTTATTATCCAGCCATTTTGTCAACCGTGCTAAAACGACTTTCCCCATTATTTTTGCAGCAGAGTCCAAGAGAGAGATTGGCCTGTAACAGGACGGGTCCCCTCTTGAACCCTTTTTAAATATTGGGACTATGACTGCTTTGCCCCATGTTCTTGGGAACCCTGCCTTGGTAGAAGCATTAAAAACTCTAGTTAAAATCTTTGCCCACAAACTAGGATTAGCCCTATACACATCCGCCGGGACCCCATCCGGGCCCAGCGCTTTCCCTTTAGAGGTTAATAGGATTGCAACCATTACTTCCTCCTCCTGAAAAATGATTTTTGATACATGATTAAGGTCCCTCTCACCGGTAGACAATGATTGCGTACTCAAAGAGTATAGGTTACTAAAGTGTTCCATCCATCTTTCTGGGGCGATGAGGCAGTCCTTGTTGGTATTATCTGCCTCATCAAAGACTGGGCTATTTATGACCTTCCAGAAGTGGGTACTACTTTTCAGTGTACTTGCTTGACTTAAATCATCCCAAGCCATCTCTTTAAGCTCAGTTTTCCGGGCCTTGATTGCATTTTTATAGATCCTCCTAGCATCAGCGATACTAGTTAAATCCCTTACAGGGGCTTTCAAGACCACCATTAAAGCATTGTGTGCAGTAATGCACAATTGGTCAAACCAGTTTTTATACTTCTTGAGCCGTGGTTCGCCTCGCCGAATTAAATTAGCCGCTATTTGGTTTGTAATACGGTCGAAGGCACCTAGGATTTCTATAGAATTCACACCCGGATCTGAGCAGAGACTAAAATCTTCACGGTTACTGTCGTATAAGGTACCAAGGAAGTCGGCCGGAGTAATAACCTCCCAACTCAACCTTCGTCCTTGAGAGTTAGTAACCAAATTAGTATTTGCTATAGGGGCCAGTGGTGTCTCTAAGGTGAGGGCCTCAATTTCAATAGCCATCTTGAGGGGGTTGTGGTCGCTCATCCCAACCTGCCCTACTTCCAGACAACCAACGCGGTCCATTAAGGGACATGACACTAGAATATAGTCAATATTACTGTCATGTCCTTGACCTGTATAAATTGGGAACGGATTTAAAGGATCCGATTGTTCAGTGCAAAACAAGTAATGTGCAGCTTAACCACATGCGCGCGGCGGGTTTTCCCGCTGCGCGCTGATGTTTTAAAAACCCTGCGATTCATGACGAGCTCAGCTCGTCATGAGCGCACGGCAGGTAAAACTCATGACGAGCTGAGCTCGTCATCAGCGCAGAAGGGGTTAAAGACTCTCTAGATACACACCGCTTCTCGTGTACTCAAAGTGAGTGAGCCCCTGCGAAGCGGGTTCTTGCTCAGTATTTTGCAAACAGTTTAAGTGACAACCATGGATATTAAAATCGCCTAGGATTATGACATAGTAAGGTGCTTTGTTACTTATTTCAAAATCATCTAAAAAGGCACTCAATGATTTCAGGTGCTCTAATTCGTCTTCCCTAGTAAAAGAATTATAAAAATGTATGACCAATAACGTTGGAAGGCTATTTTTGCTTTCCAACTTGACAGCTAAGATGTGAGGGGAGTTGGACACCACCAACACTGGACTATATGATAATTTTAAGCTAAACAGTAGCAAAAGACCACCCCTAGATCTCCGCATTTGGGACGCTAGGGCGAGCTTATTAAAGGACAGATAACCATCTAAATAATAGGGGTCTCTCTCCTCCCATGTTTCCTGCAACGCTATGATATGACTTGCGGATAGGAGATCCTCCCAAGCTTTATTCCCTCTTTTGGACCGCAGCCTGACAATGTTCCAAGAGAGTATCCTTATATTATTCTTATTCATGGTAGCAACCTTGCCTATTATGTTATCCCCATGGTCTGCATACTCACTGGGTTAGACGGGACCAGGTCGGTGGTGGAGTGCTCCTCTAGCTCGGCTATGGTGGACATTACGATACCCTCCAATGATTTAACAGTATCATGCTGTGGCGTTTCGGACCCTTGTCTATTCAACAGTCAGCCTTGTTCATCCAGGCCTGATAAGACCTCATATCGGTTTGAAATAAGGGTGTCCAGATTAATCCCTCCCTCCAATCTCGCTTGCGGTTTATAAAAATAGCCCAATGGTAATGCAGCAATACATGTAGTTGTGAAAGTGTAGTCCTGTGCTTCCAAAATAGTTAAAACAAAATCAGATTTATCAAAATTAACGATGACACAATCACCCCTGATGTTTTTAGACGAATTCCCTAACCAAGCCACTCTCCGAACCATCAGGATGTGATTTGCAAGGAAGGGCTTGAAGCCTTTATGCTTGATCAACCAATCCACTGTTTTATTTTTCAACTCGTAATTGCTCGGACAAACAAGATTTTGACATATATGCCAGAGATCTGTCCACCAAACTAAGACAACGCGATTATCCCAAACATCTGGTGCGGAGGGCTCATAAGAGAGCATCAATAATGATTGTGAGGCTCTCCTGGGACCTCCAATAGAGAAACCTCCCTTGGACAGACTTACATTTGTAACGACCTTTAGTACCCTATCCAATCAGGTACAAAAATCTGTTCGTGAGAACTGGAGATTCTTGAATGTGGCTGGGACCACTATCCCGACGCCACTCTTTTCCTTTAAGAGGGGGATGAGTTTGCGAGATAGTTTGGTTCGTACTAGACCGAGACAGCAAGGTCAAGAGTCCACTAACACTCTGTGGAATCTTCCTGCTGTTCAAGGGCATTACCCATGCGGCTCTTGCACGGCATGCCCACAGACGCAAAAAACTCTTACAGTAGACATAGGGACCGGGTAACTGTGGGTCCTAAAGAAGCATACCAATTGCAACAGCGAAAGGGTCATTTACCTGATCACATGTCCATGCTCTTTATGATATGTGGGCATGACGACCAGAAAAGTACAATTGAGAATAAACGAGCACAAGAGCACGGTTAGGTGTAATAAACAAGCCACTCGCTTAACTAACCATTTCTTGAGTATGAAGCACAAAGCGGAAGAGATGAAATGGGTGGTTTTGGAGCAACCTTTTGTTCCACAACATATTAGTGATGTCACACGCTATCTCTTCCTGAAAGAACAAAAATTGATTTTTAAGCTCAAGTGTGACACAGAAGGTTTGAATGATGACATTCCGTGTGTCATGATATAATCCCTATATACAGTTACACTCTTGCCCCCCTTTTTTCTTATATTCTACAGAGTAGCCTCCTTTCGTCCTCTCATCTGGAGAATGAATAAGGATGACCAAGGCGATTGTGGGCTCCAGTTTACAGTAGTATGGATTTGATATAGGGTAGGCTTATTCAATCTAATTGTGAGCCTTTGAGAACTAGGGCCTACACGATACCCTGGCTGTACAGTCAAGCGACAGTGATTACAACAAATTGTTAACTAATATTACTACACAACTAGTGGGTAGCACTGTAATCCAAACCTAAGTGAACTGTTAATACCACCCTTGGTCTTTCTGTCCACTAGTACTTATATTTACAGAGTCCTGCCGCCGTACAGGTCTAGGTTCCTGGATATTAAAAAGTTTTATAATGATATTGCTCTACTGAGACTTATACTTACAATGGTCTCACACAGCACAGGATATCATTGCATAGGGACACACTTGACTATTCATGCGATCCCAGGCTGATTAAGCTATACGTGAGATTTTGCATCAGTATTGTGGAATGTTTACTTAGTACTGGCGTCATCTGCACATGCACTATATAAATCGTCCATGTGGGACAAGGCCGATTAAGATGGACGCGAGAATTCGCGCCGACACTTTGTAATGTATGCTTAGTACTGGCTTAACTTTGTCTACACATACGCTATAAAATCGTATGAGTGGGTGTGCAGTCTCCCTGCCGGTTCGCTGCGTATTGCGCATGAGTTTATTGAAAAGGAAACGCCGAGTCAGTTTGTCCTAAATAAGCTTTCAGTATGGAGCTTTTCCTGTTTTCTCCACAGTCCGCACATGCGCAACTAGAACACGATGCGAGCTGTCTTGTTGCTCCCTCCCTGGTCCGCCGCATAACTGAGCTTTCAGTATGGAGTGTTTCCGGTTTTTTCAACAATCAGCACATGTGCAACTAGAACACGATGCGAGCGGTCTTGTTGCTCCCTCTTTGGTCCGCTGCATAACTGCGCATGCCTAAACGGTTGCGATTGAAGTTTGTCCCCTCTGTGGTCCGCACTCATGATTGGTCGACGTCAAATAAAAGCGGCCTTCCTGTTCCGTCCGGTACCTCCCCCTCGGCTCAGGATCAGGAGCAGCTAGGGCTACCGACGGACAGGTAAGGCGTTTTCGACCTCAACGGTATCGGTTCTAGGACCCTGCATGGCCCCCCTTTTTCTCGCATGCACTAGGTGTTTATACCGCTTTTTTAGCTGTAACTGCTACGATTTTCACAAAGAGTTGTTTCCTTATTTAAGTATTGAGTCATTTACCTCGAGGCAGGCAGCAAAAGCTCGCATCTATGCCGCCAAGAAGGATGATTACCAACGTAAGGAATAGTAAGGAACATTGAGGAATGAAGATGTGGGGACACTGAAGACATGGACAGTGATCTTTGAGTCTGTAACTAAGGTGATCTATATTTAGACCACATGTAGGGCACCACTATCCATGGGAGGTTTCTAACCCACAGTATACACACACATACAGTGTTCCTAGTAAATCTTGCCTACACAATTTTGCAAGTGAGGAGTCACCAGCGTTATGGTCCAATAGGAGAGACTGTTCTGTGTTGCTATTTTAGTTCTTATATTAGTGCCAAGGTTTTTAGCTTCTTGTGAAGCCGGTGGAAGTTGAGGGGAGGGATACTATAACAGTCCTCTACTATTTCTATCCAACTACAGAGCGGGGCCTCATCACCTGAGCAGTTGCCAGGAGAGGTGAGGTTTACTCCCATGAGATATTGGGTGAGTAAAAAGGGTTTTAGCATTCATCTATGTGAATCCTTTTGGGGTCACTAATATGTAAATAATCTCATTTGTATATACGGCGAATACATGTGTGTCTGTAGTTCATTTGTTTGGTTTTTTCCTGTGTATTTCTTTAGGAAAGAATCCACTTTTTGAATACTCTTCCTACACACTGGAGTTACATGGATGGTAGATTGTATCGTATCAATCATTATTATTTTTCACTATAGAGAATGATATACTTTTTGCAGTAGTGTAGTCTTTGGTCCTGATGAAAAAGGGTTCAGGCAGATCAGGTCGTTTTACCCCTTTTCTAGGTTTGCCCGGCGTTAGCCGCTTCTCACCCAACTCACGATTACCAAATAAAGAGGCAGGCGCTGGAGACTGGAAGGCAGGAAACAGGAGTTCATTTCCGACGGAACAGAACACGTCAAATCAGACAACAGGGTATCTTCTCGAGGTGCTCTAACAAGTTTCTCTACGGCTCCGTCTTTTATACACAGGTTTATGATGTACAAACATTCTTTATTGTAATAAAGACACTTTGAAGTACGAAAAGGCATGTTTGGAATCCCAGCTTCAGGCCTATTCCCATACCGGTCGCTCTGATGTTGTTTTCCCCTCCCAAATGTAACATGTGATTGTAATCTGCAGCCGGACGTCCCAACAGGACACGAGGGCAAGAGGGGGTGGTCAGATCTAAGGTTGGGCAGGCGATAAGATCACGTTTCGCTATGCGGGGCCGGAGGGGGTACGTCCACGAGACCTAGTTTTATGATATGGGACTGGGTCGAGAGGCCAGGTGTAGCCGGGGGGGGGGGGTCATCAGAAGAGAGAAAGGGTGTTCCTGGGAGGAATGCAGGGGTGTCGGTCAGATCTAGGGGTGTGAAGGCCTTGATTAATCACCGCTCCTCTGATGTGAGGCGAGGTCCTACTGTAGGGAGCAATAAACTGCATCTGTTGGACTAGGTGATGGCCTGGGATCAGGCCGGGCAATCGGGCCGGGAGGAAGAGGTTACCAAAACGGCCTGTTCTATAGGTAGGATGAAAGAGCGAGGGGGCAGGGGTTCAGCACGGAGACAGGGTCGTGTTTAGTGGTGCGTTTATGGCCCGAACAGGAGAGACCGGGGGCTGTCGGGGCGCGGGGAGGGATACTTGCGAGGCTGGGGGGAGAGAGAGAGGGAGAGAGAGAGGGAGAGGGAGATGCAGGCTATTGGCAGTGGGCAGAGAGGTCATGACACACAAAATGGCTACTATCTATGTTCGTGATGGGGCCTAAAAGGGGACAAGATGGCGGGGCCACTGTGCCGTGACTTTCGCTTTACCTTCAACAGTGGCGAGGGTGAACACAAATGAACGCCGCTTATGTACATATACATTGTCATTTTCCACAGTCGCCGCTTTTTAACATAAGTTAGGTCATTTGCGTGTTTATCATAGCTGACTGGGTGTACATATAGTCGTGTGTTGTCAATGGAATAGCGTTTGTCAATACTGGTGGATTTGCATATAACCGTGTGCAGTTGATGCGACATGCGAGGTGGAATACAAATAAATTTACATTTGTCGTATTTAAAAAAATGACCGATGAAACATTTTACAGGCAAAAAGTGGTTGAGGGAGGAATTTAGTCCAATACAAGCAATTAGTCAAGGGGTGTAGAAAAATCCGAAACAAAAAAAGGGGGGGTCTTCGTTACGGTGTCCTTTTTTTTTTTAGCGAGCCATCACTGGTAGGTTCTGGTAGTTCGTTTTCTTCCGTTGGCGCTGTTGAGCACCGGCGGTGGAGCTATAGGTCCAGTTCGGGTCCTTCTTTACACGTCGCAGGGTGTAATCTGTCCTTTGCCGTTAGGCCACAGTCCTGTTTCCTAACTAATCTCTCTTAAGGGTGCCTTATGCTGGGCACCTGCATTTCTTTCTCGGAGTCAAAATCCACGTGGAAAGGATAGAAGGGGGTTTTGTCGGATAATCGAGGGAGGAGAGGGCGGAGTGGGACCGGATCTTTGAGACGGACCAAGGGAGCAAAAGGGTGATGCGCAGGCAGGTCCATCAATCGGGCTCAAAGGGGCGGGGACTTCTGGCACGCGTGGGTCAACAAGTAGAGGGCTTCAAGGCAGCCCTCCATTCCTTCGTTTTCTGCGTTTGAGAGTGGTGCATCGTCCCGCGTCCCGTTGCTCTGCGGCTCCATCTCAGGTCGAGGTCACACGCGCCTCATGATCTGTGGCCAGGCTGTGCGTCACGTCCAGCCCCTCTCCTCCGGTGACTGTGTATCCTTGAATGGGTACAAAACAGGTTTTAGCGAACTGGCAAGAGAAGGCATTTATACATTTCAATTCCGTCCCAGATCTAGGTAGTTGGGGGTACGTTTCATCGGTCACGGTCAGGAGTTATCACTGTGGAGCATGTATACAGGCATGTCTACTGAGTTTGTACTAAGTCTATTTGGCGTTCATTCATGACGTATGTGGCTTTCTGACCCTAGCCCTGGCAGTCTTCTATCAACGTGAGAGAGAGGGATAGTGGCTAAACATTCTTTTCTCGGGGGGGCAACAGTTAATCGGGGTCATCAGTTATACTTCGTGTTATGGAGCTGGGGCCAATCGGGAGAAAACGGGGACGTTTTGGACATCCGTACTTGGGTGCAGAGGGGTGGGGCAATCTGGGCATTGTTTCTAACGAGCTGAGAACAGAAAGCCACTGACATATAGTCCTCGTGTAAGAAGGCCAGATTAGGGGACTTCAGTCGTCTAACCTGTCCTTTCCTTCATAGCCAATTCAAGTTCCATCATTTTACGGAAAGGAGAGGTAGTAATATGGCAAATTACAATTGTTTTAGTTTCTGTCAATTTGTCGAACACCTTTGCGTTCGAAAACCAATTAGGCTCGTGCCGGTGGGGCACAACGTTACCACACAAAGGAAGAGGGAGCAGGGGTCGTCCGCATTTTAAATGAACTATTCGGTACACGTACAACATGAAGAGAGAGAAAAAGAGAAAGTGAGAGAGAAACGTGTACAATAATAGGCCATTTAATGCGCACACAACACAAAACTGTATGGGTCATGTTATATAGAAACACAGACTGAGGGACAACGTAAATCCATATACTACGTACACATGAATTCAAGTGGGGGGGGTACATGTATTATATACAGAACTCAAGACAACACATAGAACAGTACTTGGCCAAAGATATTTCCTCCTGCATGCTGCGCATCCTTAGTATCCTATTTAATTTGCTTGGCTGTCTTTTGCTGTTGGCCTCTGTTGCAAATACTTACACGTTCGTCAATTGTTCGGGAACTAACCTGGTCGGGCTAGTACTTACGGTGGGATCTTTGAATCGCTATTAGCGAATGGGTATCCCGGCTGAGGCAACGGAGGGTGTCAGTCGGGGGGACAATGGGCAGCTTCGAGTTTTATGTCCATGAGGGTGCAAGAAGGAGGTGGTAAATCTTAAACATTGACAATATTCTTAGTCTTCCAGGAGGAGGGTACTTGGGTAAACCTCACCCTGGAATAGCCCTGAACCTTCCCCTATTTAGTTGTCGTATGAACCTACTCGTAGGTGCACGTCATTCTGGGTTGCATTATTCGGGGGCCGGTTGGAGTCATATTTTTGTCATACTGCAATAACCCGTCAAGTTTCTGTTTCGGCCCCCCCTTCCAGTCGTTGGGTTCAGAGAGAGATGGTCGTTTCTAAGTAAGGGTGTGTTATATCCATGTTTGCTTGTCGTGTATAGGCACCATGTTCAGACCCCCTTTTTCCCCATTCCATCAGTCGTTCGATCATCACTCAAGTCGTACAAAAACATCTCTCTTATCAAGTCAACGCGTGCAACGTATATCCAGTCGAGTTATACACATCCGGTCATACACGCGTGCATTCATATCACCCAAAGTCGTCATGTCCTCAGGGGCAGTCCCCATGGATAATGTATCAGTTGTCCCCGCGGAACCATGGCGCTTTGCTTAGGTCTCCTCCATACTTTAGTCGATGTTCCGATGTGATCTGCAGAAAGAAGGGGAAAAAGAAGGGGTGGGGGCAGCGTTCTAAGACACATCCGCGTGCATAAACCCACAAGGCTTTTACTTACCACGTATTCGACCTATCTCCGCGGGGTGCAGTCCCTTCCATCTCGGCGTTTTAAGCCCAGAGGGACTGGTAGTGCGGGAGGCATAATCATTGATGGACTGCACATTGCATAGATCGCCCACGTGTGGTATTGCGGATCTTGTGTGGGGGGGGTCGAAACAAAAGGGTAGTCAGTGTAAAGTGGGGGTGAACTCGTGTTCTCCTTCGAGGAGGCGGGGTGCGTTTACAGTGGTACCGGGTCTGGTTTAGGGGCATCTGAAACAATTTCCCTGAGATATGTGGCATACAAAGTAAAACAGAACACCGGGACCTTTATCGATTGCCTTATGTTGCACAAAAGTAAAAAAAAAAAAAAACACACGCAACAAACTTGGACCATTCATATTTTCAATATATCTGGGTACTTTGCTTTTTAACCTTTCAGTAATCGACTTGCCTTATTTCGCCTGTATTTTACGTAGATCGGAAACAATGGCTATGTATTCGAACTTACCAATCCAAGAGCTATGACTATATTTGTTTTTCACAAAATCTTTATTAAAAAAATGTTGAGGTACAAATGCAGGCCTACAACCACATGGGCCAGCCACGGAGCAGGCTGGAACTGTACATGAGGGCATATTTATCTGAGGAAAACATAACTGAGTCGGTGGTCGTTTTATTTCATCAAGGTACGATAAGTGCAATAAAATCATATCGAAAATTCATTGTGGGCAAGTACCATCAGTGTCAAAAAAATCCGAACTTTCAATAATACTGTAATCAATGATGCGTCAGAACTTAATATCAATTCATTGTCCGAATGTTCAAGCAATACTCATCCCCTCCCGCCATGTGCTTCAAAAACTGCATACATATCTCATGATATCAAGTCTGAGCATCCGGAACACAACGGGGAATTGCGAGTTTCGTTTGTACCGGCGCCATTTTGGGTGGGGTCAGGCGGGTCCAAGTATAGTCAAAATGTCTCCACCAACTCGGGGTTGGACCAGAATCTCTTTCGGCAGTCCAGAAGTTCCGCTAAGGGGCAACAGAAGGGACCGGTGACATGAACCATTAATCAAAGAAAAGGGAGGGGGCAACAATCTTTCCTACCGGGTCATACTGGTGTTCCACCGGAACTGATCAAATCAGTAGTCTGCAGGATTTTTGGTCATTCAAACTGAGACTGGCGTCAGCATGAGAGCGCCAACGTCTCGTGGCTACGTCTTGGTCGTTCTGCGGGCGATCATGGCAGTCATTTCCCATCGGGGGCGGTGGGGGCCCGCGGAGGTCGAGGGCCCTCCGCAGTTCTCGTAGAATCTTCAAAGCTGAGGAGAACGCCTCTGGACAGGGGCCCATTTTCTGGTTGACAGGCGACCAGGCCAACTTTTCACGCCAGGCCCATTCCTGCAAAGTCAACCGCCATTTTTAGGAGTTCTGCAGCTAAAGGCAGTCACTGGGTCAAATGAGCAGACGGACTCCAGCCTGCTGGGCGAGGTGTCGTAGCACCGCCACAGTGGACGAGACCCTGCTGGGTGAGTGGAGCGTCGCTATACCGCAAGAGTGGACGAACCCTTTGCCGGGTGCGTGGAGCGTCCCTGCACCGCAAGAGTGGACGAACCCTTTGCCGGGTGCGTGGAGCGTTGGGGGTGCAGCTGAGGGGCCTCCACCTGGGGAGGCGGGAGAGGCTCGTCCGCGCCGCCTCTCCCTCCCAGTGCACCCCACGGCGTCTCGCTGACATTTATTGTGGCCGGACCAGGCGATGAAGAAGAAGGGGGGGGTCGGAGGCATATGCAAGACATCCCCCCCCCGTGGCCTGCAAGGCGCCGGGAGAAGAAGGGAATGGAGGACCAGTACATTCCGGGTCGGGCCCATGCCTTCTTCGGCCGATGGCGGCCGGCCGCTCTTTGCCACGGCCCCAGGAACGGGTCCCTTGGTTCATCCTGGGGACAGGCCTTGGCGCGTGGTGTCGCCTCCGGACTATTCGCGTAATGGTTCTCCACCCCAGGCCGCCGCCGCCGGCTTTTGTAGACTTTCTGACGCCCAGAAACCTACTAGAAAGTAGCCCAAGGTAGCCCGACATTGCTACTTTGGGGAAGGAGGGACAGGAACGGCGTCAAGCAGACGGCGAAATGCATTGTGGGTTTGTTGTTGCAGCCGTTTGCCATGTAAATAGTTGTTTAATATATTTTTGTTCAAAATAAAAATAAAAAACGCTTTAACCTGTTACTCTGCTATAGTGTTGTATATTTCTAATATTTGCCTAGGGTTTGTCGTTAATTGGGCGGGGTGGTCGGTGGAGCCGAGCTGTCTCGCAGTCATCATGGCGTTGAGTTCGACTTTCCTCACTAGTTTCATATTTCCTGAGGGGTTGTTCCTAATGCTTCCATTTCAGTGAGGTTGAAAAGAGATCTCATCAGTGGCCTACTGATTTTACTCGATTCCTTTTGTTTTTCCTAACGATTTTTATGTTCTTTTATTTGCTAGCACGATACAGCGGCTAATCCGCATTTTCTTTATATATGTCCTTTTTATTAGGGGTGTCCTCCGGTGGAGCCAGATGGTCTACCTCTAATAAATGGTCCGGGCTGAACCAACTACTGAGCAATGGGGGGAAGATAGGCATGACGGGTTACAACGGGGACAAAAGTCAGCACTACCTATCCTTCACTACTTTGCGGAGACTAGGTAGAATATTTCTATTCTACAGTATTCGCAAATAGGGAATACCCAAAGAGAGAACCAATTCCAAACAATCAAGTTCGGACAAACAATCAATCAATCAAATGAGGAATAAAATAGGCGCGACGGGTTACAACGGGGGCAAAAGCCTGCGCTACCTACCCTTCACTATCTGCAAAGAGAGAGATCTTCCTGTTCCTCTCTGTTTGTAGGCAGAGAAGATCCTTTCCGAGAACCAATTCCGAACGATCAATGTTCGGTCAAACAATCAATCAGTGGGGGATAAAAATAGGCACGACGGATTACAACGGGGGCAAAGGCCTGCGTTACCTATCCTTCACTATCTGCAAAGACTAAACAGAGTATGGCGACTCTGTGCTTGTTTGCAAATAGAGAATGATCCAAAGAGAACCAATTCCAAAACAATAAATGCTTGGATAACAATCAATCAAATGGAGAGGGAAGTAGGCGCGACGGGTTACAACGGGGGCAAAAGCCTGCGCTACCCACCCTCCACTATCTGCAAAGGGAGAATACTCCTATCCTTCCCCGTTTGTAGACAGAGAATCTCTCAGGACAAAACAACCAAATGCGTAATACTAGTATTTTCCAATGACAATCAAACAATCAATTCGCAATTTGTCGTGTTTACACGACCTTACCCGGACCGTATGGACAGTTTCTCGTCTTCCGTTTCCAGCGCCCGATCGTCCTCTATTCTCCGTAATTGCTGTGGCACTCCTGATGGTTCCCAGTCAGGACCGTAGATCACTCGAGAGAGGTCTGTTCGGAATCAGTGAAGTTCGGATGATCGGCTGCCAGACAAGGGTCTATCGGGCAGGAGCTCTTCCCGATCGTTGCAGTCGTTCACTCTGTCGTTGGGACCTCTCTCACTGGATCCACGTGTCGCTGATGGGCCCCACGTTGGGCGCCAATTGATGAAAAAGGGTTCAGGCAGATCAGGTCGTTTTACCCCTTTTCTAGGTTTGCCCGGCGTTAGCCGCTTCTCACCCAACTCACGATTACCAAATAAAGAGGCAGGCGCTGGAGACTGGAAGGCAGGAAACAGGAGTTTATTTCCGATGGAACAGAACACGTCAAATCAGACAACAGGGTATCTTCTCGAGGTGCTCTAACAAGTTTCTCTACGGCTCCGTCTTTTATACACAGGTTTATGATGTACAAACATTCTTTATTGTAATAAAGACACTTTGAAGTACGAAAAGGCATGTTTGGAATCCCAGCTTCAGGCCTATTCCCATACCGGTCGCTCTGATGTTGTTTTCCCCTCCCAAATGTAACATGTGATTGTAATCTGCAGCCGGACGTCCCAACAGGACACGAGGGCAAGAGGGGGTGGTCAGAGCTAAGGTTGGGCAGGTGATAAGATCACGTTTCGCTATGCGGGGCCGGAGGGGGTACGTCCACGAGACCTAGTTTTATGATATGGGACTGGGTCGAGAGGCCAGGTGTAGCCGGGGGGGGGGGGGGGCATCAGAAGAGAGGAAGGGTGTTCCTGGGAGGAATGCAGGGGTGTCGGTCAGATCTAGGGGTGTGAAGGCCTTGATTAATCACCGCTCCTCTGATGTGAGGCGAGGTCCTACTGTAGGGAGCAATAAACTGCATCTGTTGGACTAGGTGATGGCCTGGGATCAGGCCGGGCAATCGGGCAGGGAGGAAGAGGTTACCAAAAGGGCCTGTTCTATGGGTAGGATGAAAGAGCGAGGGGGCAGGGGTTCAGCACGGAGACAGGGTCGTGTTTAGTGGTGCGTTTATGGCCCGAACAGGAGAGACCGGGGGCTGTCGGGGCGCGGGGGGGGATACTTGCGAGGCTGGGGGGAGAGAGAGAGGGAGAGAGAGAGGGAGATGCAGGCTATTGGCAGTGGGCAGAGAGGTCATGACACACAAAATGGCTACTATCTATGTTCGTGATGGGGCCTAAAAGGGGACAAGATGGCGGGCCACTGTGCCGTGACTTTCGCTTTACCTTCAACAGTGGCGAGGGTGAACACAAATGAACGCCGCTTATGTACATATACATTGTCATTTTCCACAGTCCTGATGAAAGCCAGTGGTTCACTATTATCCATAATGGCAGAAACATGTAGACCCCTTTAGTCAACTGACGACAGTTATTTTGACAAACTGCCCACACTCTGTTTTTAGCTTTGACACCATGTTAACCCTTTAATAAACTTACTCTTATTATCATGGCAGCCAATTTTAAATTGCACTTATGATTTTTTTCTCACATTTAGTATCACTGCAAAATTCGTTATTCAGCACCACAGTTTACATTCATGGCTTGATCCATCACTGGTGGTTTTGGATTAGGGCAGCTCACGATTGTATGAGGTGAGCTGCGCTATCATAGACCAGTCTTTTCAAATCCCAGATAATGAAGTTCTGCTATTTGGTGAGCTGATGGGATTCCTTTCCAGTTTTAGCACAGGTTGAGCTGCTACAGACTCTGTTTTTTGCCGTATGTTACTTTGCCGACAGACCAGTAGTATTTGTTTTGTTTGGATACAAAAGAGAAAGAAGCCTGAGGAACCGCTTCTCCTGGATCCGCGTTGTAGCGCAGAAAAGAAGAAAACTGACGTCCGTGCGCCGGAGGGGACTTATATGGCTCCACTGATGTCATAGCCGTTTACGACGCCATTACGGAGCCGTACGATGCCGTACTCCGGCACAGAGGTACTTGAACAATTCAATATAAACTGAACTTAATTGTTAGATGTTTTAACACAATGTGACAAAGTAGTGATAGATGATAATTAATTTGGGGCCGTATGATGCCGTCCTCCGGCACAGAGGTACTGCTGAAAAATCTCCAGACGAAGGCTGGCGCCTGGGGGAAATTCTAAGTTAAGGAATCTGCGGCTAGATATCTCTATCAGATTGGTTATTTCAAATATGAGAAAGAAAGAGCACACTTGAACAATTCAATATAAACTGAACTTAATTGTTAGATGTTTTACACAATGTGACAAAGCAGTAATAGATGCTAATTAATTTGGACCATTTGCCATATGTATCGGGTACTAAAAGTGATATTTTGGGTCTATTACAATTTCTCAGAAAATGAGTTAGGCCCTCTTTCATGGAACATACTTCTACAATCAACTGAAGGCAATGGGGTCTCAGATGATGCATCAGATCACTTCAGTGGGCTGGTTTTCACTAGCCAAAGAGTTTTAATCAAAGTGTCAGCGCAAATGAAAAAAATTGATTGTGTTGTAAAATGTTAAATATTCCGCATTACTGCCCTTTCCCTATCACACAGTGCAGCAAGGTGGCTTACTGCGCTGCTTGATTTTTTGATAAATGTGCATCTTCATATTTAAAAACATCTGACTTTTAAGAATTACCTCCAAGTGAACGTATAATGTGACTTGTTAGTGTCAAAGCAGCTGCATGTTAAGGAAATTAGCTTTTTTTCATTTTGAAAATAATTTATTGTATTTTACATGATGTTTGTTGCATGATTTACATGGCTAACATTCCCAGGGCTCAGTTCATGCATGGGCTCTTAGAGCCAAGCCAGACCCATGGTTTGGCTTGAGCTCTGCTCTACTCTGCCTATTAATTTGTTGCCACACCAACTTCTAATGAATAAGCACACTCAGTTCTGTTTCTGAAGTTCTTTTTCAGCAAAGCGTCTCTACATGCATTTCCCATCTATCCCACATGAATTCATGAGCTACTTTGTACAGAAGCTGTAGACCCTGGCCAGTAGAACTAAATCACAGCGTTCACGGGTTCAAAAGGTGCAGACACATGTCATAATTTATATACTGTACCATGGAGTCATTTAGGAGTAGCTGCTGTGACCCCCTAGATACCCCTTGTGACCCCTGGCACTACCTTTACCCCCTTGCATCTGTAGTGGCAAAATCCGTACCAGAAACACAAGCAGGTCGTCTTTATGAACGTTTGTGGGGGCTTCACTCAACTCGTTTTTTGTCCATTTTTTATTAAATTAATAATATCACATTATTCGCTGTTAGTTTAATAAACAAGCATTTGCAATGCAATCGGTCTCGCTTTTGGGACTGTGTGTGTTTAGCCATGCAGCATATTATCCTGAGTCATGTGCCGCTAGAGAATGAAGAGCTATACAATTACTACACACTGGGTCATGTTGTGCACTCAGGAATACATGTTTGCTTCTTCCGCGTGCAGGGGTGGTGAAATGGTGAACATAACCGAAAGTTGTAAGGGGTCTAATGGAGCCAAAGACAAATGTTAGAACTAAAGTTTGTGGTTAAGTATGGTATCTGAGGCCTACAGGCAGATTCACTGGAGGCCTTGGCTGTAAGAGATCATGGTCACTGGGGGCCAGCTGCTTATATATTCACCTGAGCAGAGGACAATTTGCAGGACCACTGGAATTATGTGATTTTCTGGCGGTGGTATTTTCTACAGAATCAAGGATTTTGCGCATTTGCTACATAATCCATCAGCTGTTGAGTAATTTGAAAATGTTAAAAAAAATACGTTTTTTTTCTAGCTGAAACAGATTAAAATTACTAACAGGTTAAAATAGCAATACAATATCACATGTAAGTAATAAACCCATCACAGAATTGTGCGTGTAAACTGTACGTCCTAGGCTTCAATGTGTTCAAGATAGCGCAGTGGGTTAACAAGTCAAATGCTGAGTTAAGTGTAAAATCTGAGGTCCCTGTAACATATAGGTATGTTTATATCGTGTAGGTAAGATTCTAATCTAGGTAAGAACGTTCAAGAGAATAATAAACTTGCTGAATATGTTTGAATTAAAGAGATTTGCTATACAAGTTCTAATACAAGTGAGGTACGCCAGTGGGTTAAAAGACTTTACTGCAGAGAATTGTGTATAAAAATGTCAGTTTCCAACACTAGAGCGATAGCATGGATCTAGTAGGCAAAGCAATGACAGCGTAAGTTCTAACATCAACATACCAATAATTTTAAAAGTACACTTTTAACGATTTCATGTTTAAACAAGTGAAGTGTCAAAATGTAAATAAAAAATAAAAAAACTTGCCTTTTCCATCCTTAATGGGCACCAATGTGGGCTACATCATATATAACTCGATGACCCAGCTACAGGCAGGGAGCTCTGTGTCCATTAATGTAATCTGGCACTAGCTTTACCTCTCGCTGTATCAAAGCAACTCATTCGGTGTTGACCTGGTTTGGATGCCAATTTCCGTCATTTGGAGATATATATATATTTTTTTAACTTTATTTTTCAGTTTACATTTTGCAAATACAAAAGACAAATTGGCATCAAAACAGCATATGTAGGCATATTGTTGACATTATTAATGGCACATAGCTCAAAAGGTAGCATCGGGGGAGAAAAGGTACAATGGGGAAATAAAATCATTCACAAACATATTACAGTGAGGAAGTAGCCCAGGCATATCACTGACTTCCAATGTGGATATTACTGGGGTTGGTCCTCTCGCTCCTCGTTGGGAGTAGGCCCACTGTCTATATCTAACCCACTCTCCTCGATGTCAGTTGTATCCTGCACGGAGGGCACCCCCTCTGCCAGCCCAGAGGTACACATGTCCCGCCAGACCATTAGGTCTTCTTGCAACTTCTCGCCCCTTCGGGTGAGTTTCATGTGGACCTCTTCGGCCAGGTACCATTCACGGACATCTTCAAGCCAGATGGGCACTTCTGGGGCCCTCTGCCCCATCCAAGTTTTAGCTACCCTGCGCCTGGCGATCACCAGAGCTTGCATAAGATTTTAACATCTGTGTTAATCATCGTGATCGGTCGATACGATGAGGGCTCATGGGCAATCCCCTCCCGGTTTTAGAATCATGTATATTTCCCCCGTGTCATGCTCGGTGGGAGAACTCCGCGCTCAAATGCCTCGAGGTAAATCTGCAACAGGAGGTGGGGAAGTGTACCCATGAATTCTTGATAGAACTCAGGAGGGAACCCGTCACTAGCCGGAGATTTGGCTTGTGGAAGGTGCTGCAGAGCAGATTGTACCTCCCAGTGTAAGGGGTTCGTCGAGCTTCTTCGGTGCCAATTTAGGGATCGACCGTAGGGTCAGGTCGTGAAGGTAAGGGGTCTGCGGTATATACCATCTGGAGATGGGATTTTAGGACCTGCAGCAGCCCCACCTCAGAGTGTACCAGGCTTCCCGTGGGCTCCCACAAAGCTACAATCGCATCAGGGGTGTGTTCCCGCCAGAGAATCCAGGCCAGAAGACGGTTCGATTTATATCCTTCCCTATGAAGGCGTTGTCTATAATGGGTGAGGGTGTATTTGTCAAGTCAGTCCCAAATGTTATGGATGTGTTCCTGGATGCCATGTTCCCCAACATTCCATTCCCCGCTGTGTCACAGGCTTCGGAGGTCTGTACTTCCAAGAGGTGGCGTTCCTCTTCCTGCAGCTCTCGTTTGAGCTGCTTCCAAACCCTGCATGCAAGGCTTATGCAGGCCCCACTCACTACTGCTTTCAGAGCTTCCCATTTCGTGGCCTGTTAAAAGTACCACCGCCCCAGTTTAGGTCAATATAGTCAGTTATGGCAGTTTCTAGGTGGTGCTTCCCTACTGAGTCTTCGAGGACCTCTACCGGAAACTTCCAAGTCCATGGGCGACATATCGGGTCCCCCCCCTGTTAACCATACACGCCACAGGGGAGTGATCAGATAGGAATCGCGCTTGATGGGTCACTTCAAAGGACGTAGTTGCATCAGGGTTTGCGAGTAAGACCCTATCCAAGATACTGTATTTATTATGAGTGGACGAAAAACCGGTGTACACTTTCTGGGTTGGATGTCTCTGGTGCCATTCATTCTGGGCTCCTATATTCCCCATGACCTCTCGGAGTTTCGTCGTCATCCTTGGTTTCGTACCAGTGCGGGATGGGAACCTATTAAGGACGGAGTCTAGGGCGCAATTAAAATCCCTCATCCAAAGTAGAGGAACCTCCAGCTCTGATACCAGAACCTCCTGTAGGGATTGAAAAAAGTCTGGGTCGTCTGTGTTTGGTGTATAGGTGTTCATTATTGCAACATCTCTACCATTTAGCTTAGCTCTGAGGAGCAGATACCTTCCATGGATATCAGCTCCTACATATTGGATGGCAAATGGGACCCCCGGGGCCACCCACACAAGGACTCCCCTGGCATAGGTAGAGAACGAAAAGTGGAAAACCTGTCCCCGCCATTTCTTCACCAACATCTGAGCCCCATCGTCAGTAAGGTGAGTTTCTTGGAGGCAAGCTATCGAGATCTGATGTCTGCGGAGAAAGGATAGGACCCTGTATCTCTTGGTGCATGTACCCAGTCCCCTCACATTCTAGCTTAAAAATGCAAACCCCATGGATGGTAAAGTAACCTATCCCTGTGTGTTCCATGTCCTGTGTAGCTACCTAGGCCTGGTGCCCCAAATACGGTACATACAATTCCTGGAAAAAAAAACCCTAAGAACACCCTGCCACGAGCAATTAACTGACAACAAAACATGCAGAAATGCCCTTCCCAGGCTGGTGCCAGGACGTGCACAGCTGTCCCATTAGCCCAACTGGGGCCAGATCTACTTTACAAAAAAGATGAGAAAACCCCCTTCCCCTAAGTTCAACTCCCGACTCAGACCAGCCGCCTCATGGCATAGTTCAATGTCCCGGACTGCCCAAATATGTACATGTGAAACACTCAGGCCAGATTGATTGGCAATCCCCACAATATGCTTATGATATCAGCAATATCTCAACAAACAATTCTCCCAAGTCCCTGTGAGGCAATAATCACTTGGCCTCTAAGGTCTCCCAGTACATACAAGGCTGACCAATAGGAAAAGTTGAAAAACAAGTTATCAAATGTCCCAAATACGCCCTTCTTTCAGACCCTGTGTGTCCCCCCCCCACAAGTTAATCAATGCTGGTGCCATAATCTAATTTGCAGGTGGCAGGACGCATTTGTGTGCCTCAAAGGATAGTTGTGTAACAAGAGAATACAAGGAGAGAATAGCGAAGGCCAGTTGGATAAGATAAAGTGAGGGAAGAATAGGGAGAGCCAAACAGTCAGTCGAGACAGGGATCAATCAGCCCAGACATGGATTAGTAGACTCGGCCAGACCGTGACATCGGTTTCGTAAACAAGAGTAAGGGGTTACTTTTTAACAGAAGAGACACGTAGCAGCTGGAAAAGGCGAAAACACTCAGTTCGCTGTGCTGCCTGAGTGAAGGCAACACAAAATGGTGACCAGACACAAAATGGCGGCCGAATACGGGACAAAGTCGAAAATCGAAGAACCTCAGACCCTCCTTTTGTCATTACTCAGGCAAAGCACAAAAGGACTCAAGTCAATCTGAGTCGATGTCAATGGCCATGAGTTCGTCGAGCTGTTGCTGCAACATCATTTTAATGTGCTCTGTTTTCTGTGACATAGGCCTTGGGACACACATGGTGGCACAAAGACCACAGATGGCAGGGCCACACTGTAAACAAAGACAACAAGAGAAAATGATGGCCAAAACAATTCCAAGGAAGGTTAATACCTTCCATCCCCATGTGGACAGTAGTCCCCAAAACCATCCCATCACAGACCAATCTCCTGTATCCTGGTGAATCGACTTGGAAATGACGTGCAATTTAGAGATGGCTTGGTATACTGTAGGGGCATTATCAGGAATATAAATGCAGCAACTAGACCCGATCAATTTACAGACTCCTCCGCGATCTGCAAGAACAATATCTAGAACCATCCGGTGCTGCAAAGTCATAAGGCGGTCCGCCTGAAGTTCGGCTGTTAGATTACTCAAGGCTCCAGAAGTCACATTTATGGTAGCCTCAACAACACAAACTAACTGTCTAATGTTTCTGCTATTGGCCATTGGGCCCCAGAAAGAAAGGAACCCTTTGAAAAAGTCCCCTCCCTCTTGTCCTGCTGTGTCTTTAGAGTCGATAACCCCTCTGCCATATCTATTTCTGTGATGACCTGAAGGAGCAGTGTATGTCGGAGGGAGAAGAAAAGCCACATAACATGTTCCTGAAAAATTGGTGGGGAGCCACGTATAGGCTCTGTAGTAGCAGACGAAGTATGTGCCCTGAGATGGTATTAGTGGTGAAGAAATCTGGGATGAATAGATGTATGTACGGGAACAAACACTCTTTTACTGTAGGTTTTTAATATTTTGACCATTTATCTGTAAGCACAAATTTCCTCGATGAGGTATGGTCCAAATTGGTGGGGATCCCCTTCGTCTAGCCTTATCTGTGAGGCTAGTAACATAACGAGTTACATTCCAACCATCATATGCTTGTTTCTCATCAACTGGAATCTTACCACTTTCAGCAACTCTAGCCATAGCCACTATTCCTTTTATCAAAGAACTATGACTAAAATCTGCTCCACCACCGTATGGGCCAACGAGGGGATGTCGAAGTTGATTCTGGTATGCATTGGAAAACATAGCCAAATATGCCCAAGCGGAACCTTCATAGGAAAATGGAAGGACTAAATATGGCATCCTTTTCTCTGTGTTATGGGGCATGAGTCCACAAACCCAACAGTCAGTAGTGTTGACTGCTAGTTGATGCTGATGCAACAGCTGGATAAATGAATTATTAAAGTATTCTGTTCTCCTAATTTGTTCGTGCTCTGGGAATGTATGGAACTGATGCGGGGAGGTAGTAGTGGAAGAAGGCAAGGAAACAGAAGTAGGAACAGGTGCTTGCTGCATAGTGTAAACAACCCAACCCACACCAGCCAATGAAATACATGAACATATTAAAATGCACAAGGTTACACCACATGGACTAAACAACAATTTCTTATATTTACTTTTCATTTCTTGTTTTTTATCATTCTTTTCCAATTCAATATCCATCCTCTAAGGCATTGCTCACGGTAATCTTCCTAGATCACTTAGTTGTGTTTATTAGCCATCCTATGACACTGCAAGTCCTGCAGACCTACTGTCACTACTCAGGTCACAGCCTAAGACTCCTACCGTGACCCTGCAACTTAACGGATGGTAAAAAGAATGTCTCTCAAAAGTACAACCAGAAAAAGAAAAAAAAAGTTTTGAATTGTTCTTAATCAGGGTAGGTCTCAGATTGTACCGAGTCTTGCCAGGTACCGTTTGCTCTCGAAACAAAGTCTCTGGGTTTGCTGTGTTCAATCGCAGATGTGATGGTACAGCTTCTTGCAACACATCGTTGTCTTCTTTTTCAGACTTTGTCCAATCCGGCGTGCACTACTGAAAGGTACCAATTGAGGGACCCTTTCGCCCTCACTATCACCTATACCCTTCCGGACCCACTGATCAAAGGGCAAAGGCAAAGGTACCCTTTTGCAGTGCACGCCATGAACCCAATTCTTCTTTCCGGCAACCTTCACTGCTGTACGTGTCACCAGAAGAACTTGCCGAGGCGGCCCCCAACGAGGTTCCAGATTCTTCTTTCGCTGAAAATCTTTCAGACAGACCCAGTCTCCGGGTTGGATGGAGTGTCCTGGATCTGCGGAGGCCTCCGGCAAAGCGTTTTGAACCTGCTGATGATGAACACGCAATTTAGTGGTGAGGTCATGTAAGTAGTCAATCAACATAGGATACGGAATATCGGAGTACTTTTTAGGTCTAGGGACTCCCCAAACATTAGCTGGGCGCCCAAAAGCAACCTCGTATGGGCTGAGTCCCAAGCGAGAGTGTACAGCTGTTCTCGTCGATAGGAGTGCCAAAGGTAAAGCATCAGGCCAAGCAAGACCCGTGCCGGCCTGCATCTTTGCTAATTTAAGCTTGAGAGTGCCATTATAGCACTCTACCAAGCCTGCTGACTGAGGGTGGTTTGCCGCATATGAATTTCTGCCTAATACCAAGACCCGCACACACCTTCTGCATAATTTGGCCTACAAATTCGCTTCCATTGGGGAGGAGCCAAGCTCGCGTCCGCGATGGCCGCGTTTTAGCTCGGCTCCGTTCGCTTTCCTGCCTGGAACGTCTATCCTGTGTCTTATCCTGCCCCAGGAAGTATTCTTTGGTAGACTATGGAACTAAGACATTTCGCTGGCACTTACCGTCTGATCCGTCTGTTCCTAGGTGCCGCGGATCCTGAGCTGCGCCCTTGTTCGCTTCGGGGCCTCCGGAGCGGGCGGGCCTGAAACTCCTCGGCGGCGCCCGGGCGGGGCGGAGCGCTGTAGCCGGCCCTTGGTGGAGGTGTGGGCTCGGTCGGAGAGGCCGATGTGCAATTAGACCGGTGACGGCTCTCCGGGCCTGGACCGGCGATCCTGCGGCCTGGTGTTGAGGCGCTGCCTTCCATGGACGGGGGTTGACCGTGTATGTGGCTCGTCTCCCCTTTGTTCTCCTGTCCGGCCATCTTGAGTCCCTCCGCCCGGACTCGGAGAACGGAGCCGGTGGCGTGGGGGAGCCGGCGACCCTCCTTATCCTGGTGGCCCGCCTTCCTGCCCTGGGGGTGCCTCTGCTTGTGGTCCGCTGTATCCTGTGTGACCCCGCTTGTGGCCGGACGGGGGTCGGAGATTGCTGCGGCCCCGCCGGGCTTTCAAGATGGCGGCCGGCTCCCTGTCTCTCAGCCTGTCCGAGACTGGCGACGCTGGTCCGCCGCATGGCTCGTTTGCTGAATACCGTAAAGGTGAGCCTACGCTTGGCGACATCCTCGCCGCCTTGCGCTCCTGGAGTGCTTCCGTGACCGCACCTATCGCTGGACTGGATGATGATCATTTTGCCGGGCCTGCTGGGCCCCCCCCCGATGTGTGCGGCTTCATCGCTGCTGTGTGCTGCTGGGACTTTCCTGGAGGTCGTGGACCCGGCGGCTGCCGCTTGTTTGGGTATACGGATACCCGCTGCTCTCAATCATCATGTGATTTCTCCTGTGCTGAGGGTTCGCCGGCCGGGTCCCGTCCGGACCGGTCTCGTTGGATCTCCCATTCCTTTTTTGCCTCGAATGGCCGAACGAAGATCCTGTGGTTGCTCCGCCGAAATGGCTTTCCTCCTATTGTCGGCGGAACAGTGCCTGCATTACCTGCGGTGGTTACCGTCTTTTCCTGTTCATCTGGGTCGAAATCGATATGACTTGTGTGGATTGACGATTGGACTCCCTGCTATTCGCCTCTGGTTCCTCATGATCTGGTTCCTGGTGCGTTGGATGCCTACGGCTTTGGATAGACGAGGACAGGGTTGAGATGAACTTGCCTCGGTGGACTATTATTTTGCGGTATGGTCGGATGATCCGTTTGTGACTGTATGACTATGTTCGATTCTCCTTCATGTTCCTGGAGCTTATCCTCGTAATTACTATCTTCCCGTGGGCACTGAGTGTGTTCGGACGGGGGGGTGGGAGCTGATGGTTTTGATTATGTGGCTCCTCTCCCGTCGTTGTCTCCCTATTTCCCCTTCTTCTTTTTGTCTTTGTGGTTCTTTCTTTACTTTTAACTCTTCTATATTTCGGGTTTCTAGTTAGGGCGACAGGCACGCTGCTGGGGGGGTAGGCCATAGCCTTCTGCAGGGGTGCAGGGTGGGGTGTGCGGGGTGGGGGGGGTCTGTCATTTTGTTTTTTCCCCCTCTTTTCCATTTTTGGTTCTATGGCTCTTATGTATCCCTTTTTTCGGGACGCGGTGTCTGCATGTGGGCCCCCTGGGGTGTTTTTTGCTAGCATGGGCCTTCTGGTCTCCCTGCCGTCACGGTTTACTACGCATCTATTACTCCTGTTACCACTGGTTCCCTGTGCCGGTCTATTTTTGAGTGCTTTGTTAGCCATGGGGCGCATGCTGTGATGCCGCGTTCTTTCTTCCCCCCTTTTTCCCGATGTCCTTTTCCTTTTTCCCTTCCCCCCCCTTTTTTTTTTTCTTCCCTCCCCTGGGTTGTTGTAGCAGAGGGCTCTTTGTTTTGTAAGCCTATTTTCCGTTCTCTGTATCATTGTGTGTTCTCGTAGTGGTGGGTGGGCGCTGGGCAGCGGTTGCAATTGCTTCCTAATGTGGGACTCACGTTCTGCCTTTGTTAAAATGTAACTGTTCTTTTTGAATTTTCCTGTATTCTGTATTACTGCTTGCTCGCGGCCCGCCACGGCCCTCTGGACCTTAATGATTGCCATCATTCTGCTATACCCCTTTTTCTATTATAAAATCAACCTTCTCTCATCCTGCTCGTGGTGGTTGCTCTGTGGCTTTTCGCCTTTGATTCCCGTTTGGATTACTGTGGTACCCTGCTGGAGCTTCTGTCCTGACCATTGTGCTTCTATAATTGTGGTGGCCGGCCCGATGGGTTGTAGGCCCGTATTTGTGAGCAATTTCTGCACAATAAAGGTTTTAAAAAAAAAAAAAAAAAAAAAAAAAAATTCGCTTTTATTGTCACTCCAGACAATTCGCAGCCAACCAAACCTCGGGAAGAATTCCTTCAAGAGGGCTTTAGCAGTGGACAAAGCAGTATTATCCTTTAGGGGGTAGGCCTCTATCCATCTGGAAAAGGCACACACCACCACCAGGACATACTTTAGGTTATTGCAACACTCCATATGAATGTAATCTATTTGTAATACCTCAAAAGGATACGTAGGGGGAGCAAAATGACCTGCTGGAGTTGGGGTTCCCTTTCCTGGATTATGCATCAAACAAATGATACAATGTTTCACCAAATTTTCCGGATATTTAGGGATTCCTTCATTCTGCCATACTGGAGCCAGAAATTTACATATCCCTTTCGCACTGATGTGAGCTGGACCATGCGCCATAGTAACTACAGGCAATACATAGGCGTCTGGTAACAACCAACGCTGGTGTTCCGACAATTCTGTCCAACACCCTGTCGC
Organism: Lissotriton helveticus; assembly: GCF_964261635.1. Taxonomy (NCBI): domain Eukaryota; kingdom Metazoa; phylum Chordata; class Amphibia; order Caudata; family Salamandridae; genus Lissotriton; species Lissotriton helveticus. The sequence goes on from NC_136067.1 coordinate 1,235,592,903, forward strand.
GTCCAACATTCCCATACTTTCTCTCCACTTACTCAATTCCTTCTCTGTAGCCTCTTCTTGAATCATCCTCACACTTTCTATTGTGTCCTCACACATCCCTCCTTCTCTGACCCATCTTGCAGGGCCGGCAACATACATACGACTTGTAGCATCTCTCGCTGTTTATTTCACTACCTCGTCTGCAAAAGCATTCCCACGACCCACATCATCAGTGATCCTTTTATGTGCACTACACTTCACAATTGCTATCTGGGTAGGCAAAGCAAGTGATTCGAGAAGGTCAGTTACCAACTGACCATGCTGTATCTTAGCCCCATGGGAAGTAAAGAATCCTCTTTCCTTCCACAAACGACCGAAGCTATGAGCCACACCAAAGGCGTACTGGCTATCGGTGTAAGTATTCACTCTTTTTTCCTTAGCCAACACACACGCTCTCGTCAGGGCAATCAGCTCAGCTGCTTGGGCTGAATTTTGTCTAATACGTGCTGTCTCTGCTACTGTATACAAGGTGGTAACAGCATAAGCTGCTGTCGTCTCGCCATTAGGAAGTTTGAAACAAGACCCATCCACCCATAGGATCCCAACCGGGTCCACGAGTGGTGTGTCTTTTAAGTCTATTCTGCCTTTCGTTTCCTCCTCTGTACGGAGAAAACAATCATGCTGTTCTTGGGTGTCTTTCTCTTCCGGCATAGGTAACAATGTTGCTGGATTCAAAGTATTACATCGCTTGATGTGTATGTGACTAGCCAAGAGCGTCAGCTCGTACCCAGACAAGCGGGCACTCGTAAGATGTTGTGTTTTTGTTCTGTTCAAAAGAGTATCCACTGCATGTGGTACCATAACAATAAGAGTGTTATCCAGTACCAATCCAGCAGATTGACGAATGGAAATTGCCGCTGCTGCTGTAGCTTTGAGACAACTAGGCAATGCTTTGGCTACTGGATCCAATGTAGCCGAAACATAGGCACATGGCCGCTGTTTGTCTCCAAATTGTTGTGTTAAAACTGACAATGCACAACCTTCTCTTTCATGAACATAGAGTGTGAAAGGCTAACTATAATCCAGAGTACCTAGCACAGGGGCAGAACACAAGGCAGTACGTAAGTTACAAAAACTCTTCTGACATTCGTCAGTCCAAGGAAGAGGTTGGGGTGTGTCTTTCAGAGTAAGTGCCAGCAAAGGTTTAGCCAACAAAGAAAAATTTGGAATCCATTGTCTACAATAAGAGGTAATGCCCAGAAAGGCACATACCTCCCTTTGTGTGGATGGTACAGACATTTGTGCGATTGCTTGAATTCGTTCTGGGGTCAATCGCCTTCCCTCCTTCAACAAGAGATGACCTAAGTAGGTAACCTCTTGGCGACAATATTGTAGTTTAGAGGGTGACACTTTGTGATGCAAATCAGACAAATAAAGCAGCAGTGAAACAGTCACATTCTTACAAACATCCTCTAAATCAGCAGCAATCAACAAATCATCCACATACTGAATAAGAGTGGCACCTGGAGGCAAAGTGAAAGCATCAAGCTGAGATTTCAAAGCCTGACTATAAATGGAGGGACTCTCACAATAGCCTGAGGTGCACGTTTGAATCGGAAACTTCGAACTCCGAGAGAAAAGCCAAAAGTATCCCTACTCTCCTCAGCAATAGGAATGCTGAAGAAAGCATTCTTGAGATCGATAACCGAAAACCAGGGAGCCGAAGCAGGTATCATCGTGAGTAAGGCAGTGATATCTGGGACGACCAGAAACTAGGGTATAACAATCTTGTTAACCTCCCGAAGATCGATCATAAAACGATATACAGGAGGCTGGGAAGAATCAGTGCGTTTAAGAACAGGTAGAACAGGACTATTGTAAACATTTCCTCTTGTTTCCTCAACCACACCCTTCTGAACTAAATCATAAATGATAGCCAACAAGGCTTTTTCGCCATCGCTAGAAATGTTATACTGAGGAATGCGTGGTAATTTAACATCAGGCTTGACAGTAACCACGTAAGGTGGAATTTGGAGCAGACCAACATCATTCGGACCTGTAGCCCAAAGCGTAGCAGGAAGGGAATGCAATTTGGGTGGGAATTGGTCTTTGGACAAATACATAGGAGAAACCAACTTCTCACCTAAAGTAAGATGTACACCAGAGGGGGAACAGTACAGTGTTGCATGGAGACGTTTCAATAAGTCCAAACCCAGCAAATTCCCACCGAAGCCAGTCGTTAAAATGAGCGGGGCCTCCAAATCATAAGGACCAATGGAAATAGGCAAAGGGCAAGAAACCTTGTTACGAACTGGTGCGCCAGAGAATCCTGCCGTAACATTAGTTAAGCCAGACAAAGGTGCCCCAGGGAGTTTGGAGTGAATGATAGAACTCCTCATTGCACCATCCAAAAGAAATGGCTCTGAAACACCCAATGCAACAAATTCAACATAAGGCCCATTCTGATCCACTGGAACTGATACGACTCCCTTGCTTTGTCCATGGCTGTCCTAGCTAGTGTGAACATCCTGACTCTCATTCTCAACGTAATAATTGTCATTATAATATTGTGCAGACTGAGTATTCTGCTGATCAAAATAATTCATAGAATTCTGAGGGGGAAAGGAACGCTGTGTCTGTGACAACGCACCTCGCACTCTACCCCTGGGTGCTGACTGAAAACCACCACGGCCTCGTGGCCCTGCAAATGCACCATTACGCTGCAATAAAACCGGACAACTATTCTTAAAATGACCTTCCTCTTTACAATAGGCACATTGATTAGGACCTAGCAAAGGTCGCGGAACAAAAGCGTCAGGTTTCTGTAACAACCTCTGAAACTGAGGAGGCTGTTGAAATTGGCGCTGAGCAGAACGAGGGGGATAAGCCTGTTGCAATAGAACCTTCGTTTTTAATTCTTTAGTCTTTTTCTCGAGTTTATCCCTTTCCTCCTTATCCCTATTCTCGTAATACTGAGCAGTCGCTAGTATCTGGGCAGACGAAGAAACAGCCCACGAACTTTCGGAGTCTTTCAATTTATGTGATAATTCTGGAAGTAAATTAAATACAAATTTATCCACGAATAATCGCTGTCCACCCTCAGTACTCATATCTTGACCACTGTGGTCGATGAACGTCTCCTCGAAATGGGTAAAGAAGTCGGAAACCCTCTCATCTTTCTTCTGTTTACATGCAGCTAACTTATCCCAGTTAACACGTAGGGCAGGCATCATCGTTTTCATTAAAGTGATGATCCTACCGGGCAATTCTGTAATCAAAGCATCGGGTTTAGCACCACCTACTTGTGCTGCATCCGCGGCAGTTATAGCAGCCCAATTACCGCCTAAAGCTAGGTCGTGGTCCTCTCTACGAATCCGAGCCCATAATGCTTGTGGGACTACATTTCCCATCAACATATCAATATCGGCCAAATTCATGATACACGCACCAACAGTCTGGGACAGCTCTTTATAATACCCAGCAGGATTTTTACGAGGGTCCGGTAAAGACTGTTTAAGCGCCAAAACTTCAGATTGTTTCCAGGGGACATGTACCCATATACGCTGGAAATGAGCAGGGACACCCGGAATATTGCCTGCCTGTGGAACCGCATCTCTCCATATTGGAGGGACTTCTCTCATAGGATAATGTTTCACTTTCTGTCCGACTGTAGAATCAGGTTCAAGAAAAACCTGAGAAGAAAATAAAGACCTGAAAGTGACAAGTGTCCTTACGGCTTCCACAATCTCAGAATCCACAATAAATCCTTTATCAAATTTATCCTGTACGTCCAACAGACCCTGGGGAGCTAAACCCAAATCCATATCCTCCCATCCTTTGACAAGAGTGTCACACATAACATTAAAAACGTATCTCTGTCTAGGCGCATCCCACTGGTGAAAGGTGCTCATGATATCAGGGACACTATACTGTGGACCACTCATAATCCATTTGTGAGCAAGATTGTTCAACACAATTCGCTCGTCGGGACCTGGGAGTTGACTACGGGATTGCCTTCGAGAAAGAGTAGGAGTCATGTTAAAAGACCCAAAGAGGGGGGAGAAAATGCCAGAAAGAGTATCGACCAATCATTTACGAGCTGTGGGAGAATCAGACAATGGAACAGAAGAAAAAAGCATTAGGCGAAACAAGAGGGGGGCTGATAGTTCCAAAAGGAACCAGGGATAAAGGAGACTGAGGTACAGGAGTCCGGGGGACAGGAGTTGGTGGCAAAGGAGACGGGGATGGTAATACTGGAAGGGGCAATTGTGGAAGAGCCGGGACAAATGGCGGAACAACAAGTGGCTGGACAATTGATAACAATGGAGGTGCATTAGCACCTTGTACATAGGGCGGAGGTAATCTCAACAAATGGAACATTAAGGGATCTTCATCAAGATCCTTACTCTGTGGAGAAGTAGGCAACACAGGGTAACATCTATCCATTGCCATACGACGCTGTCTTTCTGAGACTTCAATCGCCTGATCAATCTCATTATCTTTAAACTGCTGGGCAGCCTGTATAATCGTCATACCTTTCTCTTTTTATCTCTTTTCGCCTGCTTAATTTCTCTCTGTTTGGCTTCCTTACGCCAGAGGCGGAAAGAGTCAAACATTGCCGGCCGGGCTTTTCTTTTGAACAAAATTGCTTCTAAATGATCTAATATGTCAGGCTTGTGGCCACTGCAGAACACCATCCTTCTTCGTGTATCGGATCCATGCTTCGTTAAAAGCAATGGGGCCAACACCATGTTTTGAATAAAGCTCATAAGTGGGAGTTCCAACCGGAGGAATTGGACAAGAATCCTCCAGCCGGGAATCCCTAGTGCAACCAAAACATCAAAACTTCCTAAATTTGCTAAGACCAGGCATCTTTAATTCACTAGTCTGCTTATAAACTTCAAGGGGTTAGAGCAAATAATACAGCACAAACGTACTCACCCCTTGGCTTCGGCTATTGCAATGGTCGAATAACAAACCCAAAAAACAAAACAAAGAAGTGGGCGCTACCCACGAATACTTAACTAAGTGTTCTCTCACGCCAACAGAGGTCCGTGTAACGTTTCGCAATACCATTCGTCACCAAAGGGGCCAAGGCAGGGCGGCAGTCAGGACAGCAGTCATCAGCAGCCGTCGGAAAGGAGTAGCCGCGCTGCAAAAGACCTTTGGCCCACTTCGACATGCAGGGGTCGCTTGACGTGGTTCGCGAATCCTCCGGAATTTTCTTGCGAGGCTCCTCATGACCCTCGGGCTGAACCGCTACCGCTGAAGCCGGCCCCACGTTGGGCGCCAGTTGAAGAACTGGGCCTTATGGGCAGGGCGGCGCAGGGCACACCTAAAATCTCCGTGTTCACCTGCCTTGTCGGACAGAGACACGAGACACTCTGTTAGGCGTAGAAAACCAGGTTTATTAGCTGCAGCTAAGCACAGTTGTCCCAGAAGTACAGAGTAGGTTCTTAGGAGACTGCCACTTTACTACGTGGCGCACAATCTTTTACAGCACACATATTTACAACGTATACTCCCAGTACATACAAGGCTGACCAATAGGAAAAGTTGAAAAACAAGTTATCAAATGTCCCACATACACCCTTCTTTCAGACCCTATGTGTCACCCCTCCCCACAAGTTAATCAATGCTGGTGCCATAATCTATTTTGCAGGTGGCAGGACGCATTTGTGTGCCTCAAAGGATAGTTGGGTAACAAGAGAATACAAGGAGAGAATAGCGAAGGCCAGTTGGATAAGATAAAGTGAGGGAAGAATAGGGAGAGCCAAACAGTCAGTCGAGACAGGGATCAATCAGCCCAGACATGGATTAGTAGACTCGGCCAGACCCTGACATCGGTTTCGTAAACAAGAGCAAGGGGTTACTTTTTAACAGAAGAGACACGTAGTAGCTGGAAAAGGCGAAAACACTCCGTTCGCCGTGCTGCCTGAGTGAACACAAAATGGCGACCAGACACAAAATGGCGGCCGAATACGGGACGAAGTCGAAAATCGAAGAACCTCAAAAGCCCACTTCCCCACCCAGCGTATTTGGGGATCCCAGGTCTGTCGTGTCCTAGGGTAGGGCCGAGCAGGTGGTCCAGCAGAGATCCCAGGGCTGCTCACCTCAATATTGTTGCCAGTGCGATGTATCCTGACCTCTCATCTGCCCGTGAGGGCCCCCGCAGCGCTCCCGAACACCAGGGTCGCCCCTGTAGCTGTCTCCAGGCAGGCAGTCCATCTGAGGGCTCCCAGGGGGGTCGGGCACCCCCGCGATCTCCGGACAGGGCAGGCAGAAATTAGAGCGGCCCGGGCGAGCGTCTCCTCACTCGGGGCAGGAGTAGGCACCCTGCGTCAAAGCAGCCAACTCTCAGTAGAGCCGCAGCCAGGCATCAATGATTTATTCTACAGGGAACCCAAGAGCCAGGGGGTCATCTCCAGGTAGGCAGACAGCCCTAGGGTCCGCAGAGGGTCAGGTAACCCCCGCGATCACCAGGCAGGTGAGGCAAATACTTCAAGAGACCGGCCGAGCTTCTCCGCACCCAGAGCAGGGTGGGCCCTCTTCCGGCAAAGCAGCCGCTTGCCGGCAAGGCACTACCAAGGCGTAAGAGTCTCAGCCCCCGGGGACCCTACTGGCTAGAGGGCTGCAAAGTACCAGCGGGAAGATCCGCAATGGCCCCACGGAGGGGGGGTCCACAAAGCAGCCAGTCGCGTCGTGCCTCGGTCTTGCAGACACTCCGCCTCAGCAAGGGGAATAACGCGACCACCCAATGCTCCTGGGCAGCCACTGCCGAACACTGCTTCACTGGCACCTCCTCTCGGGGACGCGCCGGGCCCAGCCCGGGTCTCACGGCTCACCTCAGGGCCGGTATAGTGGCGCAGGAATTCCGTTCACTCCCGCAGCCTCCCCACGACAGCAGGCACCCCCTCCACGCTCGCCGGGGGCACAGGAACAATGGGAGATAGGCCCGGGCACCTGATGCACCGAAGACGGCCCTCGGACGCCTCGCCGCGCCCCCCATGGATCGTCACTCGCTTCGAGGCCAAACATCCACGGGCGGGATCGGAGCACCTCGGGGATCGCCCGATGATAGAGGGCACACCCTCAGCAGCCACCAAGGTCGCGGGGAAGAGCGGAAAGGGAATCACCGCCTCCTGAGTACGGAAACAGCTCAACCTGGTGTAGGCCGCATCTCCGGCCTCTCGTGAATTCGGCCCAGCAGGTTGGCAGGTAAGAGTCGCTGTGGCTGATTTCAGGCCGTCTCCCAGTCTCACTCGCTCCCAGGGCACTCCAGCCGCCTGCAGAGTCCCAGGCGCTCAAGGACTTCAGTCGTGGGCGTCGGGAAAGCATTAGTTACTTACCTATAATCCTACTTCTCTTCCAGGGGTATCCTCATCAAAGTCATAAGCACATGAATATTCCCGCCCATGCGCGGGACCCCAGAAACACATATCATATATGTGAAAACCATATATGTAGCTCTACATATATGTATATATACATATATAAAAACATACAATGCAGCCTTCCCTAGACATGCTGAACAATGCTGCAAGAGAAATCTTTGCACATAAAATACATTCCAATAAAAGCAGGGAGAAAGAAAGCCTTTGAAAACTGCTTTATTATACAGCAGAAAAGGTAATCCTGTAAGGAAAGTGAAAGTATTGTCAGCACAAAGACTGCATTGTAGAGGAAACATCAGTGTAGAAAGCTGAAAGCTAACCCACATAAACAGTAACAATGAACTGGCACCGTGCCTTTAAGGCAGCCATGACCCCTAGCTCCCATCATGCCTCAGGGGTGACAGTTAGGTCAGTTGTTCTTTGCGGAAACCCGCAGACCATTTTAGAAACACATGCATGCCTCACGCTCACTTGCTGGGGGTGGTGGGTGGGTTGCTTATCACTTTGATGAGGATACCCCTGGAAGAGAACTAGGATTACAGGTAAGTAACTAATCCTTCTCTTCCAGGGGATCCTCATCAATAGTTATAAGCACATGAATAGAATAGCAAGCCCATCCCCTCATCCTGCGGGCAAGTAGACAGAGAACTATTCAGACATAAGAAACTGCCATTAGGCGAACACAGACTCCGAAAAAATCAACACTGGAACAGATTCCTCAAGGAAGCCTGGCCCACTTGGGTATCTGCTCTGGAGTCTGAATCTAGGCAGTAATGCCTGGTAAATGTGTGAACCGATTTCAAAGTTGCCGCTTTGCAAATCTCGGCCATCTGTACGTTATGTAGGAAAGCTACTGTTGCCGCTTTGCCCCTAGTTGAGTGAGCCTTAGGGGAAGCGAACAAAGGTTTATTTGCTAACTGGTAAGATAATTTTATACAAGAGACTATCCATCTTGAGATAGTTTGTTTAGAAGCAGCAACACCTGTTCTTACAGAACGATAGTTCACAAACAATTGGTCGGACTTTCTCATGGATTTTGTGGCTTTAAGTAAAACTTAAGAACCCTCTTGAGGTCCAGCGAATGCAGAGACCTTTCCGCTGGTGTCGTAGGATTTGGAAAGAAAGAGGGCAAATAAATCGTCTGATTTACATGGAACTCTGACACAACCTTTGGTAGAAAGGAAGGGTGGGTTTGCATAACCACCCTATTATGGTGGAAGACTGTATAGGGCTCTTTGGAAGATAACGCCTGAATTTCACTTACTCTGCGCGCAGAAGTGATTGCTACCAGAAACACTATCTTCTACGAAAGGTGTTGCAATTATGCCTTATGAATGGGTTCAAAAGGAGGACCCATCAACTTGGACAATACCAGGTTCAACTCCCAAGGAGGTGAAGGAGGTCTAACAGCAGGGTAAACTTTCTTTAGCACCTGTAGGAAGTCCTTAACCACCTGTAGTTGAAAAAAGGAAGGTTGGTTAGGAGATTTACGATAAGCCGTTATGGCTGCTAAATGTACCTTTATGGAGGGGTATTTCAATCCAGACTTGGCTAAATAGAGCAAGTATGGTAAGATGACCTCCTCCTGGCATTTAACTGTACTCCAACCTTTCTGTACACACCACAAGTAAAACCTCTTCCCACTTCATAGAGTACGAGGTTCTTGTGGAAGGCCTCTTTGACTCCTGTAGAATGTCCATGCAGTCCGAGGGAAGGTTCAGATGTCCATACTGCAGGACTTTAGGAGCTATGCTGTCAAGCTGAGCGAGGGAAGGCTGGGATGAAAGATCTCCCCCACCATCTTGGTAAGAAGGTCCGGCCTGCATGGAAGCCTCCGATGCGGGCGAATTGACAGCTGCAACAGATCTGGATACCACCATTGGCGATGCCAGTCCGGTGCTATTAGTATCATCTTCATCCTGGATCTCAGGAGCTTTGCCACTACCTTCGGAATGAGAGGGAGGGGTGGAAAGGCGTAGGCAAACGTCCCTGACCAGTTTATCAAAAGTGCATTCCCCCTCGTTCCTGGTCGGTAAAACTTGGATGGAAAGGCGTGGTATTTCTTGTTTTCTTCGTCTGCGAAGAGGTTGATGCAGGGATGACCCCATGTCTGCCACCACGTCGTGGTTGAGCACCCAGTCGTCTTGCTCTTGGAAGTGACGACTGAGTGAGTCTGCTCGAACATTCTGCTCCCCTGGCAGATGTACTGCCATGATCGATAGGTTCCTGGCTAGCAGCCAGTGCCAAATCGCTTGGGCTTCGAGAGACAGAGGACGAGAACGTGTTCCACCTTGCTTGTTTAAATAGTACATGGTGGTTGTGTTGTCCGTTTGAACCAATATTGATTCTGACTGTATGACAGGTTGTAAATCCTTGAGAGCCAAGTGAACTGCCCGCAGTTCGAGCATGTTGATATGATAAGTCTGCTCGATAGGGTCCATCTTCGCTGTATCTGAAGGGGACCTAGATGTGCACCCCAGCCCTGGAGAGAAGCGTATGTAATCAGGGATTGCACTGGCAGAGGCTGATGAAAAGGAACTCCCACCATGAGATTCTGTGGATGCATCCACCAGAGGATGGACTTCTTCGCAATGGGGGATAGTATAATCCGGTCGTTCCACTGACTCGAGGACTGATTCCATTTGTCTTCTAGGTCTTGCTGAAGTGGCCTCATCCTCAACCTGGCTTTGGGTATGAGGAAGATGCAAGAGGCGATTGAGCCCAACAGAGAAGCCACTTGTCTGACTGATGGTTGAGGAGCTTGAAGGATGATGTTGCCTTTGACCTTCATTGATGACAGTCTTTCCGCCGAAGGAAACACTTTTCCTCGGACGGAGCTGATAGTGGCCCCCAGATAGTGGATTGACTGGGTTGGTTGAAGGACCGATTTGTCCAGATTGACATGCAGTCCCAAGCGTTGAAGTAGATTCAGACACATGAGAAGGTGTTTCTGCAGCATGAGAGGAGATGATTCCTTTAGCAGCCAATCGTCTAGGTATGGATAGACGTGTAGGCCTCGGCGATGTAAGAAGGCCGCTACTACTGCCATGCACTTCGTGAATACCCTTGGAGCCTACTTTAGACCGAAGGGTAAGACTTTGAATTGGTAATGATCCTTCCCTACTGTGAAACGTAGGAACTTGCGAAGCAGTGCTGTGATCGGGATGTGGAAGTATGCATCCTGAAGGTCCACTGAGCACATCCAATCGCCTTTCTTTAAGTGTGGAAAAATATGATGAAGAGACAGCATTCGAAATTTTTCGATGTATTTGTTCAGAAACCGCAGATTTAAGATGGGTCTGAACTTGTTCGGCTGGTCTTTTTTCCGGAATAGGAAATATTTTAATAGATTCCTTTCCCTCTCTGCATTGGGGGGACCTCTTCTATTGCTTGTTTTTCGAGAAGGGTCCACACTTCCTGACGCAGGAGGTCCAGATGATGCTGACTGGATTTTACCGGAGGAGAGTCTTTTGGAGCCGTGCAAAAACAAAGCGTGTATCCATTGTCTAGTGTATTTAGCACCCACTGGAGTGCGCAACGGTGCTGGAGGAAGCATTGGCTCATTGCTTCCACACGGTCTTGGATGTGTAAGAGGACTGCTGCTCGTGTCCTCCTCTTCCCCTTGAGGAGCGTCGGCCCTGATATTGGGATTTCCCCTGCTTGCTTTCTGACCATTGAGGGGTTTGAACCCTCTGTTGGTTACCTTTACGAATATAGGGCCTGTAACACTTCCTGAACTCTTTCTTTTTCTCAAGACCCACCGCCTTCAAAGTGTCCAATTCCGCCTTCATTGTTCCCATCTCCTCGTCTGTATGGGCCCCAAACAAAGAGGTATCCGAGAACGGAAGATTCATTATGAGCTGCTGTGCATCAGGCTTTAAAGCATTGAGGAGTAACCAAGAGGAACGACGTGCACAAACGCCATGCACATAGGAATGTGCCCCCAGAGATACACCATCAGCTGCCGTGCTTATTACTTGGTTGGACACCAGAGCACCTTCTTTTAAAAAAAAAAAAACGTTTTATTCGTTTTCATTCCAATAACACAATAAAACAATCCTGAGCATAAACATGCAGCATAGCACAGCACATCATCGTCATAAACATCTTCAATTATTACAAAGTCACAAGTATGCATTGTTATAACACCTGAGACCCAACTTCCTTTACTTATTCCTGGGTCATCAGACCTCCTCTGAGTCTGAGTCACTGTCCTCTCGGTCCGATGGCGGATCACAAATATCACCTCTGTACGTATTCTACGCCCCCCAGATTTTACTCCACTTTTTAGGGCATCCCCTGCTACTGAATACTGCCCTCTCAGCCATCATGGCTGCATCCATATCTTTACCACATGCTGCTAGGGTAGGCACCTCCACTCCTCCCCATTTTTGTGCTATATTTCTCTTGGCAACCTTCATGCCCAGTGTAACCCAACTTTGCCCAGAACGTGTGAGGTCGTTTGGCTCCCACATGTTTAACAAACAACGCCTGGGCTCAGGTAGCAGCGAGACCCCCTCCGATTGTGACACAGTTCTCAACACTTGCGCCCAATATTCCGCTATTCTGGGACAATACCATATGGTGTGATAAAAGGTCCCTTGCTCTACGCAGCCTCTCAGGCAGAAGGGATGTTCTACCCTTCCTATCGTATGGAAGGTGTGTCTGGTGTAGTAGGAGTGGTGTAGGATGCGTAACTGCACCAACCTGAGGCGTGAGGGTATACCCACCTCCCTTGGGGATGCTAATGCTTCCTGCCACTCTGAATCATCAATCTCACCGACATCGTGGGACCATTTATCCATCAGGGGTCCCGTCGGGTCAGGCAGGTTATTCACAAGTTTACGGTAGGTTAGGGAGGTTGCCTTCTTTGGCATGTAATCAGTTAACAATCTATCCTCCATAGGGGATGCCTCTGGGACTTCTGAACCAGGCGGCAGTGCTGTCATCAGAGCATGTCGTATCTGCGTGTACCTGAACAGTTCTGAGGGGGCCAATTCGTATTGCTGCCGTAAACTCTCAAAGGAAACCACTTCCCCTTTCTGCCACATATCTCTGACCGTTGATATCCCAATATCGTCCCAACGGTCAAATCCTTTACTATGTCTGAGTTTTCCTAGCCCTTTCGTATCCCACAGTGGAGTGAGCTGGGTTATCACCCCCGCCACCCTAATTTTGCCTGAGCTGTATGCCACAATCCAAGTGTATGACGCAATGGTCCAAACAGTGCCAGCGACAATTTCTTGTCATAGAGGGGAGCTAACATATCTCTCACGCCTAATTGTGCTATGTCTGCCTTAAATGCTGGGTCTGATTGTGGGAGATGTAACCATTGATTAATCACTTTCAGTTGTGCTGCCCAATAATAAAGTTATATATCAGGAAGCGCTATTCCACCATCATACCAACCGCGCACCAGCTTGGCCTGCGCAATACGTGCTGGTTTATTGCCCCACAGCAGATTAGAGACCTGTGCTGCAATAGCTTTGAAGTAGGAGGACATCACTGGGTATGGTGTATTCTCCAAAATATATAGAAACCGAGGTAGTGCCATCATTTTAAAAAGTGCTGCCTTTCCCAGCAAGGTCAGCGGTAGTGTCTCCCACACAACACAACCTCAACATCATCTCTTACGCGGACGACACTCAACTGATCCTTTCTCTCACCAAGAACCCCAGCACCGCCAAAACTAACCTACACGAAGGAATGAAAGAAGTCGCCGAATGGATGAAACAAAGCCGTCTGAAACTGAACTCAGATAAAACAGAAGTCCTCATCTTAGGCACATCCCCCTCTGCTTGGGACGACTCCTGGTGGCCGGAAGCCCTCGGAAAAGCACCCATCCCGACAGACCACGCACGGAACCTTGGCGTCATCCTGGATTCCTCACTCTCAATGAACAGACAAGTCAGCGCCGTATCCTCTTCCTGCTTCAACATTCTTCGCATGCTCAGAAAAACATTTCGCTGGATCCCCTCCGAAACAAGGAAAACAGTCACCCACGCACTAGTCACGAGCCGACTGGACTACGGAAACACCCTCTACGCAGGTACCACCGCTAAACTCCAGAAGAAACTCCAACGAATCCAAAACGCCTCAGCCAGGCTCATATTAGACATCCCACGCAACGAACACATCTCCGGTCACCTTAAAGACCTTCACTGGCTCCCCGTCAATAAGAGGATCACTTTCCGACTGCTTACCCACGCACACAAATCACTCTACGACATCGGACCAGATTGCCTCAACTCTCGACTGTCCTTCTACACCCCCTCCCGCCAACTACGTTCTTCCAGCCTAGCCTTCGCCACTGTACCTCACATCAACAAGACCACCATGGGAGGCAGATCCTTTTCATACCTGGCTGCTAAAACATGGAACTCACTCCCCGCTTACCTTCGCCTCACCCAGAACCACCTAGCGTTCAGAAAGCAGCTTAAAACGTGGATATTTGACAAATAATCCTCCTCCCCTTCCTAAGCGCCTTGAAACCCTCTGGGTATGTAGTGCGCTATACAAATTTTATGACTTGACTGACTTGACTTGTCTCCCAGTGACGTAGGTCTCTTTTGAGACGATCTAGCGGTGGCTGCAGATTCTTATTGTAGAATTCTCCTGAGTCGTTTGTGATGTAGACCCCTAAGTACTTGAACGTACGTTCCGCAATTTTAAGCGGGCAATTGTTAGGAAGATGCAGTGGCGGGCCGTGTAGCACGTACATGATGGATTTAAACCAGTTAAGAGTGTACCCGGATGCCCGACCATAAGCCGTGCAAATATCTAGAAGACTGAGTATGGAGCGCCTAGGGGAAGTCAACTATAACAGGATATCGTCGGCGTACAGGGAGATTTGATCCTCCCAAGTATCTGTCCATTTAAGGCCTCGTATAATTGGCTCCCAGTGTATCCACGCCGCCAGTGGTTCTAGTACCAGAGCGAACAGTAGTGGCGACAATGGGCAGCCCTGGCGCGTGCCTCTTGCTAAGGGAAAGTCATCAGAGATGTGGCCATTAGTGGTAACATGCACCATCCGTTTAGTGTAGAGCAGTTGAATCCACGAACAGAACTTTGGACCGAACCCTAGATGGCGTAGCACTGCGAAGAGAAAGGGCCAATGGACCATGTTGCACGCCATATGTGCGTCCAGTGAGAGAACCACCGCCGGTTCCCGCACGTACACTGCGCACCAGAGCACCTTCTTGAACTATTTCCGAGAAGTCCTGTTGATCTTCCTTCGGAAGATTCTCTTTAAAACGATCCAAAGAATCCCACAGGGATCTGTCGTATCGCCCCAACAGGGCTGCAGCTTTCGAAACCTGTAGCGTGGAAGCTGCTGAACCACAGGCTTTCTTCCCCCAAGAATCTTGGGCTTGACTCTCCTTATCAGGAGGAACGGAGGAGGAAGATGCCACTGAGTGCGTTTTCTTAGCTGCTGCAATTATTACTGAATCAGGGGGAGGATCCAATCTCAGGAATAGAGGATCCGATGCCGCTGGCTTGTATTTCTTTAAGATGCGTGCAGGAGCCGCTTTTACTGAAGCTGGGGCTAGAAACACCTCAATTACAGGTTCGATGACTCCCAAGGGGAGCAGCAGTCTTGACACAGATCTTTGATGTAGCGTCTCAAAGATAATGGACGTGGTCGTTTGTGTAGTGGCCATGGTAAGGCCCAACTTCTGTGCCCCCCTGGTAAGCACATCATGGAAAGTGTTCACGTCGTCAATGGGTGACACTCCGCTAGGCGGACTATCTGTGAGGGTGGAAGAATAATCCCTCTTAGATGAGTGCGTTGATGAAGATGACCAAGATGGTGTGTGCCGCCTTTTAGATGGCCATGTGGAGACCTTGGATCAGGGGATCTGTCCCGGTGCTCTCTGGTGCGAGTGTTAGGTGACTTGTCCACTTCTTGCACCAAGCGCTGCAAAGGAGATCTATGCAACAGGCTGGAGTATTCAGCTGCCCTTTGCGTAGCCCCTGCCAATGCTGGCTTCCAGTGCAGGTTCTTTGGAATGCATGGATTCACTGCGAGATGACGCAATTGTCTGTGGGGAACTTCTGATAGAATGCGAAGAGGCCCCATGGGTTCTTGAGCGCGACCTCCATCACGAAGAGCGATGAGACGTCGCTGACGAGTGCCTTGCCATGGATCTGCTCTGTGTCACCATAATGGGAGAGACTCTGGATCCTAAACGTCTCCTCGACGTCGATCTTTTCATCGACATCGAACGATCCTTCGACATCGACTTTCTTGGCCTCTATGTCGAATGCGACACCGGAGGGGATCTAGACCTTGACGTCGAACGTCGCCTCGACGCCGTCGGAAGTGATGATACCTGTCTCGACATCGAACGCCACCTGGATGACGTCGACGGAGAGGTATGCTTCGACGCTGGTCGCTGATGAACCTGCAACGGCGGAGCTTGACACGACATCGACAATCGCCTGGTTGACGCCGAGAAAGATCTACGCTTCGACGTCGATCGCGGGTGACTGTGCGACGACTGAGCATGCCTCGACGTCGAATGCCGCCTCAACGGCAACGAGGGAGACTTGTCTCTCGACGTTGTGTGAGCCCGCACCAATGGAGATCGCTGCCTCGACGCAATCACCGCCTGGTTGACGACGGCGGACGTATCGACGTACCTGTAATTCTCGGCGACGACCGGTCTTCTCTCGACGGCGATTCAAGGCGCCGAGCCCGACACCGATGGAGAGTACAAAGGGATCTTACTTGTGGATGCTCTCTCCTTCTTCTTCTTCAGCGGTGACCTGCCTCTGGAGGAAGATCTTCTTCTCTCTGCCAGCCATAGAGGCGAATCCTCTCTCTGTCCTTCAAAGTTCTTTTGGACAAGAGCTGGCAATGCTGGCAGGTGTGAGGATCATGATCAGAAGGCAAACATAAAATACAGACCGAATGAGAGTCTGTTTTTGCCTCCTTTTTGCCACAGGAGGGGCAAGGATCAAAAATGGAAGGCATTTCTGTGTGGAAAACAATGCCCAAATCCTTCAAAAACAGTTGAAAAGTACTTCAACACTGAAAAAATGTCGAAGTAAAAAGGTTTCACCTCAAAGTGAGAGTAATTTCTGACAAAAATCAGAAAGAAGTAGAGCTGTAGAGACCAGGGTCCTGTCAGAACGAGCCGGAAAGAACAACTGACCTAACTGTCCCCCCTGAGGCATGATGGGAGCTAGAGGTCATGGCTGCCTTAAAGGCACGGTGCCAGTTTATTGTTACTGTTTATGTGGGTTAGCTTTTCAGCTTTCTACACTGATGTTTCCTCTACAAAGCAGCCTATGTGCTGACAATACTTTCACTTTCCTTGCAGGATTACCTTTTCTGCTGTATAATAAAGCAGTTTTCAAAGGCTTTCTTTCTCCCTGCTTTTATTGGAATGTATTTAATGTGCAGAGATTTCTCTTGCAGCATTGTTCAGCATGTCTAGGGAAGGCTGCATTGTATGTTTTTATATATGTATATATACATATATGTAGAGCTACATATATGGTTTTCACATATTTGATATGTGTTTCCGGGGTCCCGCACATGGGCGGGAATATTCATGTGCTTATGACTATTGATGAGGATCCCCTGGAAGAGAACAGGATATTTTAGGATTTATTCGGCTGGCTGGTCAGGAGCCGAATTAGCTCACGTCCCGTCGGCCATGCTGCTTGGCCACGCCCCCATTTGGAGATATTTAGGTGGGAGCGCGATGTGTCTACGTTGGGTGTCAAGCACCAGAGAGGTGTAGACTACTAAGCAGGACGCAGGCTTCTGGGAAGGAGGGTAGGACTGTCCCTGAGACCGCCAGGTTCCCCGGACTTTTTCACACCCGATTGCCTGAGATCCCTTAGTCAACCGTGCTGCATCAGGCACTTCCACTGAGGTAAAGCGATTCAAAACACTGGAGTTATAAACTACCAAAATGGCGCCGCACGGTGGGATCGCAAGCCAAAATAAGGAAGCAAGAGTAGGGAGTGCCACAGTGTATGTAAGAACCATAATATGTTTACAAGTAGAGAACTTTAGTTTTTTTTAAATACTTTTTTACAACAAGTTTACGGTAGGTTAGGGAGGTTGCCTTCTTTGGCATGTAATCAGTTAACAATCTATCCTCCATAGGGGATGCCTCTGGGACTTCTGAACCAGGCGGCAGTGCTGTCATCAGAGCATGTCGTATCTGCGTGTACCTGAACAGTTCTGAGGGGGCCAATTCGTATTGCTGCCGTAAACTCTCAAAGGAAACCACTTCCCCTTTCTGCCACATATCTCTGACCGTTGATATCCCAATATCGTCCCAACGGCCAAAGTAAATAAAGAGGTGGGCGAGCTGAGCATAACAAAAGAAAGGCGCATGACCACCAATGTTATAGATAAAGCGCAACATGCTGCGCTACAAAAAAAACCATAGAATGTTGAAAAAGTAAAGTTCGGAGATGAGTGCACAACCAAACTAAGGAGCACTTACACTAGAGTAGAGCATCCCCATAATAGCTCTCTATGCTGTAAAATTGTTGAATGATTCACCCAGCTTGAAGACTGTTGAATTGTGATCTGCGGCAAGGTGAGTTCCAAGGAAGGTAAATCGGAGTTGACTGCTTAATATTTTTAGGGATTGTTTCACCATCATGACGGCCAGGCATGATAACAGGTTAAAATGAAGATTTTGTCCTACCAAATTAGACAAAACCTGTTGTATAAACTTTCATGGGGATGGGTGATTGGCTAATTTTGATAGAGGTGCCTTCATCTCAGGATGTTGCTGGATTGGCAAGCACTCCCAACACCCGTGCCAAGATGATCAGACAGCTGAATACGGTTTTGTAGCATAAGTAATTAACTATGCAGCACATTCTCCTGGGGTGCTACTACATCTACTGTAGTTGAAAGCACACTCAGGGAGCCAATGCGTTGCACTGTAAAAGAAAGCTGCAAATACAGGCGCTTATTTATGGGATTTTGGCATAGGGCAGTGTAGCAAGGCACCTTGCTTCACTACACTACGCCAAAGTGAAAGGGCAGAAATACCCCTTATTTATGCAATGGGGTGCATTCCTGTCCTCACCCTCACGGGTAAGTAGTGCGCTTTACAAATGCTATGATTGAGATCCTCACAGGTAAGTGATGCGCTTTACAAATAAAAATGCTATGATTGATACAAATGCTATGATTGATTGACTGTCTTTTCTCCCTGCGCTGGCGTAGTTTCTACAGCCTAGAGAAGGTGCATGCAGGATTGCTGTTGTTCCTGCACAAAAACAATCCTAAGAGGCATTTCCTCTATGTGTGCTGCAGAAAGAGGGGATAAAACTACGAGAAATAAACATATTTCTCCACGTTACGCCTCACATTGGAAACTGCAAACACAACAATGATGGACAGAATGTGGATCAATGTCACACATTCACCCCAGTCCAAAGATCTGGGTCCAAATCCATCGTTTTTCCACTCCACACCACCCTGGGTTAGACAATGGCGATATGCAAATCAGCGCTGACCCTGTGCCCCATGGGAACAGTCCAGTCCGAACTACAAAAGCCATGTCCTTCCCAGAACGGAAACAAGCATCCGAGGACCGGCCCGGTTTCGAGGTAACACCTCTCATCAGCCCGGCTAGCTTGATTCCAGTGGTGTGGAGTAACTGGGACTCACGTCTGAGCATCCCCAGTACACTTAGAGCGGTAACTGCAAACACAACAATGATGGACAGAATGTGGATCAATGTCACACATTCACCCCAGTCCAAAGATCTGGGCCCAAATCCATCGTTTTTCCACTCCACACCACCCTGGGTTAGACAATGGCGATATGCAAATCAGCGCTGACCCTGTGCCCCATGGGAACAGTCCAGTCCGAACTACAAAAGCCATGTCCTTCCCAGAACGGAAACAAGCATCCGAGGACCGGCCCGGTTTAGAGGTAACACCTCTCATCAGCCCGGCTAGCTTGATTCCAGTGGTGTGGAGTAACTGGGACTCACGTCTGAGCATCCCCAGTACACTTAGAGCGGTAACTGCAAACACAACAATGATGGACAGAATGTGGATCAATGTCACACATTCACCCCAGTCCAAAGATCTGGGCCCAAATCCATCGTTTTTCCACTCCACACCCCCCTGGGTTAGACAATGGCGATATGCAAATCAGCGCTGACCCTGTGCCCCATGGGAACAGTCCAGTCCGAACTACAAAAGCCATGTCCTTCCCAGAACGGAAACAAGCATCCGAGGACCGGCCCGGTTTCGAGGTAACACCTCTCATCAGCCCGGCTAGCTTGATTCCAGTGGTGTGGAGTAACTGGGACTCACGTCTGAGCATCCCCAGTACACTTAGAGCGGTAACTGCAAACACAACAATGATGGACAGAATGTGGATCAATGTCACACATTCACCCCAGTCCAAAGATCTGGGCCCAAATCCATCGTTTTTCCACTCCACACCACCCTGGGTTAGACAATGGCGATATGCAAATCAGCGCTGACCCTGTGCCCCATGGGAACAGTCCAGTCCGAACTACAAAAGCCATGTCCTTCCCAGAACGGAAACAAGCATCCGAGGACCGGCCCGGTTTCGAGGTAACACCTCTCATCAGCCCGGCTAGCTTGATTCCAGTGGTGTGGAGTAACTGGGACTCACGTCTGAGCATCCCCAGTACACTTAGAGCGGTAACTGCAAACACAACAATGATGGACAGAATGTGGATCAATGTCACACATTCACCCCAGTCCAAAGATCTGGGCCCAAATCCATTGTTTTTCCACTCCACACCACCCTGGGTTAGACAATGGCGATATGCAAATCAGAGCTGACCCTGTGCCCCATGGGAACAGTCCAGTCCGAACTACAAAAGCCATGTCCTTCCCAGAACGGAAACAAGCATCCGAGGACCGGCCCGGTTTCGAGGTAACACCTCTCATCAGCCCGGCTAGCTTGATTCCAGTGGTGTGGAGTAACTGGGACTCACGTCTGAGCATCCCCAGTACACTTAGAGCGGTAACTGCAAACACAACAATGATGGACAGAATGTGGATCAATGTCACACATTCACCCCAGTCCAAAGATCTGGGCCCAAATCCATCGTTTTTCCACTCCACACCACCCTGGGTTAGACAATGGCGATATGCAAATCAGCGCTGACCCTGTGCCCCATGGGAACAGTCCAGTCTGAACTACAAAAGCCATGTCCTTCCCAGAACGGAAACAAGCATCCGAGGACCGGCCCGGTTTCGAGGTAACACCTCTCATCAGCCCGGCTAGCTTGATTCCAGTGGTTGAATGTGTGACATTGATCCACATTCTGTCCATCATTGTTGTGTTTGCAGTTACCGCTCTAAGTGTACTGGGGATGCTCAGACGTGAGTCCCAGGCACTCCACACCACTGGAATCAAGCTAGCCGGGCTGATGAGAGGTGTTACCTCGAAACCGGTCCGGTCCTCGGATGCTTGTTTCCGTTCTGGGAAGGACATGGCTTTTGTAGTTCGGACTGGACTGTTCCCATGGGGCACAGGGTCAGCGATGATTTGCATATCGCCATTGTCTAACCCAGGGTGGTGTGGAGTGGAAAAACGATGGATTTGGGCCCAGATCTTTGGACTGGGGTGAATGTGTGACATTGATCCACATTCTGTCCATCATTGTTGTGTTTGCAGTTACCGCTCTAAGTGTACTGGGGATGCTCAGAGGTGAGTCCCAGGCACTCCACACCACTGGAATCAAGCTAGCCGGGCTGATGAGAGGTGTTACCTCGAAACCGGGCCGGTCCTCGGATGCTTGTTTCCGTTCTGGGAAGGACATGGCTTTTGTAGTTCGGACTGGACTGTTCCCATGGGGCACAGGGTCAGCGCTGATTATGCATATCGCCATTGTCTAACCCAGGGTGGTGTGGAGTGGAAAAACGATGGATTTGGGCCCAGATCTTTGGACTGGGGTGAATGTGTGACATTGATCCACATTCTGTCCATCATTGTTGTGTTTGCAGTTACCGCTCTAAGTGTACTGGGGATGCTCAGACGTGAGTCCCAGGCACTCCACACCACTGGAATCAAGCTAGCCGGGCTGATGAGAGGTGTTACCTCGAAACCGGGCCGGTCCTCGGATGCTTGTTTCCGTTCTGGGAAGGACATGGCTTTTGTAGTTCGGACTGGACTGTTCCCATGGGGCACAGGGTCAGCGCTGATTTGCATATCGCCATTGTCTAACCCAGGGTGGTGTGGAGTGGAAAAACGATGGATTTGGGCCCAGATCTTTGGACTGGGGTGAATGTGTGACATTGATCCACATTCTGTCCATCATTGTTGTGTTTGCAGTTACCGCTCTAAGTGTACTGGGGATGCTCAGACGTGAGTCCCAGGCACTCCACACCACTGGAATCAAGCTAGCCGGGCTGATGAGAGGTGTTACCTCGAAACCGGGCCGGTCCTCGGATGCTTGTTTCCGTTCTGGGAAGGACATGGCTTTTGTAGTTCGGACTGGATTGTTCCCATGGGGCACAGGGTCAGCGCTGATTTGCATATCGCCATTGTCTAACCCAGGGTGGTGTGGAGTGGAAAAACGATGGATTTGGGCCCAGATCTTTGGACTGGGGTGAATGTGTGACATTGATCCACATTCTGTCCATCATTGTTGTGTTTGCAGTTACCGCTCTAAGTGTACTGGGGATGCTCAGACGTGAGTCCCAGGCACTCCACACCACTGGAATCAAGCTAGCCGGGCTGATGAGAGGTGTTACCTCGAAACCGGGCCGGTCCTCGGATGCTTGTTTCCGTTCTGGGAAGGACATGGCTTTTGTAGTTCGGACTGGACTGTTCCCATGGGGCACAGGGTCAGCGCTGATTTGCATATCGCCATTGTCTAACCCAGGGTGGTGTGGAGTGGAAAAACGATGGATTTGGGCCCAGATCTTTGGACTGGGGTGAATGTGTGACATTGATCCACATTCTGTCCATCATTGTTGTGTTTGCAGTCACATTGGAAGGCATACGAATTTGGCGCTTCCCCAGGTTCACATAATTTTGTAAATCTGGAGCAGCGTCAAATTCCATGGGTGTTGCGTGGAAAAACCCACTACAACGCCCATGGAATGACTCCCGGCAGCAAAATAAGGCAATGCAGGGATTTGGGTTGCATCACCTTACACAAGATTTATGAGGCTACTCAAATCCACGCAGGGTGGCTTTGCATGGCTTCATAAATCTGATTCAGAGCCCTGTGTATCGCGTGTACTACTTTACATGGTGCAAAAGTGACGCAAAGGCTCTCATAAAGAAGCCCCACAGTGTACATAGATGCCTCTGTACACTCATAAGCCATTACTACTTGGACCGTTAGAAGCATTGTGATGCACAAGTAGGGAAAATAATACATACATTACCAGCTTTTAAATAATGTCATAATATATTTTTGTAGTTCTAAATTCGACTTTGTAATCACTTCTGAAAAAGATGTGAATCTGTTAAAAGTCTAGTATTTACCAGCAGATACAGCCCCCCAGGTATCTCTTGTATGTGCTTGCCACCAAATTACTTCCGTGGAGAGGAACATTCTGGAAGTTAAATATTTACAGCTAAATAAAGGTAAATTGACCTAGGGGTGTGTCTGAAATAAACCCTAACTGTTTAGAAGAAGGTAAAGTCTTCGAAAAAGATCTTCGTGCAGTGAACTGCAAGGATGCAATTGAGAAAAATATGAATTTCGCAGCTGAAATAATTCAGTAAAGCATGTCAATCCATGAAAGATACAAATGTTCGTCAATAACACTTACGAACAGTTATTTCTTATGCTGCATAAAGGAGGTGACTCAGGATTCTCTAGTTTGTACTTTTTTCAGAAATCTTTAATTTTTTTCAGAGGTCCAGTCAATTACAATCAAAGTAATTTACATTATATAAAAAACATACTGTACACAATTAAAAACCGTTGCATTACAAAAGTGGTTAATCTGTATCAGTCTGGCTTTGTAAACCCTAAACATGTTGAGGCAGATGTATTAAAAAATATCGACACAGAGTAGCAACAAAAGTTGCTGCATGATGTTGCACTAGGGGAAGGAGCAGTGCAAAACTGTATCTACTCAGATATGTTGATGCTGCACTTTCCCCAGCACTGGCACACAATCAGGCTGCCTCGGCCCACGCACACTACTTTGCACCATAGTGATGTGTGAAGTCTAGCATAGGTTTTGAGATGGAAGGGTACCCTTCACGTACAAAATACTATGCCTAGATAAAGTTTTAAACTTTTCACACGTTGAATGAGTGTTGTACAGTGCAGCACACATCCAATGTGTGATAAGTTAGGGGAAATTAAAAGATTTGTCATACTTAGCGCCAGACAATTTATATGATATGGCTTTGCATTAAAAACCATGGGTGGTAGTTTAGGAATGCCCATGTACCACCCAAGGGACCGTCCCTTTGATGCAAAGCAGCGCTAAGTGCTATTTGCATTACTTTAAGGGCAACTTAACAGCACAAAATTTAAGTTTTGCGCTGGAAAGTGAACACATTATTAATAGGGGTAGGCTGAATGTTTCATTCCCCCTGCGGAATTGGCAGAATTTGGGGACTCCTCATTACTCTTGTAACGCAGAGTTCCAGCCAAAGTCCGCCAATCGCCGCATTTTCAAATTTTTTCCAGCGAGGCTCCAGAAATGCGAGCAAGATTTGGTGTCCCCGCGTGCATTTTTCTAACACAGGTGGTCATGGGCCGTCACTGTCAGAGGGCTGCTTCTTTGAGTAGATTTGCTGCCATTCAAGTACATTTTCTGCTCGAGCAGCAACAAAATCAACTTAAATTGTCGTGCTCTCTTGCACACTGCATGGTGCTGTTCACACTGATATTTCAGCGCTGCTCACTCTACTGGTGCTAAATAGCAGCACAACATGCATAATTTCCTCCTGTTGGCAGAAGTCTAAGAATCTTGCCGAGTTTTTATGTAACTCTGCAAAATTCAGTGAGTTCTTTCTGCCCACCCGTAATTATTAACACTTAACCTCATTGTGGGTGGCGAAACAAAGTTTTGAAAATAAAAAACCTGCCCCTTGGAATGTATATTAGGCTTTTAAAATACAAGACACATAAGGCCAACAAGGATTACTTAGATCTCATCTTGATATCTTCAATCACATGCACAAAAGTATTACTTTAATCAACCGTTCTGCTACCATACACATAACAAACAAATACATGTTAGCTTAAAAATCCATCAGAAGACATCTAAATTCACATTCTTGGGCTTAGTGAGTTTGTCCAACATGCCCTGACCAAGCTTTGCAGCAAACAGGGATATTATTTGATCATTTCCTGTCTTTAATGCCAAGTCATAGGCGGTCAGCCCTTTGTCATTCTTCTTTTTAATGTTTGCATTGCACCTGAAAAAGAAGAGTGAACAAAGATTAGTACCTTTTTGATTTCTGAGCAGTTCAGTGTTAGATATAATTTATAAAATATTATCCAATACTTCATGTCATAGTTACTGCAAACAGAAGTATCTTCGATGTGCAAATTAAACTTTTACGTGTTTATGTGCTCTGCACTTGCAAAATGTCCAGAATAAAATGTCAAAATAAGACCTCCATCAATCCTTAGACCTGGTACAGTATCAGAAAGAAAATGTGAACGGTCTTACAAGGTTACATAATAGAGATAGTAGCTTTTATTATGCACGTATGTAGTTTGCTTTCTATACTCAGTCAACATGTAGCCTTCCAGTTGGCCGCTGTAATCAAAGACTACAATTCCACTCTGAGAAATACACAAGAGTTCCTATTGGTCTGCTGCATAAGCCCTTAGTATCGTGGTTGCGGTATTTGAGAGTGGAAAAAAACCATTGGGAAATACAGAAGGGTATGAATTTTCCACGATGCGGCTCAAGTTCGTCAGGTCAGAATAAGGGAGATTGCAGCAAGACTGCACATAACTGCCTTTCAGTGCTGCAAAACTGTGATCAGTCATTTTTCCTTGCACCAAATTGTGCAGGGAAATAAGGCAGGCGAGAGTGAAATTACCACACCACGTGAAACCAAAAACTGAAATCAAGTACTGTTGGTGCCCCATTTCCGATGTTGTGAATTCATCAAAGGGAGAGCTTTAGCTTTGTGCTCTGAAACTGCCTTAATACTTTTTTTTTTATAAAAGGACAAGTTACTTACCTTTGTTAATGCCTTAACTGGTCGAGAATCCATCTAACCTCAGATTGCTGACCTTAGAATATTCCCCAAGCATCAGACTGGATCCCAAAAATCTTGAGCAGTATTTCTGCATGCCATTAGATGAAGGCGATCGGTGGCATAGTCATAAGGGCTGGTTGTGACACATGTGATGCCTATATAGGTGCCACCCAACTGCGCTGACATCAGTTTCTTTTTGTGATATTTCCGCACCAGAAGAGCAGAGCCACATTGTAGACCAGTTGGACTTCTAAGGACCTAAGGACCTACCAGGACCTACCAGGACCTTCTAGATAGAAGAAATTGTTTGCAGAAGCACGGAGGATCGGTAAGCAATATGCGGCTAGATAGAGTCACTACTAGATAAGGCATTACTGAAGGTTAGTAACTTGTTTATCTTATAGAGACTTTTAGCTGCAGATTCCACACATTAGAATAGGTACTCGAGCAATATCTCCACAGTGGAGGATCTGCAAACAGGTTTAGGCCAGAAAGTCCTAGACAACCAAATGGGCAAAGTGCCCACCACACTGGACCTGACTGTCAAGGCAGTAGTGTTTAGTAAATGGGTAGAGAAGCCCATGTAGCAGCCTAACAAATATTCAGGATGGGGACACAACCAACTTAACACAGTGGCTGCCTCATTTGCTCGGGTGGATTGAGCCAGCAAGCCCTCAGGGGATTGCTTCATGGACAATGAAACAGATTTTAATGCAGAGCACAATCCAACTGGAGATGGTCAACTTTTGCACTGCATTCCCTTTCTTTGCTCCAGCGAACCTAACAAACAGTTGATTGCCCCCGTGGACTTTGGAACGATCAATGTTGAACGACAATGCTCTTTTTGGGTCCAGGAAATTGAGTATTTCCTCCTCTTTGGAAGGGTGTGGGGGAGGATGAAAGGTGGCAGTGTGATATTTTGGCTGGTGTTGAAAAGCATTTCCACTTTTGGCAGGAAAGAGGCACGGTAAAGAGAATCTGTGTGTCTGGGAATGTGATGACCACTAAGATGACTGTTCTGATGGTCAGGAGATGTACAGAACAATTATGCATATGCTTGAATTGCTAACACATCAGAAATGTTAAAACCAAATTGAGGTCCCATTGGGGCATATTAAAGGGTTTTGGAGGAAACGTGCTGAAGTTCTTTTAGTAAACGATTTGCACACTGTTGACTAGAGCAGGGAAGGTTGATCCGGCAGCCATAAAAAAAGCCAAGGTGGCCTTTATCTGTGCCCAAAGCAAAGCCTTGCAGGCTAGAGATAAACAACAATACCTTGGACAAAGGTGCAGAGAGAGGATCAACATGCTTGTTAGTGCACCTAGCCACAAACTTGTCCCAATGGTAGGTATATATGGTCATAGTTAAGGGATGTCTGGCTGCCAGAATGACTTCACAGACTTATGAAGGGAGTTCAAAGACTCAGCTGCTTCAGCAAAATGTCTGTCTGCATTGAAAACGAGTCTAAAAGTCCACATACCCTGACATTGCGCATTCTTATCTGTGGCGAATAAATCTAACCAAGGTTCTCCTCATTCACGGACGAGCCTTTGCACCACCTCCAGATGGAGATGCCATTCATGTTATGCGAGACATTGACGGCTGAGTTTGTCCACCGTGGCATTCAGAGAGCCTACAAGGCGCTGTACGACCAGGAAGATATCCTGATGTTCCAGTGGGGTAGAGCCTCCTGGCACAGGGTCCTTGACCCCTCCTCTGTCCCCCTGCCCTGTTTGTTGCGTTATCAGTGAAAACCTGAACTAGCCTTCCCTTTATGAAAGGAAGAAGGCCTTCAATGCCACGCTGATCCCTCTCAATTCCAACATGTTGATGTGGAGTTGAGACTCCGCTGGAGATGAGAGTCCTCTGAGCGCCACCTCTCCCAGATGGCCAACCCAGAACGGACACATACTTCACCACTGTGAGCTTTGGGTGGGGAAGGGAGAAGGGTCTGCTGCTGACCCAATCATGGTTTGCCAGTCACTATTTGTGTAATCCCCCTTGCCGCCCAGTCTGCCATTGTTGCGTCTGAGAATACAGTAGGAGGAAATTACCTATTTTTATACATCCTAGTGTATCTATTGTATCTCCCTAATCTTGACTTTTTTTAAAAAGCACTCCAAATGTTTACCGCGGCAGCTATTGTTTTAAACCTTGTTCTTTTTAAGTATCCAAAGTCGATACTATTTAGCAAGCAATTTCCAGCTTCTGCCCCGAGGACTGTTGAATACACCTCTGTGGAAAAACTGGCAACTCTTAGGTCGAGGTTCGTACCCCCAATTAACCCCTGCATGTATTGTAAGGAGGCGGCTATATAATACAATCTAAAATCTGGTCCCCATCCACCTTTCTCTCTTGGAAGGGAGATGAACCTATAGGCCCTCCGTGTCTTTCCATGCGCCCATATAAATCTATTCATAATCACCTCTAGTGCATTAAACCATCTTGTTTCAAATAATAACGGAATGGATTTAAAAAGAAAAATAAACTTAGGCAGGATCAGCATCTTAATTACATTAGTGCAGCCCACTATTGTCAAATGTAGGTTATTCAGCCTGTCTAGATCTGCTTTTACTCGTGTCATTAAAGGAATCATATTATTTCCTACTACGTCATCTAGATTTGCCGAGATTATGATTCCCAGGAGCCAGCCACCCTACCATCATTACAATCTACATACCTATTTTTTACAATCTGCGTTTTTGTGCTATTCAAGCTATATCCCGATACCAGACCAAATTTTTGAGCTTCCAGTTCCACCTCCCTAATGGCCCCAGACGGATTGGGTGTCAGAATGGCCACATCGTCAGCATATGCCAAAGTTTTTATCGAGCAGCCATTCATCCGCATTGCTGGTATCTCTGGATTTTGTTCTAGTCAGCGGAGAAAAGGATCTAGATAAAGCGCAAATAACAAGGGAGAGGAGGGACAGCCCTGCCTAGTCCCCCTACTGATCTTAACCCATGCAGAATGCCCTCTGTTAACCCTGATCTTAGCTTTGGGGTCTTTATATAAGGTTTGTGTAGCCTTTATAAATCCCTCCCCTATACCACTCCACCTCATGACAGCCCATAGATAACCCCAGTAGACCCTATCAAATGCTTTCTCTGCATCTAAAAACAATGCTGCCATAGGGTCTCCCAGGGTACCTGCTGCGTCGAACATTGTGATTACTTGCCTGACATGATGTGTTGTGCCTTTTCGTGGCATAAACCCATGCTGGGAGGGACTAACCATGCTCTCAATTACCCTTGACAGTGTTTTGGCCAGCATTTTAGAGTAAATTTTTCTGTCGGCATTCATTAATGTGATAGGTCGATACGATCCTGGAGCCGTTGGTGGTTTACCTTTTTTTGCTATCACTGTAATGTCAGCAGCTCCCCAGGAGTCTGGTATCGAATCCCCCTTCTGAGCCAGTAACATAATATCAAACATATCTGCTGCTAATACCGTTTGGAATACTTTAAAAAATTCCACCGGGATCTGGTCTGGACCTGCTGCCTTTCCCGAGGGTAGGCTATCAAGAGCCATGTTCAATTCTACCATTTGAAATGTGGCTTCTAATCCCTCCTTATCCTCCATCTCAAGCACAGGAGGGAGGACATCCCTCAGATACCCCTCTACCTCCTCCATACCCCCATCATTATCAGAGGAGTAAAGATCTATATAAAACTGTCTAAATACTTCTCTCACCTGACCTGCCTCTGTGAAAGAGTTACCCTGTGCATCTATAATCTCCTTGACATCAGATTTTGCTGCCCTCTGCCTACTTCGAACCGCTAAGATATGGCCTACCCTCTCACTAAGTTAGTACGCCTTCTCCCTTTGCGTCAGATATTTCTCCGCAGCTTTTTTGGCCATCCATTCAAGGGCTTTAGCTCTAGTTGCGGTAATCCTAAGCAGTAGCTGGTCTAGCTGGGAGTTCTGAGTTATAGCTGCTGCTAAATCTGCTTCCAAATTTATAAGATTTTGTCGTAGTTCTTCTGACCTTAATTTCTCCTTCTTTTGACTAGATAACACAAAGCTCAGTGTCTACCCCCTAACCCCCGCTTTGAATGAATCCCATACAACCCCTGGAGATGCTGTCCCTCTATTTATATCCCGAAAATCCTTTATCCATATAGCCATATAATCCCTATATGACTGATCTTGTAGTAGTGCACGTTCAAAAGTCCAAGAGACGGAGGAGGAGCTAAGCAGCCATCTGAAATGCCCCACACAACTATCCTGCCGAATATCCTGACCCAAAGTGCTCTCCTTTGCCTCCGGAGAGATGGCGAACACCTACCGTCTGCTTCCGGAGCGTCTACGTGCCGCCGATCCTGAGAAATCTCCCCGTCTGCTTTGCGGCCCGTGTGATGGTGGGACCGGGGCGTTGATTAGGCGGGGCCTCCGGCCTCGGCCGCAGCATCGACGGCCGTCGAGGGTGGAGCGGCGCCTCGCCGGTGGGGGCCGATGTTCTGACCGACCGCTGCCAGTGGTAACGACACGAACTGATTGACGTGGACCCTCGTGGGACAGAGTGGCTGCGTGGGGTCGGAGGGGGCGCTTGACTTCTGCCCCCTCCCCAACGTTTGTTGCCCAGGCATAACCGGAGATCGCTCTGATATAGGTGGGCGACTCCCGGGGCCCGGCAGGACTTTAGCCTTTTGGTGGCTCTCCTTTCTGGACCCTGCCCCACAATTTGTTTGTCCTGGAGATGCATCCTGCGGTGTCCCCACGGTGCGGCCCGCTCCCTGGATCTGTGCAGGGGACCGGCGCCAATCGGCTCAAGATGGCGGCTGGCGCCTTTCTTTGCGGCTCACGTCCGGGCCGGGCGGCTGTTGCAGAGATGGGACGGGGATGCCCGCATCGCACGACGGAGTTCACACCCCGAGATGTGTTGGCTGCCTTAACGACTTTGCAGGAGACTGTTGCTTGCTACGCCCGAGTCCTGGGTATAGGACTGGATGCCTTCGCTGTTTCGCCACCTATGTCGACCATGGTCCTACTCCGGGAGTCGGCCGCTGACCATGCTGCTGCCTCTGTGGGGAAGGTTTTGGTTCCTCGGAGGCTCCTCGGACCGCTTGGAGCCCAGACTTCTTTGCCCGTGCTAGCCGTCTTGATCGCCTGTATGACTTTGTCCTCGGGGCACATGTTTGACTGGCGGCTGGGAGTGGAGCGCTGTTTTTCTTCTTGGACTGGCCCCGGGGGTTCGCGGCTATGGCCGGACTATTTGACTTTCTCCTCCTGAATGCTGTTTTTTTGTGCCAGCTTTTGGAAGTTCATGGGACCGGCGCTGTGGTTGTCTTCTCTTTACTGTCTGTATTTGGGTGGCTTTGAATTATTATGCTCTTTTATGGCCTTGTTCTGTCCGGGCCCGCCTATCCTGTTCGGACCTTCGAGACTGTGCTTCCCATTGCTTATTGATAGAACTTCAGGCAGTATTCTTATCAGACAGGGACAGGGCTGAGGTGGCCTGTCCTCTATTTGCTTTATTGTTGACGGGCAGTGCCGTGGATATCTGTGATTGCTATTTCTTTGTTCCTATACCCAGGCTCTATTGATCTTCTTTGTGGTATTGACTCCTTTTTGGGATTTTTGTAGTGTTGGGGTGCAGGGCGGGGCCGAGCGGCGCACTGGGGGTCCTCCTCCATTTCTTTCTCTCTTTTTCTTTTTGTTTTCTTTCTTTTCTATCTTTCTATATTTCGGGTTCTATTAGGGCGACAGGCACGCGGCTGGGGGGTAGGCCATGATCTTCTGCGGGTGTGCAGGGTGGGGGGTTGCGGGTGGGGCGTATGTTTGTGTTCATTACTATGGCCCTTTAGTCTTTCTTTTTTTCAGTTGTCGTCGTTGCCTGTGTTTCTTGCGGTGTGTATGGCGCTGAAGGGTGGGTTTGGACCTGTCGTATGCTGGGGCTGTGCCTTTGCTTCTCCTGTTATGTATATTTTGTCCCCTGGGGCCCCCCTCATCGTATAGACACTGTTTCATCTATCCTGATTTACGCACTATCGTGGGAATGCGTGTGACTGCGTGACGCTTCTTTTTGTTCTTTATTAGTAAAATGAACCTTTCATATCCTTACTCGAGCTGCTATACCGCATCCGAATTCTGTACTGTTACTGTATTATCCTGTATCTTGAATTGTTGCCACAATGCTTATCGCTCGCGATGTTTTGACTTTACTAGCGGCCGGCCGCGATGGTTGTAGGCCCATCTCTGTACTCTGATTTGCTACAAATAAAGGTTCGATAAAAAAAAATCAAAAAAAAAAAATCCAAGAGACATCTCTCCTTAGGGCCTGGCCCAGATTAAGTGTCGCTACCAGTGGACTGTGGTCTGAGATCACTCGGGGGTGTCTTTCAATTTTTGAGCCGGTGATTAAACTATTTGAAATTAAAAAGTAGTCCAGACGAACCAGTACCTTATGGGGAGCTGAGTAGAATGTACTACCGTCTAAATGCGGATGCCACTTCATCCAGGGGTCTTCCAGGGAATTGTGTATCGCCATATCTGAGAGTGCTCTATACACCTTCTTTTTCCTCCCTATATAGTGTCCACCAGGTTGAACAAATGAGCTACTGAGATCATGCAAATTAAAATCTCCGCAGCAGACGATTGGTTCGGGCAACTGTGCTAACTCAACATCCAAGTACCTGAAAAACATCTGGGTCATCCTCTGTTGACCCATATATTGTAACCAGCGTGAAAGTATCTCCCTTAAAGGCCATTTCTAGTATTACCCACCACCCCCACTGATCTTCCTTCTTCCTTTTCACTGCTGCATCCAGACTCCTCCCTATTACTGCCACTCCTCTAGTCTTAGTCCCTTGCTTGGAGTTCGCTAGTAGTGAGAAACCCAGTTGCTCCAAAAGATAACCTTTAACACCCTCTATGTGGGTCTTCTGCAGGCATACCAGATCAAGACGCAAGGTTTTAAGAAATGCAGCTACTCTGAGTCTCTTGTTTACTTGGTTGAGTCTACAGGCATTTATCGAGGCGATTCTAGACGGCATACAGATACACCCCTTGTCCTACCAATGAGACTACCAAATCATTAAAAAAAATCTGCGTCTGCTGATTCCATATGCTCCTTTTCACGTACTGTATACATTCTAATACATTGCAGTTTTCACTCTGTGTACATTCTAATACAATGTCTTCCCCATAAGTGTGATGTGCCAATAAAGAAACCAGACTTAGTGCCCCTTTTTCACCCCCCTTCCTCCCTATGCCTCCCTCCGCCCCCCTCCCCCTGCTCCCCCCCTACCCCCTCTCCCCCTCTCCCTTACAGGCAAATAGGTCAAGGGACCTATGTGTGCCCGCCTTGAGTTGTGCCAGTCGCCTCCCTCCCCCACTTCTCCTTTTGATGTGCTGTGTTACCCCATCTTCTTCTACCTAAACTGCGTAGAGTACGTTATGTATGTACACCTGGGCCCTTCTCCTTTAACCACCTTTCTGCTTCCTCATTTCTTTCAAGAATTGCTGGGCTTTGATCTCTGAAGAGAACATCCAGGCCTTTCCCCTTACAACTACTTTGAGCCTAGCAGGGAAGAGGAGGTATGCTTCCAAGCCTAGAGCCTGAAAAGGGGCAATCATCTGTCTAAGCTTCCATCTCCTCTCTACGGTGACGTGACAGAAATCAGGCCTGGCGAAGAAAGTGATGCCTTCGAATGACCTCCTGCTATCAGGCCTTGCCTTGCCAATTATCCCCTCTCTCAGTGAGAAGTTCCCAATATTAACCAAGATTGCCCTGGGCAGGTTCCCCTGGCCCTCACCTCCTGTACCCCCTGTACCTCGGGCTTTCCTCATTGTAAAAGGGAATCTATGTGCCCTATGTGCCTCCCTTTCCCACTGCCACTGGGACTCCGGAAAGGCACCCTTTAACAGATTAACAACGAATTGTCTGACATCTTGCCCTTCTGCCACACCCAAAAGTCTAACATTGTTCCGTCTCTGCCTATTTTCGAAATCCGCCATCTTCCAGCTCATGTCTTCTGTTAGTTTCTCTTGCTCTGGCCTAAATGCCTGCCAATTTCCCACATCATCCTCCAATTTGCCTGTGCGCTCTTCTACTTCTGTTACTCTCACCTCCAATTCCTTATACAATTTGTTTATTTTCCTCAGCGAGCCCTGGATCTTTTTTGAGGCCTGCCTTGCTCTACGACTTTCTGTTCTTGCCTCTGCTTGCATCTCCTTCAGGGTACCAAATAGAACTTCGAAAGAGTTTTGCTGGGGCAAGGTGTCAGGAATAGGGCCCCTACTACTGCCATTATCCTGATAGACCTGGGATGTAGCTGAATAGTCCCATAGCAATCGTCTATCATGATGGGGGGGAGACCCTGAAGTACGCCTCCTTGATTTTGAGGGCCTTTTCTTTTGCGTGGACTCTTTGCCGGAAGTGCTAGATCCGGAGTCTGTAACCTCCTCATCTACATCTTCTTCCAGACTACCTTCAGATGATATAATTGACTCGGAGTCCTCATTCACTGAAAAGAAGCACTCCCCTTCAATTGAGCCCCCGTCTAACTTTTCTGCGAAATGTTTGTTCTTGTTGCTCCTCCCCTGGACACTTTTGTCTGCCAGGCTTTCCATGCTGCCCCAAGTATTTATTATTTGGCTTTGGGTATTTCTTTTCCCTTCATTCATTTCAGCCTCCACCAACATCAGAGCCCCCAGCATATCAGCGTTCCCAAGTGGAGTGCCCGAGCGCCTCTCCATGTCGCTACCTATCATCATTTTCATCGGCATTAGCGCTATACCTGCTGACTCCGCCGCTCGATTCTCTGTTGACTCTGCTGTCTCTGGGCTTTGATTCCCTGCAGCGGCGTATGAGCTGCTCCTTCCGTCGCCGCGATAGCCTCTGCACCCGCGTCTGCCATCCCTGCCGCCTCTGTGCGCTGACTTGGTTGCCTGGCAACCGGTTTCTCAGCGGCGCCGGCTACTCCCGCAGCGTCCACGCGGACGCTCTGTCCTGATTCCTGCGTCTCCGGTGATTCCTCAGGCTGTCCGGGGGCCATAGTGGAGAAAACCTCAGTCAAGGTAGGCTGCCGCATCCCGCTATCTTTGCTTTTGCTCGCATCACCTCCTTTTGGATCCGCCGTATTAGCGTTCCTTGATGTTGATGTTGTACGGCTGTCAAGCGCATTCTTTAGGAGCGCCGGAGTTTTTCCGCGTACCTCTGCCTTCCTTTTCGCTGGTATATTAGGCACCTTGCGGATCGCTCCAGGAGTTTTCCCTGCACCTGCCTCCCCAGTCACTGATCTTTTTGTCACTGGTTCCGCCGCCTCTCTCGGCTTGTCCTGTCGTGGTGGACGGGGTGGCATCTCGATCATCAGGTTCTCTTCACCCCTTATTACTCTCAGCAGCCTGTATACACTCGACCTTATCCAGTTCCAAGTCGCACTATTCACTCGAAACTGTTTCTTGATTCGGCAGTATTCTTTCACTCCACCTTGCCACCACAGCTCACGGGCCATCAGGGGAAGCACAGCATCCTATCCTGTTAAGTCCAAATTAAGCAGGAGAGGAAAGAGATGCGACTGCTCAGCTCAACTCTTCAGCGGCCATCTTGCCTCCGCTACAGTTTGTAACCACTTCCTCTCCTATCCCTAACTAATGTGAGTTTTTATTTTTCTAAATAATTCTAGAGGGACTTAAACAAGGCCCTAACAAGACTTTCAGTCATTTGGAAAAATGTGTCCATTCAAACAATAAACTGAATTTTAAAGACTATTTAGGAGTCAGGCAAACTATTTATGTCAGGCAGATCAGGCGTTGTCAGTCCAATAAATGCAAATTTGTATTCCCCACCACTGATCCACCAATGTAGGAAGCTGGCTCTGTATATATTATACCAAACTAAGGTATAGTGTGCACAGAGTCCAGTGGATTCCCAAAGGTAGGCGGAGGTAAAAGTAGATAATGCCTTACTCTCTATTTGTGGTAGTGTGGGCAAGCAGTAAGGCATTATTCGAAGGTAATGCTAAGCATTTATTGTATCCACTCAGGCAAGAAATTATGTCACACACTCAAAGACTGAACTCAGGCCAATTTGTTTGTATAAAAATATTAGTCAGTTGTATTTTATTTCCTAGAACCAGGCCAGGCTGGGACAATTTAAGTATACAAATACTTTGAAACAATAGTACAATCGAATATAGTTTAAATGCAGTTGTATGCAGTTAGATTGGTTACAGATAGGATACCTGTTCGAAGATAGTTGTATTTACTTTTCAGTTACTTTTCTTACACAGTAAGGTATTTATAGATACCATGATGGTACCTTTCCTGGAAGAAAGGAAAAGTAGGTAATGGGTTTTGCAGTGTAAGTACAGTTTTGAAGTATTATTCACGATACACACTCAGTCCTGAGAAAACAAAACTGGGGGTACAGGTCAGTGAGTAGGGTTCGGTCGGATGGGCAGTCAAGGTGCACCGCCAGCGGCACAGAGGCGCCTGGGTGCAGAGTGCTAGGACCACACGGTAGCCAATGGGCTAAGTACGGTCATTGGTTTGGAGACTGTGGGCGGGAGGGCAGGCCACCCAGTTGATGAAACAAAAGCTCCTGGGGTTGAGCTCAGCACTGTAGGGTCCAATGGCCAGCACAAGAACTACACCACCAGCGACATAGAGGTGGCCGGGTGTAGGATGCGGTTGTCGGAGTTCCCAAGGTTTCTAAGTGGAGACCGTTGGTCTTGGTCTCAGCTGCACATTCAGTCAGGGTTCCTGGGAAGCGCTCAACGACTCAAGGTAATTGGGGTCTTTGGGAGTTATCATCCTGTGACCGCGCATGTTTGTAGACGGATATGTCGGATGGTCGCGGTTGGTTTTCTTGGACCGCTTTGGTTAGGGAGTCAGTTGGGGTGTCGCCTTAGGTCGCGGTCAGAGGGATCCTTCCAGATGAAGGCTGCAGGCTTGGTTTAGGAGCGGGTAGAGGTTCAGGAATCACTGGGACCCAGCCAAGAATCGCCGGAGGGACCTCATTAAGGTATTGGGTTACTTGGGCTAGGGGGGCCGTGAGCAGAGTGATGGAGACTCACTGAGTTGGCTGGAGTCACAGGCAGTTGGTTTTGAGCAATTCCGGTGCTCACGGGGGACAAAGTATTTTTGGATTGCGAAGGCAGTGCAGGTTCTCCAGGGTTTTGAGGGCTGCTTGCTGCAGGACACACCAAGGTTCTGCTGGAGGAGTCTGAGGTCGGGACAGGCTGGTAGGCCTGGGGGCACGTCAGTGGGCGTCCTCCTCTTCTTCTTTCAGCGCGGTTTTTCGGGCCTTCTTCTTCAGGCTTCTTTTTGTAGGCTCTGGTCTCTGGAGGCAAGGTTCAGGATTGCCCCTAACTACTTAAATTTAGGAGTGTTAAAGGTAGGTACAGGTCGGGACCAATGGGTCACTTCCTTGGGGTGGGTACACCCCCTATTGTGCCACCCTCCAGTGGGAGTGGGGCATAAGCCTCACTCTGGTTGGCTGAGTACCCCCACCTTCAAGATAGCGGGACTGTGAGTTATGCTTCACCTCACCTCCCCCACCTGAGGGGTGGGGTTGGCAAAGGTGGGCAAACCTCTTTTCCTATCTCGGTTTTCCTGCTGATTCTCCAGCCCAGAGTGCGGTCAGAACCGGTAGGCGCCAGTTGCTGGGAACACAAATGGTTTGGGTAGCTCACAAAGGCAGTAGGCCTTTGAAGCTTCCCCTTCGTGGACCCTGCCCATCTGGGTGAGGAGGCTTGGAACCTCGTCCCAGAAGGTGCTTTGTCTCAGGACCTCGAGAGCGGTAGGCTCTTGACCCAGGGGTCCAGAAACCTATCTGGCAGTGGCAGCTGGCGAGCAGGACACTAGTGTTAGGTCGTTTTTCAGGGGGCATCTCTAAGGTGCCCTCTGCTTGCATTTTGCATTAAACCCAACACTGGCATCAGTGTGGGTTTAATGTGCTGAGAAGTTTGATACCAAACTTCCCAGTTTTCAGTAAAAAGATTATGGTGCTGTGGAGTTCGTAATGACAAACTCCCATACCATACCACTTTATGGCATTACTGCACTTACAATGTTTAAGAATTAACTTAAACACTGTAGGGGTACATGGCTCCTGCACCTGTACCCTCACCACTGGCGTAGTGCACCCAGCTAGAGGAGTGGCTTACCTATGCCAGGGCAGTGGGTTGTAGGCATGGCACAAAGGGATGTGTGTTATGTCGACCCTTCATTTTGGTATACACCAACCATGCAGCCTGCAGAGGCAGTTTGTGTGTGTGTGTGTGTGTGTGTAAAGGTACAAGGCCTCTAAGAGTGGCAGAATAAGTGCTGCAGCCCTTAGAGGCCTTCCCTGGTCATAGTGCCCTTGGTACCTAGGGTACCTCTTACAATGGGCTTACATGTGGACAGAGTTGCCAATTGGGTTCTGAAATGGTACAGTTTAAGGAAAGAACATAGGCCCTGGGCACCTGGTTGGCAGAAGCCCAAGGCACTCTTAGTCAAAGTACATCAACATATAGGCAAAACGTGGGAAGTATCCATAACTAGTAGGATAATGCATGATTTTCCTATTATATAGATTCTGAACTGATCAATCCCAGAATCTGATGGAACAATAAGGTTCATAGGCATAGTGAGAAAATTAGCATTACTCCTTCAAGAGAATGAGGATGTTTGTCCTTGGTCCTGTTACTACTATACTTCCTTCAGCAATCAGGGAAATCTCATGGGACTTTGGGAGATCAGGGTAAATTCTCACACTGGGCACGTTTTATGCCATTTTTAGCTCTCTACCACTGCTTAAGAGTGGAATAGTCAGCTTAAAATAAAAAAATATTTTTAGTGGAACTGCTAACCAAACTACTGGCCAGTAAACCATTCTCAAGTGGCATTAATGGCCTTACTTAGAGGTTGACGGATGGGGATGGCCACCAAAAAGCAGCAGATGTCCTGTCCGCCCTATTTAAATTGCATAGAGGGCGTATACACTTTAGGGTAGATATGGCATCTTCCAAACTCTAAATAAGGTACTAAGTCTCCATAACTAGCCAGATGTTACAGCATTTGTTCCACTACATAAAATCTAAACATATTATACCCAGGATTTGGAGAGATTCCTGGCATAGGTGAGGAAAATAGCAGGAGCCTTTCAAGACAACAAAGAGGCTTACTCATAATTTTTTTTACTATTAGAGTATTTTAACTATCTACAATTGCTTAAGAGCAGAATAGGTAGCTTAGTGTAAAAACTATCTTAGTGGGACAACTGCGATCTGTATTTGCATCGCCACCTGCTCCACTGTTCTCTCTCTCATTGAACAGCACTTCACCAGTGTAGGTCTCTCTTTTTGGTAGCATTTCCCACAGGAGTTCATCATTATGCATTCCGGCTTCATCACTATGTAGTTCAAAGCAGGGTAATCCTAAATTCTGGAAATGTCCAACCTTCCTTCTAGTGTGAGCTTTTCTGTGCAAGTGCCATTATGAGCATGTGGGTGGCCGCACTATCTCACCTAGCCATGCACCACCCACAACTCATTGTACCAGGATAGAGATACCACCAACGTCCACCACCTCAAGGATTACAAATGCTTGTTGGAATCACAAGCAATAACCTGCAACTTCAAAGAGTGCTGAGACAAGACATTAGAGGACCCCATCCACTCTGATGCTCCAATGGACAGTAACAGACAGGACAGGCACTCCCTCATTGCATTAAGCTCCAATGATCTTTAACACAGTCCTACCAACCCCTAAGAAGATGAAAAGCTAGGTGTAGCCTGAACAATACAGGACTATTAAATGCACACAGATTGCAGTAGGCCCTGAAGGCTTTCGAGAAAGTGCTGCCTTTCCTAGCAGGTCATATGAGCTGGCATATATGGAGAAGAGCATTATCTGCATAATTTGTGCATACAAGTATCCCTAGTACACGTGTATTGATAAAAAGTAAAGCAATAATCACTAAAAGGATACCAAATAGATGTGTCTCCCTTAATTATAATTAGGGCTCCCTGTTTTCCGTTTTTACTGATTTTTACAGATAAATACAGACAGAAAACATTTATTTTTGTGTCTGTATTTATTTTTAAATTTGGACAAAACGGAACTTGGGTTGTTTTTTCAGTAATTCTAAATTCTGTTTGCCATGACTGCCAAGCCAAATGCATGTGTGGGTTGATAAGAATGGGGGTTAAAAAAGAAAGAGATTTTAGTAAAGAGGCTTTATCAGTAAGATATACAGAAGGCTGAAATTTGCATGTTTTCATATAATTGCACTGATTTAACTTCAGCGGGTGTTCACAGCACTGAAACCTGGCAGGCATGCAAGCATGACTGCATATTTATCGGTTAAATAAATGTGGAAATATACCAATTTCAGCTTTATTTGTTCACAAAGAGCAAGATAAATATGGATAAATACAGATGAAATGTGCAAAAAATAAATATGGACAGAAATGGCCCAAAAATGAATACCATAAAACCGGGAGCCCTAATTATAATGTTATTGTAAACTTTATTTTTGACAAAGAACCACAATATCTTCATCAGCCTGGTATCCAGACATTCTGTATCGACTGTTTGTATTTTTTGCTAAATTCGTCTAATTTGTTGTTTATAAGAAGTGCTTTAAATACGAAACGGAAATTTAAGCAACCAGAGTTTAATACTAATTTAGTTGATTTTCCAAGTCGCTCCTGTATTTAAATAACCCATTTTTCAATTACATAGATGGGCCACTAAAGTGGTAGACTTATCAAGCCGTTCAGGATATGTTTAACATGTCGCTGCTATTTTAACGTCACTGAGGGACTCCCAGTTTGGTGACAGGGAATGCTTAAAAAATGTAGGTTTATGATGGATCCAGTGATGGAGAAACAAAAATGTTCTTCAAGTTAAATCTGATTTAGCTTTTCATCAACCCAAGTGTAGCAACTTGTGTTTATGTTTGTTAAACACATTGCAGTCCTTACCCTAACAAGACTTCAATGCATTTCTTTCCTTCCATTCCAAGACTTGCTGCTTCATGAAGAGCGGTATAATTTTGCCTAGCAGATGGGAATACAAACAAAAACATTTTAGTGAATATGTACCATGTGTAACATAATTATCTTCAAATTGCCCAACGAAGTACAATTTGGCCACCCTAAATATTAGCATTGATTGTTATGAACTAGCTTGGTTTTCAAAAGTGTGTCTCGTCGATGCACAAAATGAAGCATTTTGGAAACGTCTCCTTCAACAATAAAGCAACCTTCCTACTACGTGAAATTCAACAATATTGACATAACTTCATTCTTCCACAATTAAATTATAATTTATCATTGGAATGCAGAATAAATCAATGCCACTGTAAAAATAAAACTTTCTCTTAAACCCCATACAAAAACTACATTACCATATTTCGTAATGAATTTAGTTGTGACTTAAGACAAAACAAGCCAACATACACAGAAATACAAACACATATTTAATTTATTGCTTAGTCTCCCTCTTGGACAAGACCCCCAACACAAGAAACAGCATCACCACCTGCAAGACCGAAGTTGCTAACTGGATAAAAGCCAACAGTCTCAAGCTCAACACCAACACTACAGAAATAGTGGTGTTCAGTAAGAACATCTCACTACGGGACTCTAACTGGTGGCCGGCCTATCTCGGAACCACACCCACACCAGAACCCACAGAATCTCAGAACAATCATCAACAAAAAACTGGACATGACCGCACAAATCAAAGCCATCATTAGATTCTGCTTCCACACCCTGAAGTTGCTGAGGAAGATCTTCATATGTATCCCTAGCAACACAGAAAAAAATGTCACTCAAGCCCTAGTCATCAGCAAGTTTGACTATGGGAACACCCTCTACGCCAGGATCACAACAACCCACTAGTAGACTATAAACCATCCAGAACTTGGACACAGAACTCACAACATACTACACCTCAGGGAACTATGCTGACTTCTGATACACAAATGCGCTTGTTTCAAACTGCTCCCACACACATTCAAGGCACTACACAACTCAGGCCCTAGCCTAGTCACATCGTCTTCCACCAATCACCCAGACACATCCACTTTGCAGGACTCCAACTCGCACATATTCCACACATACACTGAACCGTATCAGGAGTACAGCTTTCTCTTACATCACACCTAAAGAGTGGAACGATCTCCCACCCATTATCGGAGTCTCCTCCTTTCTTCTTGAATTCTGCAAAAAGCTGAGGACCTACCTGACTTTTTAATTAACCAACCACCCATTAGCAGGGCACACACATCTGTTCATCTGCAGGATACCTACGCAAGTGATAGGGCACTTTACAAATACACATAACTCAGCAGTCTAATTCATCAGTCACGCACCCCTGCCTTACCCCCTTCCTAACAGGGAAGTTGTGACTGCGCTCGCCTGCTTTTCCATAGCGGACGCTTGCCTGTATATCTTGGTATGACTGTCGTAAAAAAATAATAAGTGGCTTTTCCACCCCCATAGACTCTAATGTACTCCATAATTTCTGGTGGCTAACACAATCGAAAGCCGAACTCAGGTCGACAAAACACAAAAAAGATTCACCCGTTTAGCTTGTATGTATTTTCCCCATATCAGACTTAAATTTAGTTCCTGTTCTGTAGTACCTTATCCTTAGCAGAATCCGTACTGTAGCTCCGAGATTACACCTGTGTCCTCTGCCCATGTCTGCAATCTATTTAAAATAACTCGCCCGGCCACTTTCACGAAAGAATCCAAAAGTGATATAGGTCTGTAACAGGCTGGGTCATTGCGATCGCCTTTTTTAAAAATGGGAACAAGTATGGATTCCGTCCAGGTTGGAATGAAGCCTTGTGTGCAGCAAGCCTTTAAGACCATGGTTAATAATGGGCCCTACAACAGGGGGCAGGATTTATATAAATCCACAGGCATGAAGTCAGGTCCGGGGACTTTTCCTCCCACACTCGCTTAAATAGCTAATATCAACTCATCCACATTAAAATCAATATCAATTAGGAGGTAACTCATGGGGCCTGTTCTAAGGTACTCACAATAGTATTTGTCTTCGTTGTCACAATATAACTGGGAGAAGTGAGTCATGCTTTGGTCCTCCCCAATGGTAATCTCAATAGTGGGTTTGTTTTTAGGGGCCAGAAACAGGGCGTACACGGCCTTTCAGAAGCCTTTTATGTCTTTTGTACCTGACGATTGCTTAAACGCGTGCCATAATTCGGTTCTTATTGCCTCTTTACGTTCTCTAAGGGACATTTTATACTCTGTTATTGCCTTTTTTATATCGGCCTTATCTCTCATGGGCTTGTGTAGGGCGGTTTTTAGAGCTGCCTGAGCTTTGCTGCAATTAGTATCGAACCAACCTGTCTTGCTAGTAGGGTTTTTTATATATTCTGTTTATAAATTATTTTGTATAGCCTGTGATATTTTTTGTAAAGAATTAAAAATATCAGAGTCCGCGGTCGTCTCGTCAAGACAGACTGCAACATCTGTTTTACAACAGCTTAGGAGCGACTTAGTTAGCTTTAGTGTATCCTCATCCAACCATTTCATTGTGTATCCATTAGTTCTATTCATGACAATGTCTTGTACGGGTTGGGTGGCTGTGTGTCTTTTAGTTAACACTTTAGCCGGCATGTTTAAGGTGACACTAATGGGAAAATGATTACTAAAAGCGGCAGTGTGAGCTGTAAAATTGTATTCTATTAGCATATCTATTTGAAATTAACATGTCTATAATTGAGCACAACCAATGTCCGTTAAATGTGCTACTAAACGGTATGGGTGGTGAGCATAGGTCATTGGCAAAACCCAAGTCCATGGAGTATTTAATCTGATTTAGTTGGTACCCAAGAAGGGAGTGCGAAAAATGAAAAGTTTTATTCTCGTCATCAGATATAAAACCACAGTTACCCCCTTCAGCGTGAGTGCAAAGGCCTATATTAAATTCCCCTCCCCAAATTATACAAAGGTCCTTTTTTGTTTTCTTTTGAATGTTGTCCGGATCCTTGGTAGGTGCTTCAGGACTATCTCAGTTTGTAAAACAGGAATGTTGTTATAGAAATGTAATAAGA
Organism: Lissotriton helveticus; assembly: GCF_964261635.1. NCBI lineage: Eukaryota > Metazoa > Chordata > Amphibia > Caudata > Salamandridae > Lissotriton > Lissotriton helveticus. The sequence continues at coordinate 1,235,636,471 of NC_136067.1, forward strand.
CAGTACAGTGAGAGTTATCAATATGCATTTTTAACACCTGATAGTAGGTATTAGATTCCATAAAGTCTACTTTTCTTACATTCATCCTATAAGAAATATAGGTACATAAACCTCCCTTTTTTCTCCCGTGACTAGAAGGTGCAGCCTGTGTAAACATTGTTTTAAACCCATTAATATGCTGTGTGAAACCCACACAGGTTTCTTGAATACACAATATATCATAGCTATCTACAAATTCAAGCCAAGCAGGGTTCAAGAGTTTAGAAGTTAGATTCGCCACGTTCCAAAATAAAATGTTAGTTAACCTAGACCTGTTTTCACCCTGGGTGTTATTGTTGTTATGATTGGATTCAACAATGGGTACATTAGGGTGGTGGACAACACTGTTTGATAGGTATGGCTGAGGGACATTTGTGTTTGTCAAGTCTATTCCCTTCTCGTTATTACAATGCACAGTGGTATCTCTTACAGCTACATTATGAAACTGAGCGTCATCTTGTGGCCTTGAATTGTGATGGCTAGAACTAATATATGAGTCATGTATAATCCTTTGTTCATGGTGATGGAATTCCTTATAGTCAGTACATATCGATTCAGGGCCGAAAAGATAATTGGTGTTAATTCGGTTTTGGTCTACGGAACTGTGTGTGGTAGTGAGTCAATCTATATCTTAAAGTGATGGAAGTATGTTGAATCTGTTCTGTATAGGTAAGCTAAATTGATGTAGGATTTGGTGATTTGTAGATCTCTTCTGTAAAAAATGCTGAGTTTGATTCATTGGAGGATAGAAATAACCAAGGGGCAATAAACGTATTCCCCTACACAGAATCTCATTAATCAGCCTAGGCGTTCTGAATGTAAGAACTATGCAGGCATCAGGAAGTGTTTTATCCCTTCTCCCCACCCATCCCATTCTACTCACCATCTTGAACTCACCAAACAGGGCCTCTGTTAGACGGGTTTTTGTGCTGAGCCAACAGAGATCCTTGTTTCTCAGTGCCTCCCATGTTTCATCCACCTGGGAGGAAGGATGCAGTACATTCCCTAGTATTATGGTATATGGGGTAGCCTCTGGCGGCAGGTTCAGTCTCAAGCCCTCCTTGTCCATGGGTGTTGGACTGGGTGGAAGCAGCCGCTGGTTTGCTCTAAGCTCATTATGGGCAATAGCACCATTGTGGTTAGGGCTGGTTTTACTCTTATATCCACTGATGTTTTAGCTGTGGCTTGAGTTATGTCGTTCTGGGCAGGCGGAACTGCCTTTCCTAGGTCTGCTGTAGGGTTCAGAGAATTATATAAGGGATTCATGGAACATACACCATGGCTTTTTCTTAGTAAATCCTCAATAGCTGTTACCCTAACCAGCAATTTCTCTAAGGGCGTTACAACTGTTTTGTGGAGGGCTTCTAATATAAGGCAGATTTTTTCATAGTTCTCCTTATGACTGTTTTACATCTCCCCCCAGCAGCCGCTCCGTTGGTAGTGGTATTGCGGAACGTGCCAGCTCTACGAGAGGGCCAGACAGAAACCACTGACCAATTGATGGCTAAAACCATGCATTGGCTCTCTAACCAAGTGAAGAATACGGGAGTGGAGGACCTGGATATTTGTAATGATATGATAATGGCCAGGCGATGCGATTGGATTGGGCACTCAAGGAAGGAAGGAGGAGGGGATTGTATAGTCGCTAATTTTAATAACAAGCGAGTTGTGGGATTTCTGTTGAGTTGCCTGGGGAGTACCAATTTAGATTTGAGTTCCGATAAAATTGGTCTTTTACCACTGGTTTTTTTTTATAGACCGCACTTTATTCAGAATGGATGGCGGATGCCGCGGGTACAAAACAATCACAGAACACAACAGGAATTCAGCCAAAGACAACCTTTTTTAAATCTAGCTAATAAATTTGCTCCATGGTCAAGTTTAGACTGTTGCGATTGACTACATTCTTTAAGTACAACTCCGCTGGAGAATTCTGTCATTCAGTTACCCCTGTCCCCAGTGATTATTTCGTCCACCCAGTTACATATTCCAGAGGATGTGGGAAGGAGCTTGAGCGAAGTTAGTATAGTGGAACATAAGAGTAGGCCTATAACAGAGGTTGAGTTAAAATGTTTGAGTCATCCACAGTCTGAATGTTTACACATAATGACATGGAATGTGGCGGGGGCTAGGAATAAATTACAGGATGCAAACTGGTATAAAACTTTCGAGCATTGTGATGTGGTTTTAACACAGGAGACATGGCTTACGGATGCTATCTTTGTAAACGGTTTTATGACTATTACAACTAATGCTACTCCATCAAAGGCAGGTAGGGCCAGTGGTGGTTTAGCAGCACTTATTTCACTGTCTTCTAGGTTGACTCCCAAAAAATATTACACCAAGTCACCGATCTTTCAGTTTCTATTTTTTTTCGTAGAAGGAATACAGGATATAATAGTTATACATTTTTACAATAAAATTCTAATGCTTCGAGACATGAGGTCATAGTATCTTTGGATAACGAGTTGAGGGACTTCATGAAGAATGTAGGTCGGGACTGCTCCCTAATTTGGGCGGGGGATTTTAATTTAGAATCATGTGATCGTATAGCGGGAATTCAATGTGGTAACGAAGAAGAACTAGGTAGTGCTACTGCACATTTCCCACATAACAACTATGGTGAAAATATTAATTTTGTTATGTCCAAGCATAACCTGGAAATTACAGAGAAGATTTTAAAAGGAAGTAGAGGGGGAGATAGAGATAATATCTATACATTTGAAGGAGTAAGGTCATCCTCATGTATCGATCATTTTATCACTTCAATAAATTTAAGGACCTTAATATTAGAATGCTTTGTTTTCCCAAGCCTACTGAGTGATCACCACCCAGTATTAATAAGCTTAAGAACTCCCCCTAGAAAACAACTACAAGCAGGTATCCACGATGTGGACATAAAATGGGATCTCAATTATACGGGCAGGCGTGGACCCAGAAGTATTTACAAACAGAATCCTATTAAAAATAAAAGATCATATTGGTACTTGTTTGGATGATTCCACAAGTAGCTTTGATATTGTTAAGGCCTTTCAATCTATTTCTACTGTAATTTCAGATAACTTACGAAGGAAAAGTAAGAAAACTATATCAAATTCCCCAAGATGGTTTGACAACCTTTGTTCTAGATTAAATAGAGAATTAAAGTCGGCACTAAAAACGATCCCACGTAATAGGGAGGTGATTAGCACGCTACAAAAACTATATAAAGAAGCCCTTAAACAGAGAAAAATGGAGATAAGGGAAAATGCGTGGGAGAATCTAATTGAAGCAACCGAGCTCAAAGATTCGGTCCTTTCTTTAAAGAGGTGCAATCAGTAAAGATTGATACAGTAGTGACCCCCGAGGAATGGTTAACCCACTTCGAAGCAATTTTTAATGAGTCCAAACAGGGTATTTTAAACATCCTGGACAACATTGTCATAACCATAAATAAAACTAACGTAGGGCGCATAACTCAAGATGAAATTAGAACAGCCCTTAAGAATAGCTCCAGTGGTAAGGCCGCAGGCCCCGACGGAGTCCCAATTGATGTATTTAAGCACAATATGGTCCTTTGGGTACCTGTTTTGTTTAGATTCTTCAATGCAACAACTGACGGGGTGACACCGGTTACATGGGCAGAGAGCCTGATAGTCCCCATTTTTAAAAAGGGTGATAAAAGTAGCGCTAATTGCTATCGCCCAATATCTTTGCTTGACTCAACGTCTAAAGTCATGGGCCAAATATTGCTGGCCAGGTTAGAGCAATGGTCAAATGAAAATAATATTTTATAAAATGCACAGTATGGCTTTAGAAGTGGTGTTGGGACAATTGAGCAGTGCCTGAATCTGGATCTAATAATAGGAAAATATACCCTTGCGAGGGAAGGCTCCCTTCATCTTTGCTTTGTGGATTTATCAAGCGCTTTTGACTTGGTGAACCACTCAAAGCTATGGGAGACACTGAGAGGGATGGGCGCCCGTATGTTACGGGAGGAAAGAAGCAAATGCAAAAAAATGGAGCGCATATGGCGCCGGACCTACGACTCAGGGGCCAAAGCTCTCTTTAGATCGGCTCTTAAAAAGTTTCATAAACTTAAGCGCAGTACCTTGAAAGACCATTTTGCAGAAAAAATTAAACTGGCAGAAAATTCAACTAAGACTCTCTTTAATATTATTAAAGAATTCACTAACCCCTCCGCCTTGACCTGCTCCACCGTCCCAAGTCAAGTACTCTGTGATGGTCTGTCAGACTTTTTTCACGAGAAAAGTGCAAACGTTACTGCAACTATCAGTCAGATCCGGGTAACGGTGGCTGCAGATAAAGGGATGATACCCGAGGAAGTGCTGACCTCTTTTAAACCCCTAACTGAAGAATATGCTCTGTCTCTGTTCTTAAAATGTAAATCGGGCTCACCACTTGACCCGGCCCCGGCCCGGATTCTGAGCGATATGGCCCAGCTGTTGATCTCCCCTTTATTGGCAATCTGGAATAACTCCCTTCGCTCTGGCCTGTTCCCCCCCTGTGGAAGCAGGCGATGGTGATCCCTATCCTGAAAAAGGCAGATGCCGACCCTGTCTGCCTCAGCAATTATCGGCCCATCTCACTCCTCCCCAAGCTAGCTAAGGTTCTAGAGAAGGTGGTACAGGAACAACTGTCTGAATTCCTAGATTCTAACCAGTTGCTACACGACTCCCAGTCGGGCTTTAGGCCAGGCTTTAGCACTGAATCGGCACTATTGGAGGTATCTGAATCAATTCGCGATTGTGTGGATAGGGGTGAGGAGGCTATGTTGGTCCTCCTCGACCTATCCGCGGCGTTCGATACGGTCTCACATGTCATCTTGTTGGACCGTCTCCGCGAGGTGGGTATCGGAGGTACTCCACTCGCCTGGGTGAAATCCTTCCTGAAGGATAGATCGCAGCAGGTTTTTCTCAGGCCGTATCTCTCCACTGAGAAACCATTGACATGGGGGGTCCCGCAGGGTTCGGCACTAAGCCCTCAATTCTTTAGCATCTATCTTGCCCCACTTGCTAAAATGGTGGAATCCTGGGGGGTCAGAGTGATCTCTTATGCTGATGACACGCAGCTTGTGTTGTCATTTAAAGATCACTCTGATAACTACATGGCAAATTTCCGTCACTGTCTGGTGAACATCGCCTCCTGGATGTCCACCAACAAGCCCAAGTCAACAAAGTTGCAGCTCTATGCTTCGGAAAACTCTACATGATCAAAAAAATCGTCCCCTTTCTCCCACCTGATTCAAGGAGGACGGTGATTCATGCCCTAATAACGTCTCACCTGGACTATGCAAATAGTCTGTATGTGGGAGCGTGCGTACCTCATTCATTGACTACAGACAGTGCAGAATGCCGCGGCTAGGCTGATTTGTAACATCCCATATCGCCATTCCATCACACCGTATTTGGCTAAACTGCACTGGCTGCCGGGGTGCTACCGCATACAGTTCAACGCCCTGGTCCTTGCCTTCAGGGCTCTCAATGGGCGAGGCACTGCATACTTGAGGCATAGACTTAAAATTACGCATTCAGTACGGGACCTCCGATCCAATCATCTTTGCCTGATGCATGCCCCACGCTTCCGTCTTGCACGTACAGGGGGCCGGGCCTTTGCGGTGGCCACGGCTAAACACTGGAATCACCTACCTACGGAGTTCAGATTTACCACCTCAGAGTCTCTGTCCTGGAGAAAACTCAAGACATGGTTCTTCTCTATAATCTAGTTATCATTTATTTCCTCCGGTTGCCTTGTGTCTGCAGCGCCGGGACACCCCCGTTGGGGGTAGCCGCGCGCTCTATAAGCTCCTAAATAAAAAAAATAAAAAAATATTGTTAGTTTCCTATCTCAGATCTATGCTCAGCTGTCCGCAAGGATACGCTACGGAATACATGGGGAATGCACGAAGCACTTTTAAATCACCCATGGAGTAAGACAGGGCTGTACTCTTGCCCCCCTACTGTTTTCACTTTATATAAATGGTGTTGACCTTTTATTACAGAACAGTGGGGTAGATGTCCCAATGACTGGTAAGCGGGCCACACCCCTATTACTGTATGCCGATGATGCTGTCCTGATTTCAAGGACAGCAAACGGCTTACAGACCCTGATGCATAATTTTACTAGTTTTATGACGGAGAAACATTTGAAAATTAACCTGAGTAAGACGTTGGCAATGTCCTGTGGTAAAAAGAATATTAAAACAAAATCCCATTTTATCAACAGGACATTGATAGAGAGAACCTTTACATTTTCTTACTTAGGAATCCTTTTTAATGGTAAGGGTAATTGGAATAAACACCTAACCCTATGTAAGTTGAAATTCGTGAAAATAGTAGAGGCCATTTTTAGATTCTCCCAAAAAATTGGTAATAAACCTGTCCGGGAGATTCTTAAATTGTACGGAGCGAAGTGTATTACAGGGAGTTGTTACTTGGGGGGCCCTATGGGGTCAGATTGATACCTCGTCATTACAAATCCTTGAAAACAACTTCTTAAGACGCTTGCTAGCTGTCCCTGTTGCTACACCCTCAATTATTGTGCACAGGGAAACTGGAACTCCGTACATATATGATTTAATTAGTATGGCCGCATTAAATTTGTGGTATCGTATCTGGGTTAGGGAAGAAACTCATTTTACGAGGGATATTATGTTAGATTGTTTGTCTCAAGATGGTTGTAAAATAATTCCCTGGTTAAGCTATATTGCCAATCTTCTAGAGGATTGCAGTTTAACTGTAAATGATTTTTTATCGGGAGATGCACAACACCCTGGTAAGGCTGAATTAAAAAGGAGTCTCCTGAGTGTAAGGGCCGCCCGTAGAGACGAGGCCTTAAATTTTAAGAAAACAGTTACTTCTTACCTTGAGGGTCCCATGGTTACGGGTTTACAACCATACCTCGTTTTGGTAACCAATGTACAACATAGATTCTACCTAACCAGATTAAGACTGTGCACTTTACATTTCTTATTTGCATTTCCAAAAAGGGGTAAGTGGTGCACCATCATGCCGAATTGTCCGTGTGATGGCAGGTCTAAACAAAGTACCCTTCACTTTTTATTGTTTTGTAAGTTTTATACAGAAATTAGAAGAATGTATCTCCGTCCCATTTTTAAAATTAACAGCCTGTTTTCCTATAAAACTGCTTTTAATCATCTGCGGAACTTGGAAAAAATTTCAGTAACGCAGTTATTTGTTATATAATGATGGCAATGAAACAAAGGAATGAACTTGTTCACTTAGAAAGATTGAATTATGAAGTAACGTAAGTGCACCCGTTTAGCGTTGCGCTCATTTAATCTATGTGATGAATTGGCGTCTCCTGATGTTTTTAAATTTAGATGTGTTTCCTTTTTAACTATAAATGGATTTTAGAATTTTTGTATAGTATGCTTTTGTGGGCATTTTGCATGATCCGAATAAAGCTTGTTTGACTTGACTTGACTTTACTGTTTTTGTCAGAGGTGGAATTTGGGGGCATATTAGCCCCTTATCAACTTTTTTAGATTTGGATGTAGTGTGTGTTTTCTTCCTCTTTCTCCCTTTTGTCTCGGGATTAGCGTAGGATACACAAGAATCCAGGGACACTACTGATGTCTCTGGGTTTCTGGGGCACTTAGAAGGTGGTTGATTCTCTCGTTCATGATTAGATGCATATATGTTATCTGACATGTCCAGCACACACCAATTTACCTGCGTGGTCAGGTCTTGAGTGGGGTCCTGTATCGGATGAGGAGGGCAAGGTTCTACATACTCAGGGTTTATGGGTCCCATGGACTCCTCGCTAACCCCGATACCCTGGTTTAGTGTTAGTTCCTCTGTATGTATTTGTTTCTCGCTGGCTCCTATTGTCCCAGAGAGATATTTCATGAGCGAGTTCTGGGTCCCCCAACTCACCCTGGATGTGATTTCTGCTTTCCGTTTTCCCATTTCTGCTTCCTACCCAGGCCCAGTCCACCTCTGTATTTCTGAGATCCCACCCCGTGGTTATGCGATTATAACCCCCGCACTCAATACCTGTTGGCAAAAAAGATCTAATAACAAATGTTAAACAATACTTTAAGGCACAGTCCAAATAATTAAAGCCCGCTGCGGGACACAAGAAAAACTAGGTAGAATGGCTACACTGCTGCATTAGGTGCTTCAAGAGTGTCATAAGGTGCAGACGATCAATCACAGTTTTCCCCTCCTCACCGCAGTGCTGGACCTTTCATTAGTGCAAGTGAGCTTGAGTGGAAGAATTAGTCCGTGCCCAGCCGGTCATGTGACAGATATAATATGGTGTTTATTAAAAACACCAATCAAGGTTAGTGAAATTAAGGTGCTGGGTGGACTGGGAGAGTAAAGTTTCATCCAATGACTCTCCCCGGTTAAAACATCAAATGGCCCGCCGGCGCTGCCCGCTCTGACCACTGCCATCACTCAGCCAGGCCAACACTTGTCTGGGCAGCCAGCATATTGTTTACACTAATGTAACACATGATGAGAGCGTCAAAGAGACCCCAGGGAAGAGCTGAAGGCTGAAGGGAATGAACTACGAACGAACTGTATTCAAACTGAAAGTAAAGCCAGTGTGCTAACAGTCTACGGAATTCACCTTGACTTCGTCATATTTACATGATAACATTAATTGTTGTAGTAGCTACTGTCAAATTCTTAGGTTGGGCATGGGTGGTTAGATTAAAACTTTTAGATACTGATTGTTGATTGTCTTTCTTTGTAATGAAATATTAGATTTGTTAGTCAATGTTTTAAACGAGTACTCATAATTTATAAGTCACATGTAAATAGCAATTGAGATGAATTTTAACTTTTGGACTGTTTTAACCTGTTTTGTAATTATTTTTTAATCTTATTTTTAAATTTGTATTCTTGAAATATATGATAATCTCAATGCTTTTATGAGTGAACCTCGAATAAAGCTGAATTTGAAAAAATTAATTGTTACATGACTTACTGGCATTATTTTATGGCAGAGTGATATAAACGTGCAGTCTGGGAGCTCCGGCTTAAGGAGCGTGCAAGATTTTAAAGCGTCTTATAATTTACAAGGTATTTGGCCTAGCTTATAAATAAAATGTGGGAAAATCAATATATCGCCTAAACTGGGAAGTGGCGGGCAGGAGCCAGGGCTTGAAAAATTACCTTGTCTTATCTTAATCGTTAAGCGTGCCTGTGTGTGGTGATTTCTTTCTTTTGTTAGATACATGAAGGACCCTGGCAATTAAGTGTGACTGTGAATGGTGAGCTCTTTGGTAGATGCACGAGAGATCCTAGTGTTTTAATCTACCTGTGTGTGGCAGCCCCATTCTCTGTTTCAAGTGTCAGGGCAGACAGCACTTCCCGCTTATCATCACGACTCCCTTGCGTCCTGCTTCATCTCATTAGTGAACTTGGAAGACAGAGAAGGCTTGTTCCAGAACACAAAAAAGTATTTGCAATGAACCTCATGGTAGCCTCCTCAATTTCCCTCTTCTTACTTCCGAGCAGCTAAATCTGCTCCTTGACAAAATAAAATCTGGATCCCCTTTGGATCCTTGTCCTCTTAAGATCCTCAAGGATTGCAGGGACGTAGTGCTGCCTCCCCTTCTAGAGGTGATGAATCTTGCAATCACTGAAGGTATTTTTCCATCCTCCTGGAAAATGGCGGTGGTCAAGCCCCTCCTGAAAAAGCCCACCTTAGATCCTGGGGTTTTGAAGAACTTCTGTCCTATTTCCCTGCTGTCCGCCCCAGCAAAAATGCTTGAGGTGCATCTCAATCAACATCTGAGCGCCTTTCTGGACGCCTCTAGTTTGCTGGACCCATCTCAGCATGGTTTTCGAAGGGCCCACAGTACCGAGTCTGCCCTTACTGTGGTCATCAATAATATCCGCTCGAAGGTCGACAAGGGCCAGACCACCCTTCTGGTCCTGCTCGACCTGACAGCTGCCTTCGATACCCTGTCTCCCTCTGTCTTGGTAACACGCCTCAGGGAGATGGGAGTTGGGGGCCCAGCACTGAGTCTCTTGACCTCTTTTCTTCATCAGAGAGAACAGAGGGTCCAGCTGGGTGAGTTCCTCTCCCCCGCTAAACCTGTGCAGTGTGGGGTCCCTCAGGGATCGTCCCTGAGCCCCACGCTTTTTAACATCTATGTGGCCCCACTTGCCAGGTTAGTAAGATCTTTCGGGTTGGAGGTGTTGTTATATGCTGACGACACCCAAATCATGGTTTGCCTCTCCCATTCGGTGAGTATCTCTGCTCCTAACTTCAGGAACTGTATGGAGGCAGTCTCTCAGTGGATGATCCTTATCTCCCTGAAGCTAAACGGAGAGAAAACCGAGGTTCTGATCTTTGGGGGCAAACAGGACATCTGGTCGAGCGACTGGTGGCCTCCGTCCCTCGGAGTGTGCCCCCTGCCCTCTCAATCCTCCCGGAATCTGGGGGACACCTCGCTCTCCTTTGACCGTCAGGTCAGTAGGATTGTTTCCACTTGCTGTGGTGTCATCAGGATTCTGAGAAATATTGCACACTACCTTTCTCCAGATGCCCGAAAGCAGGTCGTTGTGGCCCTTGTCTCTTCGAGACTGGATTACTGTAATGCGCTCTATTCTGGCATCAACAAAAAGCTTATCCAGCGCCTCCAGATAGTGCAAAACGCGGCGGCCAGGCTTGTTTTTGGTGCACCCAGCCTTTCCTCTGCCTCTCTAGCCAGGAGGAACCTGCACTGGCTACCCATCCAGTCTAGGATCTCTTTCAAGATCCTATGCCTTACTCATGAGGCCTTGTATGGAGCAAGCTCAGAAGGCATAAGGTCACTCCTATCTCCTTACTCTCCTAGTAGAGCTCTTCGCTCCTCCAACAAAAACCTTCTGTCTGTTCCCCGGGTTTTTAAAGCCAGGTGGGGAGGGAGGGCCTTTTCCTCTCTTGCCCTGAGGTTGTGGAACAATCTTCCCCCGAATTAAAAGGGCAACCATCTATTCGGCCCTTCCGTAAAGCCTTAAAAACCTGGCTTTTTGCAGAGGCCTACCTGTAATCCTGCACCGGTTCATATTACAAGTTGAACCATCCTTTAGGCGCCTTGATGCCCTTGGGCTAAGTTGCGCGTTATAAGACTTTATTCATTCATTCATTCATTCAATAGGTCTAGCATATTGCATTACAAATGTTATTTTGTTCACTAGGGCCCATGCGGTGCTTTCACATTTATGGATGCCACGTCCCCTTCTTTAGATGAACGGCGTATAAAGAAAGGGGCGTGGCTATTAAAGTGAAACCGTTGCAAGCTCCTGCCAAGGCTATTGCTGGCAATTGATACATACCACCAGCCCAGTCGACACTAAGGTCTGGGCAATTAGCGTGACGAGACTCGTGAAGTTACAGCCTTGTGTTATGTAAAGTTATCGACAAGCCATTTCCGGTAAACAAATTCATGACTCGTGGTCTTAAAGATATGTAATAAGTCGAGTGAATGAGAGTTTCAAAGCTCACACCAAGCATGCAATGTCCTTTTAAGTTGAACAGGCAAAACACAATCACAAATCACAATTAATGTGGTGCACATACACGCATGTGTGTGGTTCAGATCGAAAATTACGCTAATCATGCTCTTAATCACGTACTACATTAACTAGTGGTGCGCGTGCACCAGCGAGGCTAACGTGCGCTGCTGCGCGTGCTAGCCACCGTCGGGAATGGGCAGAGCAAAGGCGGGACATGCGCCCATCTTTGCCCAATTGCGTGCTGTTTTTTTTTTTTTTTAAAAGCATGCAAAAGCCAATGGAAGCCGCGGAAAGCTGCTCACACGCATGAGCATGTGAGCAGCTTTCAAAATCCCATACAAAAGGGCTCTCGCAGCACAAGATTTCCGCGCACTGCAACGCAGGCGCGAGCCCTAAAAAGGGTCAGAAGATATGATGCACCATGAATTTGTAATGCGGTCAAAACAAGTAAACATTGGTGGTAATCTAATAGCTACACAGTTCTATGACAGCGTGCCAAGTTAGACTTGTCCCATTGTTTTTTCACTTATAGCCCAAAACGGGTGCTCTCATGGTTTTGAGGTTATAGTTTGGGGCAATCCAAGGTTGTACACAACGCAACAGAAGCTTGAGGGACCCAACTGTCTGTGCTATAGTCCTTCCTGGGGATGCTAGTAATGTGGCCCAGCCCGGCCTCGTTCGGTCTAGGACGGGCTAAGACGAGCCCATCTGGGCCCGGGCACGCCCAGCGCGCGTCCTGCTCTGTGGGACTGCTCCCCAGGTTAAATAGCGCTCCTGAGCTCGAACAATGATGCCTTTGTGGACCCCTCCCCTCGCCAGCAACAACCAAGGGAGCTGCTCAAAAGTGCTCCGTGCCCAGTTCAGGTGTCCAGGGACAGGGGTAGAGGGTGTAATGTTGCCCGATCCGGGCCAGCCCAAGTTGTGGGGTCCCAAGGGGATGTTGAGTAGCCCCACCCCCGTGCGTGCCTGAGGTGGACCGGCCCAGCGTCCGTGCGGAAGGCACGCAGTGAGTTTAATAAATAGCCCGGAGTACTGGGCGTGACCAGAGTAGTAACTGGCCACCAGTGTAACCAACGTGTCGGTGTGGAGTCATTCCTAGGCCCCAAACCACAACACTACATTGGCGACGACGGTGGTCTCGCCACCCCATCGCGTGCTGTGCACCATCGCGCTCTTGCCCAAGGAGCGGACTGCCGTAGCCCCTGCGGCCTCCCTCACCCACTGGTGCCCGGCCCGCCTCCTGCCGAGCCGCACCGCCGAGCGTGGCCCCCAGCTGCCCCTCGTGCCCGAGCGCGCTCTGCCTGGACCCACCGCCTGCCTCCTCCATCGTCCCGGGCGCGCTGGTGCGCCCTCCCGGCTGCTGCCCCACCTCTCCTGACCTGCCGTGGTGCCACGTTCTCTACAGGTGAGCGTGCGTGTGGCCCGATGATCCAGCTGCCTCCCCTGCCTGGCTGTGCTCCCCGCAGTCTTTCCCCGCTGAGCGGCGCTGAAGGCAAAGCTGTATCTGCCCGGACGCTCCCATTCCTCACGCATCTCGCGGGCAACGGGCTCACGGGCCCCTCCATTTCTCATGCATCTCACGAGAGACGCTGAACTTTCGTTTTGGCCTCTGCTCGCCCCTCCTGCTCGCCCCCTAAGGTTTCTGGCTCCCTGTTCAGCCCAGCCGACCTGCTGACAGTGCCTCAAGGACTGGTGTCTCCCTCCCGGAGGGTAAAAGTTGGGCCCCTGCCGCCTGCTTCCGTCATCAGCAGCCATGGCCACCGTGCCCTCCCTGGAACCATTCAACGTCACAGGCCCACCGCCATCGCAAGCTGCACGGTGGAAGAAGTGGGTAGAGCGCCTAGAGAACTATTTCGAGGCGGCGGAAATCGCAGCCCCGCGGCGGCGCGCCATGCTGTTGCATCTCGGTGGGGAGGCCATCCACGACATTGCGAAGGACGTCAGAGAAGGGGGACCACCCAGAAACTACGCCATGATGCGCGACGCGATCTCCGGGTATTTCGAACCCTTCGTTAGCGCCGGCCACGAGAGGTTCTTGCTCCGCCAAGCCCGCCAGCTCCCGGAAGAGTCCGTTGACGTCTTTTACGCAAGATTGAAGACATTAGCCAGCACGTGCACTCTCCCGGATGCCGACGACAAGATCCGCGCCCAGTTCATCCAAGGGTGCGCGTCATCAAAACTGCGAGAATGGGTGTTGGAGGCAGACAATATGCCCATGCGGGATATCCTCGCACTCGGACGATCCAAGGAATTATCCAAGGCCAGGGCCGCACACATGGAGCCTAAGCCAGCTGTCGCAATCAAAACAGAGCCAGTTGCGCCCTCCAGACCGACACTCAGGACACCCGCCCGATGCAGCCCGGGCGAGGAAACCCGAGACCGGCCCAGTCCTCACGCGGCCGCGCCTGTGCATGGTGCGGGGGCGCGACGCCTCACAACGGGACTGGCCCAGCACAAGGCAAGATTTGCAGTGCATGCGGTAAAGCTAACCATTTTGCAAGTGTGTGTCGGTCAACACCGAAGAAGAAACAAAGTGGTCCGCCCAGAAGGGTAAGAACTTTGGATCCACGTCCTAACAGCCCCACCAGCAGTGACATGGACGATGACGAAGCGGACGCTGCCTCTGTCCATGTCGTGCGAATGCTGAATACCCTAGCGGCAACACCGTCAGCGGCACCCATGTGCACCATCAAGGTGCAGGACCAAGCGGTAGCCGCCCTGATCGACACCGGCGCGACAATCAATCTGATTGCAGCGAGTGTATACCGGACACTGGAGAATGCCCCAGCCCTCCATCCCACCAGAGTGCAAGTATACGCCTACGGCACCAGACGCCCACTCCGCTTGTGCGGGATGTTCCGGACCGGCCTGTCCCACGACTCCACCCACCTGCAAACCAAAGTCTACGTGTCACAGGAAGGTTCCGGATTCCTGCTGGGGATTGATCCACTTTGCACTCACCGTCCAAGCCCACAGCCTCGACCATCTAGTACAAGAACACATATCGCTATTCGAAGGCATCGGCTGTTTGAAGGGACCTGCCATTCACATAGACAAATCGGTTGCCCCAGTGGCCCTCCGGCACCGACGTATCGCATTCCACCTACGTCCTAAAGTGGAAGCAGAGCTGCGGGTGCTCGAACAAGCTGGTATCATCGAGAGGGTAAGCGGCCCCACCCCATGGGTGTCGCCCATGGTGGTGGCGAAGAAACCAAAGCAGCCAGACGCAGTGCGAATCTGCGTGGACATGCGCATCCCCAACCTCGCTATCAAGCGCGATCGCCACCTGACACCAACGATATATGACATAATTGGGGAGTTGTCTGGTTCGAAATGGTTCTCGAAGATGGACCTACGGTCGTGGTACCACCAAATTCCCCTCCACCCAGATTCACGCCCGATTACTACCTTCTCCACTCACGCCGTCTCTGGCGCTACACCCGGCTCAACTTTGGGATATCGAGTTCCGCGGAGGTGTTCCAAAACATAATCCAGAACGTCCTGCAAGTGCTAGACGGCATCCTAAAAGTCAGTGACGACATCTTGGTTCATGCACCAACCCTAGACGAACACATTCGACGCCTCCAGGCAGTGTTTACCTGACTTCAAGAGCGAGGCCTAACCCTCCACCGGGAGAAGTGCGACTTCCTGCGCAAGGACATAGCTTCTTTGGCTATTGGTTTTCTGACCAGGGAATAGGCCCAGAATCGGAAAAGGTCAAGGACATCCACGAGGCTCCCGCCCCGACATCGGTGACAGCAGTCCGCAGTTTTCTCGGGATGGTCACCTACTGTGGGCGGTTCATCAAGGACCTTTCCGACCTCACCGGCCCCCTTTGTGACCTCACAAAATCCACCGCCACCTGGGAGTGGTGCCCAGCACAACAGGAATCGTTCCAGAAAACTAAGGCTGCGCTCTCGGCTGACACGACCCTGGCCTACTTCGACCCCCGAAATGAGTCACAACTCGTGGTGGACGCCAGCCCAACAGGCCTGGGAGCAGTGTTAAACCAGCAACAAGCATGCGGAGAGTGGGCCCCAGTCACATATGCAAGCAGAACCCTTACGCCAACAGAACATCGATACTCGCAGATCGAAAGGGATGCCTTCGCCATCCTGTGGGGGTGTCGGCACTTCCACATATACTTGTATGGGCACCCCTTCGTGGTAATCACAGATCACAAGCGCCTGGTACCGCTATTCCAAGGATCCTCCTCACGTCCTCCTCCTCAAATTGAAAAATGGGTGCTCCAGCTACAGGAATTCCAGTTCGCCGTGGAGTATCGACCAGGCACCCGAAATCCAGCCCACTTCCTATCGCGACATGCCCGCCCAGTTACTGACTCGGAAGCTGCAGAAGCCGCTGCCACGGAGGAGGATGTCAGGATGATCGCAGAAAGGTCGAGGCCTCTACCAATCTCTCTGGAGGAAGTAGCGCGGGCCACCAAAGACGACGACTGCCTGCAGATCGCCATTCAGGCCCTAACATCGGGAAACTGGAAGCCACTCCAAAGCCCGGCGTCCTTCCGCACGCCCGGAGCCCAAGCAACGCTGAAGGCACTACATCATGTCCGAAACGAACTGTTCGTATCTTCGGAGGGATGTCTCCTGAGAGGACCTCGCCTGGTGCTCCCCGACTGTCTCACCCAGCAGGCAGCCCTCCTGGCACATGGCACGCACCAAGGCATCGTAAAGTCTAAAAACCGCCTTCGGAGCAAACTCTGGATCCCGGGCCTTGACAGGATTGTCGAAACCATCGTCCAACGATATCCCGTGTGTTTGGCCTGCCCAATCACCCGGCGCCAGTGATCACTGAGGAAGGGCCGAAGTCTCCGTGGGCACGAGCCAGTGCGGACTTCGGCAGCCTCCCCGGAGGGAAATACATGTTCGTCGTGATGGAGGACTTCTCACGGTACCAGGAGGTGGAGATCCTGTCCTCCACTGCTGCCTCTGAAGTTATACCCAAGCTGGAGAAGATAATCGCCACCCATGGCCTCATTGGTGAACTGCGCACAGACAATGGACCACCCTTCAATGGCGCTGAGCTGGACGAGTACCTACTGTCCCACCGTATCAAACACCGACGCATAACCCCGAGGTGGCCCCAAGCCAATGGGGAAGTCGAGAGGCTAAAGTGAACTTTGAACAAGACTATTCAGATTGCACTAGCCGACGGCCAGAGTCTGGAGCTGGCTCTCTACCAATTCCTACGTGAATACAGGCTAACACCTCACTGCACCACAGGAGTTCCTCCAAGTCACCTTTGTTTTGGCAGGGCAGTCACGGACACCATCCCACACCACCCCACGTGGGCGTCGTCACCAACCCCGCCAAACCAATCCATGGAACAGAGAACGAAGACAAATAGCGAGGCATCCCGAAGGAGGAGAGCCGCCGACACCCGATCCAAGTCGGTGACCGAGTGTTGGTGAAAGACCGCCATCCAGGAGGAAAGTTCCGCCTACCTTTTGAGCTGGACCCTTGGACCGTTACCAACATCAAAGGCACCCTTATTACTGCATCCCAGGGAGGAGAAGAGGTCACCAGAAATGTGTCCTTTTTCAAGAGAGTCCCAAGTGAGGTCGAGGAAGAGCTCCCAGAACTAGGAGGATGCCGCCTGGAAGCGTCACAAGGTCCACGAGAGGCAGCGGAAGAAGACACCCTGCTCGGAGCAGCAAGCCCAAGAGACGACTCGGCCACGCAAACCCAAGAAAGTCTCTCGTCGCAGGAGGCCCAGAGCAACCAGGGCGTAGCAGAGACTGACTGCACCGAGGACATGTTTCAGACCCCACCGGACGGGCGCAGCCAAAGCAGATACCATCTGCGCCCTTGTCCGAAGCCATCCCAGAGGTACCGAGACTTTGTGGCCCGCTGTCGACTGCAGAAGTAAGAAGGGGCCATACCTCCGCCAAGACCAAGTAAGACTGTTCCATTTTGTGTTGCAACTCACAGAGACTGTGCTATGTCTTTGAGCTATTTGCTATGATGTTTTGGTTGTATGATGTTTTACATTTCTGGGTAAAGGAGGAATGTAATGTTGCCCGATCCGGGCCAGCCCAAGTTGTGGGGTCCCATGGGGATGTTGAGTAGCCCCACCCCGTGCGTGCCTGAGGTGGACCGGGCCAGCGTCCGTGCGGAAGGCACGCAGTGAGTTTAATAAATAGCCCGGAGTACTGGGCGTGACCAGAGTAGTAACTGGCCACCAGTGTAACCAACGTGTCGGTGTGGAGTCATTCCTAGGCCCCAACCCACAACACTACAGAGGGTAAAGTGCAACGTGCTGCTTGCCGGTTCCTTCTACGTGACTCTGCTAGTACAGCACGAGCTGCGGTACTGCTCACCAGGTTAAATAAGCGCTCTTGCGCTTGAACGATGATGCCGTTGTGCCCCTCCCCTCGCCAGCAACAACCAAGGGAGCTGCTCAAAAGTGCTCCGTGCTCAGTTTAGGTGTCCTGGGACAGGGGTAGAGGGTAAAGTGTGACGTGCTGCTCGCCAGTTCTTTCTGCGTGACTCTGCTAGTACAGCCCCCAGTTTGCATTAAAATGGTGTTTCAAAGCAAGTAATCCTTCTGGCCAAGCATCTGGTACTCCTCACGGAGGCCTGTGCTGTATCTACACTTTATTTTTCATTAAATCGGTTTATTAATGGAATAGAAAGAAAAAGGTAACACACAATAACAATAGAGCTGTATTGAGTCCAAGGTCAAAAAACGCCAAAAGTGTACATCAGAAAAATCACCCCGTAGAAGAAAAAGAGTAAGACATCCATTCACCCCCATATCTTGTGGTTTTTCTCCAGGCATCCCCAGGATTTATAAACATGTTTTTCCACCATAGTGACAAAGTAAACCTGCCTTGTCGATTCGAGGAAGGGTGGAGCATGCTGAGATTGCCAATGCAGAGCAACGTCTCTTTACGCAATAATGAAACCCACTCCAAAGAGCAACCAGGTGCTACGGCTCTTCCCCTCCACCCCCCCCCCCCCCCATCCCCACCTCCAAATGTCTAAGAGGCCCAAAACAATCCATTTTGGATCCAGTGGAACTATCGATGTATGACGTGAGAAAAAGTGGTACAAATGCATGACCAGTATATTTGGATAATAGGGCAATTCCAGACCATATGGAAGAAGGAGCCCCTAGGGTGTCTGCACCCCCATGCCATGCAGCCGCAAAGGACTGTAGTATACACGGTGGAGGTACTTCAGTTGGCTGAGGCAGAGCCTCATCGATATTGCAAAGTATCTAGGGGCCATTTTTGCCTCAACCCAGTCATCTTCTCATAAAGGACCCAGGTCTCCTTCCCAACGTATTATTTACCAATGAGCGATAAAGGCAGGACACACCCTTCTCAACTATGTGTGAGTCCAAAAGGGATTGAGTTGGGGGACGGGCTTTAGTACCTATACTTTATTGAAGTATAAAGTCACAACTTGCACAGAGAAAATTATATAGTCATTAATGATATATTAAATATGCACAATGAACATAAAAAATACTGGAATTGCAAAGTGCATCTCTGAAAGGAACCAAGTTCTTGAACTGTAGGCCTCCGTCCTAAGATTGCAAGTGGGACAACATAAATCTCATTTAGCAATTATCAGTTGATTAAACCCTTTAGCCCTATGTCATTATTACCAATCACGGACACCTTCGTAGTTTCAACTCCAATCAAGACCAGAGAAATGGCGAATAATTCAAGACAGAAAAAAGTCACGGAACAAGTATCAATCTACTTACTCTCCAGCCTGACCAAACAAGCATCTGCAATGCAATAGGTCTCGCATTTGGGCAAGTTTAAGCTATTGCCATTGTAAATGACAATGGCTCTTATTTATGCATTTACAAAACCTGCAAGTGTGTTTGCAGGTTTTGTAAACACATAAATAAAAGACATTGTAATTTACAATGGCAATAGCTTACCTTAGCGGCACCCACGATTTAGCTTTACACATCTTAAGGTAAAGCGCAGGTGCCGTGATAGCTTAAAAAGTAAAGCAATAGAAAAAATGTTTTTCTATTGCTTCACTTTTGAAACAATCGCAGAACCTCACTTTACCTTAAGATGGCCAAAGCGAAAGCGCAGGTGCCACCATTGTAACTAAAATAAGCAAATAGAATTATTTTTTCTATTAACTTACTTTTGTTACTATGGCGGAACCCGTGCTTTTGTTTTGAACATCTTAAGCTAAAGTGTGGGTGCTGCGGTTACTTTACAAGTAAACAAATAGGGGAAAAAAGCAAAAAGCTTTAGCGTAAGGTGTTAAAATCTAAAGTGCAGGTACAGCTGTGTTAAAAAAATAAAAAGTAATTAAAATTCAAAAAAAGTAAGTCATGCGACCGCGTTGAGCCAAAAAATATGAAAATAAAAGTGCAGGAGCCAATATACTTGTGGAGGGGTGCAGCGCTGGAAAAACAAAAAAATTAGGCATAGAGGGAGCGCATGTCTTGCCTGCAACAGCAGGCAGGACAAAGCTATTTCAGAAAATAGTGCTCAGAGGATGTAATTAACACCTTAGCCGCGGTGGGATTTACCGCGGTGCGCTGAGGTTTTTTTTAAACCTGCGTTACATGACGAGCTCAGCTCGTCATGAGTGTACGAGAGGTGTACCTCATGACGAGCTGAGCTCGTCATGAGCATAGAAGGGGTTAAAGCCTACCAAGCAGCAACACACGTAAGTAACAGGGGATGTCGCCATGGGTGGTTACAAAATGAGACAAGGAGGTACTAAAGAGGGACTACTAAGCCTATCGACCAATGACAAGCCACAGTGTCCAAAGGACAATGACACAAGCCCATGAAAAACATGGGTGGAGCTTCAAGTCCATACCTGAATACAGCATGCCTCACCGAGAAGCGCATGCGCTGCCCAGACTCAAACGGTAACGAAAATCATTAGCCAGCGTCTCTTCACAAAATGGAAATGTTAATGACAGCGAAATAGCCTGTTGGCTCAAGCACACAGTACACCACCTTTTTTTTGCAGGTGAAAAGTTACAAGCGACAGGTAACCAACTTTTTAGCACTCTTGATACAACGGATAAAGCATTGAACATATGAAATACAAATAGCCCTGCTAGAATCTCTGATGCAGCAATACAGCTACAATAAATTCAAGAATGAAGAGCCTCACAACTTATATGAAGCAATCTCAGTCGAACTAAACCAACATAGTTGCTTAAGTTCTCTACTCACGATCCATCTTGCTAGAGGAGGAATTCAAATAATCAAAAAGACTGAACAAGTTCAGTCTTGCAACGTGCATTAACTTGCAACGTAGAACAATCGCAGATATCTTTTGGTAAATCTGCATCAACGATAAAATCAGAAAATGCCCAAGCAAAGAACAGCCAACTACGATGCATGATGGAGATACAACATACCTCAAATACCTTTACATATTTAAACGCACCACTCTGGACTATAACATCTTCCGCTAAGTGCTCTTTAGGACTTGAAGAAGACTGTTACTCAAATGGAGGCCACAAGAGTTAAATACTTTAGCTAACTCGGCCGAAAAACGCTAAATGCCTTTCAAAACTCCAATAATATGAAAAAGAAAGAACCTTAGCAAGAAATTTGCAAAAGACAACAACCATAAGCCACAAAAATGTTGCAAACAAAATTTTTTCTAATATACGACTATAACAAAAATCTGGCAAGGAGTCAAAATTAGACAAAGAGTGTAAACGCACTAACTCGAAATCAAGTGGTCCCAGAAGAAACAAATACTGCCCAGCAAACCAGCTTTATTTCCGCCTAACAACAACCCTGGCGAATTGCCTCAAGTCTTGAGCACAGCAACTTCTAAAGGGCAAGGGCAAAACACAAAAGCAAAACGTAAAATGCACCAAAATACAATAAATCCAAACACTAAAGAAAAAAGTCACCAACCTGTATCACAGTTTCAAATCTTAAAAGGAAACATCAAAGATTCATGATCTATCATCACAAAGACACATCCTCCGCCATCTCAAAATTACTGGTACCAGATGAAGATCCAAGGCATCCTAATTCCTCATACATTGCAGCCGTTTAGTTTTGACTTTCTGTCTTGCAAGTAAAGAAATTAAGCTACATTAGTTTACCGGGGCATCAGAGGAGAATGGCAAATAAATTTTTAGCTGTCATAAGGCAAGGAAACGCTGGTTGGTCCAGATCTGCAGGAATCTTGGTAGCAGGCACTGACTTGAGGTTTTTCGGATACTGAAGTCTGATCTCAGCATCCCGATTGTGTTTTCAGTTGCCGGATTTTTGTTTTCCATGTGGTGTATTAGAAGAGTTTTACTGAAATCATCCAACGAGGCTTAGGTCTTGCAATAAGGATTCAATGTATTTTTAAATATTTAATATCATGCTGCCCATGATTAAGTTTACTGTTGTTCTATGGACCCACTTCCTCTTATGGAATTCCCTTGTTTTTAATTAAATTATTTATTTATTGCACTATGCACTTTCTGACATGAAATTGTATACTTCGCCTACCTTCAGCACCCTAAATGATATTTCTTTTCCATTTAGGCTTGAAGACAGTTAGAATGAATGCTCTGGTGAACTGTGTCTTTTTAATGTTCCAAATCGCTATTTGTGAGCATTTATGTATGTATGTTATACATGATTTTAGGAGTTGTACTTTTTTAGGTCACATTGACCGAAATAAAGTTTTTCTGAACTGAACTGAACAAATACATACACTCAAAAAGAGAAAACTTTTACAGCTCGAGAATCACTGTCATTAAGGAAATTCCCGAACAATACCCAGGTATATTGGTCCACTGCAAATAACCACACTAAATCATCCTTTAATTACAGTCACGAGAGATTTTAGATTAGAAAGTCTTCGAAAAGTGTTTCAAATGGCAGAGATGGTAACAAAGTTGGCTGCTGGAACTGGCTCCCAGGCATTTTAAATCAAATAACCAGACAATTTAATTCAATAACTTCACTACAATTAATTTATTTGGAACAGTATGAAGCCACAGCAAATGCAACTCTCTTGTCATGGACCGTAGTTGGAAATACTAAAATAAGGACAGACTTCTAGACTACCACCTTTGTTTTTTCCTATGAACCAGACTGAGGGACACACCACAGAGGGTCTTGCAACCCACATAAAAGTAGCACAATTATTTACAGCAAATAAAATAGAGTTCAATAACTAATTTATGTTAGTGATCTTAATCGAGAATTGGGCATCAGGCTAGCGGGCATCTGAAGTATTTTTAGTCAACCTCTACATAAACTTATCGTCCAAACTAAAGAAACAAAACATCAAGCCATCCTCACTAGTCTGGTGGAATTGAAATTACTACATAAGGATTGTCATTGGATACTTACGGGAGACTTCAATTCTAATCTAAATACCTGCATGACAAGGGGCACTCAGCATGGAAAATGCTATTTGGGAGATACCACCACAAAACACATGCCAATCGAGAAAAGACACAAATGGAGTACAGTTGCTGTCCATTCTAGAAAGCCTCTCCTTGTGTGCTTAAAAAAGTCAAATTTATTAGTGATCAACCCATGTCACATACTCCCAAATAACAAACTTTTCCATCCTAAAGCGTTATGAATGTTATCATTTTCCACAAATACTCACTATT
Organism: Lissotriton helveticus; assembly: GCF_964261635.1. NCBI lineage: Eukaryota > Metazoa > Chordata > Amphibia > Caudata > Salamandridae > Lissotriton > Lissotriton helveticus. Next base: position 1,235,659,594 of record NC_136067.1, read on the forward strand.
ACTAATACAAATGCTTATTTGGACAACGTTAAAGCTATAGCCCAAAGCAATCAAGACAAAAGCATAAAAAAGATTCCAAGGTGCAGGTTAGCCCTCTTCAAGATGATGGTGCTACCTTGTTTCTTCTATGTTTTCCAAAACTTTACTCTTCCTATCCACACTCTATGGTTTGCAGCCCTTAACCCCTTCCATGCGTTGGATGGCCCCCAGTTGTCCGACGTCATAGTGGGCGTGTGCGGAGGACGGCCGGGGGCCGTCCGAACCCCGCCCACTCATTATTTTGCCCGCACCACAGCAGAACTTGCGCCACGGTCAAGGGGTTAAGTTCATCATTCGTTCCTTTCTCTGGGTTGGTGCTCACCTCCGGATCACTTTTGTTGATTGTCTTCAACAAAATGACAGTAGAATAGAAATAGCTGACTTGCATTGCTACTATGTTGCCTCACAGGTGACAGTGATTAAAGACTGGTTCAGCAGGGGAGGGGACGACCCAACCTACAGAGTAGAACTGACCCTGCTGACACTTAACAGAATCATGGGTCTACTGTACGGCTCTCGAATACTTTATTCCCTCCCGGGAATTACCGGTTTTCCTGAACTGGAGGGTAGACCCGGTCTTACAGGACAGGAAGATAAAGTGAAGCAGATGACTCCTCTTTGGTAGGGTACATGAATGCAGCATACGGCAAGACTGGAGGGATTCACAAAATGGGACAAGATAGGGATTACCCAAGTTGGGGACGTCTGGTCAAGGAACCACATTCAGAAGTTTCAAGAAATACTGGAGCAGTATCAACTCTCCAGCATCCAATTCCACATTTACCTCCAACTTTGTTACGCCCTTACAGCCAATATCCCCTTAGACACTGACATTCCTGTTTTCAGCCCTCTTGAGGCTAAACTACTTGCTGGAAAGCTTAGCGAAGGCACAATTTCAGAAGTACCCCCCTCGCTGGTCATCAACTCCCCGGACCGGTCCCAGAGCCTAAGACAGAGGTGGGAGTTGGGTTGGGAGAACTAGACAACACAAATTGGTGGGAGGCAAGGATGGCCCCTTCAGAATTAGCTATCTCCACATGTCTCAGATTGGTCCAACTTAACTAGCTTTAGCTCATCTACATGACCCCTCCCCCCTCCCATCAGCTTCACCGGGCAGGCAGGATTACAACTGCTTCAGCTGTTCCTCATCGGGCGCAAACTTTTTCCCTTAGGGTCTGGTCCTGTCCTCTGTTGGCCCAATACAGGCAAATGATTAAATGAGAACTCGTCAGTCCTTGACTGGCCCCCTAGAACTTTCCCCTAGAGTCGCCCTATTGGGCCTACTGGAAGATTTGGGGGGGGGACCAAGACTGGAGCATATGTTCATTGGGGTTGCCACGCGGATCGCCAGTCGGGATATTACCTGGAGCCAAGAACCATGACTCAGTAGCTGCATGGCAGGCAGTGATGGACTGGTATGCTCAACAAGAACAGTCCATTTACACAGCCAGGGATTCACACAGAGGCATGGGAAGATCTGGGGAAAATGGTGGGAATATTATGGCTTGAGTGTGGATGGCTGATTAATTTATGTACATTTAAAGTGATGATGTCTCTACCATGGTTGTTTTGATTGTCTTGTCATTTGCGTTTTGTAATTAAACGATAAACTTGTTTATAAAAAAAATCTAAGATGGACATTTAAAGCAGATTTACAATTAGAAAAGTGGAAAACACACATTCTCCAGTATTGGTGTGTCTTTCATAGATTCACATGCCTGAATCATTCCTCGTGGTCGGAGTGGGAGTCCCACGGTACATAAAAAAATCAATAATTATGCACATAATAACCAAAATACCTTGGTAACATAAAACCAGGAAGTAAAGTAGCCCAAAGCTACCAGAAAAAAGTTCCACATCTATAACTATCATGGTCATTATACATAGTCCAAATTGCAGCCAATCAGGCAACAGCACCCACCAGAATGTTCTCCTCAGAGGCTCAGGCTCTCAGATTTTCTACCGCACGTCGTGTGAAGGGAGTCTCCCTGAGCTCTGCTCAGTCTTTCTCAATTCTTCAGCAATTTTATGCACTTAGGATATCTTCTTCCAAGAAATCTTTATTCAGACCTTGTGAGTCTTGTGGTAAGCTCCGGCTTTTCTCTGAAGATCCCCAGAAGAAATGCATTTACTGCCTGTACCCGGATCACCAGGTAGGAGACTGCAAGATATGCAGGACCTTCCCTCAGAAAACCCTCAGGGACAGAGAGGGGGGTTCTACTTCTGTGGTTACAGAAGCTTAAAGATCAGGACAATCCAGTTTCTGAGGTGGGAAGTATTGCCTCTGGGTCATCTGTGTCCTCTAGGAAGAGGGCAGCTATGGAGGTTTTGTCTTCTCCTGGGGCTAAGGTGGTGAAGTGACAAAAACCCTCTAAGGGTTCTGAAGTGCCTTCCACCTTAAAAAAGGCTACTCCACCTTCTAAAGGCAAGCCTCTGCCTTCCACGCCCCCTAGAAAGTCAGTGAAATCTCTACCTTCAAAGCTGACTTCTGAGAAGATTTTTCCTCAGAAAAAGACCCCATTGTTGACGACGTCGTCGACGAAGATTACCGTTGACGCGACGTCTACATCGACAGTGACCTTCTGGTCACCGAGGCCTCAAATGATTATGTCATCGGCTTCATCCCCGTTGACGCTGGTCTCTGTGTCTATGAAACCCATCTCATCGACGAGAGAGACAGTACCTATCATCGGCCTCCCGTCGAAAATGAAGGCTAGAAGAATCTCGTCGACGACGGCCTCGTCGACGACCCCCTCATCCTCAAAGGTTGCCTCGTCAACGGCTTCCTCGTCGACGGCGGGCTTGTCGTCGAGAACTACATCGTCGTCGACGGCCGTGTCATCGACGGCCGTTTCGTCGACGAAGACTACCTCGTCAACGAAGACCTCATTGTCGTCGAAGACAACTTCGTCGATGGAAACTTCCTCGTCGACGGTTTCACCTTTGGTTACAGCTCCATTGATGACGACCCCGTCGACAGCCCTCGCGTCGACGCAGAAACTGTCCTCTTGTACGGAGCTGCAGGTCTCGACAGCATCTACGGCTATGACATCTTCCCGTCTGCAACGACACCTTCTTTGTTACAGAGACGTGGTTCCAGCTAGAACCCCTGTCTCCATTGCATCTATCTCCAAATAAGGTACCTCTGCAGGTCCCTGAACAACTACTGGATTCAGAAATAAGTGAAGAGGACTCTGAGGTGGACGACAGGTCCCGAACGGCTAGAAGCCCTTCAGAATTGTACATCAAGTATCAGGAGGATGATCAAGATGAGCAGCCTTCTCCTGAGCCTTTGGCCCCACCTCCGGATACTATACCTTCAGCTCAGATGCCTCTAGCTTTACTGAACAATCTCCAACATATGCTAGACGACTATTACCGCCGGCTCCCTCCATCTGAATCGGCAGAGTCCGTTCGACCGACACCTGTTCCTCAGGCTTCCACCTCAGCATTCCGGTCTCCTCGACCACCTTCGCCGGTACTATCACATCATTCTCCTGATGCAAATTCATCGGATGATGATAGGGAAGAGGGTGAAGTAGACGAAAGATCTCTTATGTCTGAGTGGGATGAGTACCAAATCCAAACCCCTTCTCCTTCAACTCCCGCTGATTCTCCTCCAGCGGATATCGGCGGCTTCCACCTCCTCATGGAAAAGGCAACGCAAAGATTCCTTCTTCCCATGGAGACGAAAAAGGATGAATGCTTCCTGTACGATTTTAAGGATCAGCCAAGGAAGCTGATACGGGAGATACCCATTATAGATTTTATATGGAAGGAGGGGTTGACGGTAATGGCATCTCCTGGGTCCATCCCTCCAGTTTTACCCCGGTTAGACGAGAAGTATAAAGCACCAGAAAATTCTCCGGCATGCCTTATAGGGTACCCAAAGGCTGACTCTGTAATTGTACAAGCTGCTCAAAGACGGTCTAGGAATCCGTCGTCTCCGATCACAGCCCCACCTAACAGAGATGGCGGATGGTTAGACTCAATTGGAAAGAGAGTCTCCACCATGGCTGCAACAACAGTCCGGGCAGCCAAATCACTAGCCATCCTGGGTCAGTACGACCGACAAATGTGGTCAGACATCTCACCATATATCGACATGTTGGCAGAACCTTCGAAAGCTGAAGCTCTTAAGATTTTACAGGAAGGGGAGCGTATCTCTGCGGAGATTATAGATTCGGCAATGGATGTCGCATCCACAGGTTTCAGACAGCTAGCGGGTGCTGCCGTTCTGGGTAAGCAAGGCTGGTTGAAGGCTACATCTTTTCGCCAGGAGGTCCAGGCAAAGATAATTGACATGCCATTTGATGGAGAGTCTTTGTTCGGTCAACACGTAGAAGAAGCCCTACAATCCATTAAAAAAGACACTGAGACCGCTAGGACTCTCAGTACTTTACCATTCCGTAAGCCGCCCTTTCGGGGTCCAAAAGGACGTGGATCGTTCTCCAATCGAGGGAGTTACAGCCAACAGAAATCTTACCAATCGTATCAAGGAAATCAGCGATACCAGTCACTTCCTATTCGCAAAATAAAAGGAAGCCTTCCTACTGCGGAAGGGATTCAAATGAGAAACAATGAAAACTGCCACCTGCCACCACTTCTACCTCAGTCCTGTGTAAAAGTTGGAGGAAGAATCTCACAATTTTACTCAAACTGGCCCTCAATAACTTTGGACACCGTCTTCCACACAGCCTAGATACTGTGTAGACTAATCACTACAAGTTTGAAAAAAGATGTGTATTGCCTTGGAAGTTGTTGGATTCATAGTTTCACAGATCATCACCATGAGCGTTCCAAGTAATCACTGCCCAGCCCTCCCATCACACCCTAACCACTATTCGTATCTCATTTCATCTTGACAGTGTGTGAGCTTGCTGCCTCACCTAGGCTGAAGCTACTGTAAGGTAACATGTTTTCTCTCCCCATTCTGAACCACCGCCCACCCCACTTCCAGCAGCAATGTCTCCACACCCCTGAAACCCAGTAAAAGAAGATTACTGCTCAACGATTCTTAACCACTTTCATGCTAATGACAAGGTCAGCTCGTCATGCAGTACACTGGAGCTGTGCTTATGACGAGCTGACCTTGTCATGAACAATGGGAAATGAAGGTCTTCAGCGCAGGACGGGAAAAGCCTTAGCAGCCAAGGTGTTAATTTCATGGTCATAACTACCCTTGAATATACAACAATACCTACTTCTACTCCCGTCCTTAAAAAAAAAAGAAATTGTGTTAACTACCTCCCTATAATTGCCACCATATTCACTAATGAGCTAATCTTCTTTAGGGTTAACTGATGCCAAACAATTCTTGCTTCACCCCTCCAACACAAAGCCCCAAAAACGTATGCCCTAGGTGTGATCTATGTCCTTTATTTACAAATCTGTATCCCATTACGATGCCATCAGAGTCTCAAGAACACTCTTAAAAACTACAAAGGAATATCAACCAGATTTCATATTACAAGAGTGTTTTTATTTTGTGGTGGGGAGGATTGGGAGGGTAGAAGCAAAACAGGAGGTGTGTGGTGATGTGATAAGTGTTAGGATCAGTAATAAAACATACAATTCTCTACTAGATATGCATTGTTTATGCATTGTTTAAGTAAAGCTGTGGGTTTCCAGCAGTCAAATCATGTGCCACTGAGACAGCAACATGTGCTGCCTTACTTGACTAAACTGTAAATGACTGAAGCTATGATGATGGCTCATGACATTTCTGAAATGATTTATTAACAAGAATGTATTACATTTTTTCCAGATGGTAACTATGAAAACCTAGTAAAAGAACAATAGCTATTGTACTAGTTCCTTGAAATAAGACATTATTTACATGGTAAGTGTATTTATTATCGGGGTAACCTGCTAACTTTATCAGACTAGACCTTGAATAACCTGTTGATCAATCGACATTTAAGGACACCTTTTGTCAAGCTCAGAGGGCCATCTTGCTATGGAATCTAGGAGAAATCAACCTGTCAAAAGTATGACACAACTAATGCTTTAAAAACCTTTGTGCATCGGTCCCTAAACTCTCAGAATACTTTTGTAGCTAATCGCACCACTGTTTTGGATTCTTCCTGTAACATTTTGTAACTTACGGTCCTGACTGCTGGTCAATGTCGGCTCCTTTCTGAACAAGGACAGGGATTACTTCATGGTGCTTGTTCAAGACTGCCACTGTCAATGCAGGACGGTCGTCATTGTTCGAACAGTTTGGGTCTGCTCCCTGCAAGAGATGAGAAACAACTGGTTTGCTATCAAAAGAAAAAGGTTCTTACTTTCATGAAATCCTGGCATATAAATAAAAATCTAAACATACAGATCAATAACTGATTCATAAGTCAAGGGATATTAGTGGCAGTGCCAAGATTTAAAGAATACAATCAATTTCCATCAATGTAAACCATAGTTTTATGAAATACAATAGGTTTCTCAGCCAAAATCGCATCTGCTTTCAATCTGGGCCACTTTGCAATTGATGTGAAAGTAACTCTTTGCTAAACTGATTGATCAGTTTTGAATGTAAAGATAAGCTGCTTTAATTTTGGCCATGGCACACTTATTCAAACCTAAATTCTCAAAATATCTATTTTTGCTTGGTAAGAGTGAGAAAATGCCGATAAAATGACAGATATATGCTGGTCTACATTGTGAATGACTCAAAAATCAGAAATAAAATTCAAGTGCATAAATAATCAATACCATAGTCTTGCTTACATTATGCACAAGCTGTTTGCATGTGCAACTCAGACTTAAATATGCAAATATCAAAGTTTTCCATTTCATGTTGATTTCTCAAATTAATTTATTCTCACAGTTTTAAGCATCAGTAAGTAAGTCAACTTCTGTGGGTGATGAAAAGGACTTCCTAGGGACTGTTTAACGTTACAACGCATTCCTTTTCCACGCAGCCTTAACCACCCAGATGCCTTACCACGCATAGTAAGTATATATGTTCAAATGTATAAGCTAAGTATATATAAATATATCACGAAGTCGCTAACGTGTAATTATACGTAGGTGCAACACACAAAGAGATGCAGTCGGTCATGTGACTATAGTTAGGACCAGGTTTCCTTAGGAAAAACATTTTTGAGTTTGCTAATAACGTTGATGTTGTTTGACAAATCTTCATATAACTTTCCAAACAAAAAGTTAATCAACCTCAGTTCCTTCTTGGAAGGTTTCTCGGTGATCTGTCAAGGGGGACCAGGAAAAAGGCTGGTCCCAAAACAAGTTTTCCCTCTACAATTCTCATAGGAATTTAAGACACAGCTACAGCAAACGGATGAAAGTAATTACACCAGTTTTTGCAGAAAGATAGATCTTTACCCAGAAAGAGTGCTTAATGTAACTTGGTGTAAATCGATTGAGTACTTTATGAGAAACTAGCAGCCCGTCCCGACGTTGTCCGGGTATGAATTGCCGCCGGCCAGTAGTATATTGTTTTGTAGGATTTCGTTTTGATAGCATTTCTTATCTGTGACAGGCCTGTGAAACGCTCCGATTCACAGTGCACTGCTGATGCACTTAAGAGTGCACGTTCAGTAGTGTGTGAACTCGAGTTTCCCTACTTTATTTTTCCTTGCAGTATTATATAGCGCGAACTCGACAACATGGCATGAGCACAATTTACATTACAGAAGAACACATTCATTTGTGGTAGGCACGGGGAGACAAAGCGATTTGCCTGGAATCACAGGATGTTGAGCTTATGCCGAGATTCGAACGTAGCTCCCCAGCTCTAAAGTTCGCAATTCTAGAACCTGTGGCGGGAGGTGTGTCTAAAAGTGTATGTTGGTGCTGGCCATCAATGAGAGAGACCTGTGCATTTTTCAAATCGGTGGTGAAAAAATATGAGTATGTTGCTGGAGATGTGGGCCGCCGTGCCACCAATGTACTTACCGGGGGAGGGTAAACACCCATTATTCCGCAACTTTCTTTCCGCACACCATCACTCCGCATACTTTCATTACTAGAGTACCATGACTCCGCAATGCCATTATAACGCATGGCATTACATTTTATATGCTTTTACCACGCATATATTTACAACGAAATTCGTTGTAAATGCATGAATGGTAAAAGCATGGTTTTTTAATGTTTGGATAAGGTAAGTATGGGTATAGGGGTATAGGTTTTGGGGTACTGAGGTATATGTTTTGGGGTGTTTGGGTATTTTAAGGGTTCAGATATAGTTTTGGGTTATGGGGTACAGGGGTAGTTTTAGGGTTTAGGGATAGGTATGGGTTTTGGGGTACAGGGGTATTTTTAGGGTTCAGGGCTAGGTTTGGGTTTTGGGGTATAGGGGTATTTTTAGGGTTCAGGGCTAGGTTTGGGTTTTAGGGTACAGGGGTATTTTAAGGGTTCAGGGCTAGGTTTGGGTTTTGGGGTGCAGGAGTATTTTTAGGGTTCAGGGCTAGGTTTGGGTTTTGGGGTACATGGGTATTTTAGGGTTCAGGGGTAGGTTTGGGTTTTGGGGTACAGGGTTATTTTTATGGTTCAGGGCTAGGTTTGGGTTTTGGGGTGCAGGGGTATTTTTAGGGTTCTGGGGTAGGTTTGGATTTTGGGGTACAGGGGTATTTTAAGGGTTCAGGGCTAGGTTTGGGTTTTGGGGTACAGGGGTATTTTAGGGTTCAGGGGTAGGTTTGGGTTTTGGGGTACAGGGGTAATTTTAGGGTTCAGGGCTAGGTTTGGGTTTTGGGGTACAGGGGTATTTTTAGGGTTCAGGGGTAGGTTTGGGTTTTGAGGTACAGGGGTATTTATAGGGTTCAGGGCTAGGTTTGGGTTTTGGGGTACAGGGGTATTTTTAGGGTTTAGGGATAGGTTTGGGTTTTGGGGTACAGGGTATATTTATAGGGTTAAGATGGGTTAGTGTTTAAGGGTGTTGGGGTATTTTAAGGAGTAAGTGTGGGTTATGATTATGGGGTGCAGGGGTATTTAAAGAGAGCAGGGTGGACATCCGGAGCTGGAATGTACAGAACCCGGTAAGAAAAAACAGTGAAATATTGGGCACAACGCTCGCTTTTTTTCCGTAATCCCGCGCCCCGCACACACCCACGCCCCCAGCACACGATATGAGACATGGCATGAAGGGCGGAAGGTACCACACGCCCCCATCGTTTGTCACGCCCCCAGCACACGCCCACAGCACAACGCAGACACGCCCACAAGGGACTACTTTGCTGGCACGGTTCTTTTACCTTTTAAATGTATATGGTGGGCGTCTGCATAGCCTATGTCCTTCTGCTGCAACTGCTCTTTCCAACGCTGTATTGGGTGTTGTGATTGGTGCTGTGGTTCCTGAGATTACCCGCCTCAAAGGTTTGGGCTCTCTCTTTATTATATTACTATAGATAAAGGTTCAAATGCTAAAGATATCTAGAGACACAGGAGTACCGCAAGACCGGTAGATAAAAATATAATATCTGATTGGCTGCCTCACTTGAAAAAGGATGTTTGGAAGCCATTTTAGGACTTGGGGACTCAGTCCACGATGTGATATACAGTTGTGGGTGCCCTGAGTAGAGCCGTATCACCTACCTAAGAAAACAAAAGTGAACACAATGAGAGCGGGATCCCCGCATTGCCATTAAAAATGTGGGCTGTGGGTGCCCGGGTAAGAACTGGGCACTCCAAATATTCTAACAAATAAAATTAAAAAATGTAGTCATGGCCTCGCCACTTCACTCATTAATTATTCACTGCTCCTTGCCTAGAACGCCGCAGAATACCCTGCATGGGATTTGTTTTTAAATGTTTTGATGCCCCAAGGAGGGGCACAGGCACCACCAACAAATTAGTGAGGGGGATGCAAGGAGCACAGCAGCACCACAGGAAAGATTTTTAAAAATGTATTTCTCCTGGGTCACTGAATGCTTGACCACAGGAGAGTTCACCATCAGTTTTAAAGCACAAGTTACTTACCTTCGGTAACGATATATCTGTAAGAAACAGTAGTTAGTGTTAGATTCCTTACCTTAGAATATCCCCAGGCATCAGACTGGATCCAGAAAGTTTTGCGTAGCAGTACCCCTGCGCGTCGGTAGGCGTCGTCTGCGGCTCTGCGTCCGTCGTCAGCGTTGTGATCGCCAGGATGACATCGTCGAAGCACTTACACGTCGCCCTCGCGCGCTGACGTCAGTTCTTGTACACAGCTTTCCGCGCCAGGAACGCATAGCCATGCCAGAGACCGACACTGGTGCCATGAAACTAGGGCCCTCAAAGGGAGATACCTTAACCCTAGATATCGGTTCGCAGAACGGGGAGGATGGGTGGGGCGGTAAGGAATCTAACACTAACTACTGTTTCTTACAGATATATCGTTACCGAAGGTAAGTAACTTGTGCATCTGAAAGAAACAGGTTAGTGTTAGATTCCTTACCTTAGAATAGATACCCCAGCAATACCAACCCCCGTGGTGGGTCTGCGAACCAAGATCACACCAGAAAGTCCTGGAGAACGGAATGGCCGAAAAAGCCATCTCTCCGGACTTGGCTGTCCAGGCAGTAGTGTCTAGCAAACGTGTGCAGCGAAGCCCACGTAGCTGCCTGACAGATGTCCTACAAGGGGACTCCCCGGCCCAGGGCAGTAGTAGCCGCCGTGGCCCGAGTGGAATGGGCCCTCAGCCCAACAGGAGGCTCCTTTTTCGCCAAGGAGTAACAGACCTTGATGCACAACACGACCCACCGAGAGATAGTCCGCTTGTTCACCGCCCGTCCCTTCTTTACGCCCACGTAACCAACAAAGAGCTGGTCGTCCATCCGGAACTGGCGTGTGCGGTCTAGACAAAAGGAAAGCGCACATTTTGGGTCCAGACGGTGGAGCCTCTCTTCCTCTTTCGAGGGATGCGAAGGCGGAAAGAAGGTGGGCAAGGTGATGGACTGCCCAATATGAAAGGCTGTAACCACCTTGGGCAGGAAAGAAGGACGAGTTCTCAAGACAACTTTGTCCGGATGGACAGAGAGGAAAGGAGATTTAGAAGATAGAGCCTGGAGCTCACTCACTCTCCTGGCAGAGGTGATGGCAACCAGGAATGCAGTCTTAAGAGTCAGAAGACGAAGAGGGCAATTGTGAAGTGGCTCAAAAGGAGCGCACATCAAATAGGTTAGAACAAGGTTTAAGTCCCACTGAGGCATCACGAAAGGAACAGGAGGAAACATGTGCGTGATGCCTTTCAAGAATGTATTTACAACAGGGGACTTGAAAAGAGAAGGCGGATCAGGAAGCCTCAAGAAGGCTGAAATGGCAGAGAGGTAGCCCTAAATAGTGCCCAGAGCAGAGCCCTGCTGGGAAAGAGAAAGAAGAAAGAGGAGAACCTCTGAAAGGGGGGCAGAAAGTGGATCCACAGCCTTTGCTGTGCACCATGCCACAAATTTGTTCCACCTGCAGGCGTATACCGATTTTGTGGAGGGACGTCTGGCTGCCAGAATCACATCACAGACTTCAGGAGGGAAGTCAAATGGCCTCAACTGCCGCCGCTCAATCTCCACGCATGGAGGTGGAGGCTGGACAGGTTCGGGTGGAGAACCGTCCCCTGCTGCTGCGACAGAAGGTCCTCCTGAAAAGGCAGACAAATCGGGGGATTGACTGACATGCTGAGTAGCTCGGGATACCAGTACCTTTGTGCCCAGTCCGGCGCCACAAGGATGACTTGGGCCCGGTCACGCCTGATCTTCTTCAGCACTCTGGGCAGAAGTGGTATAGGCGGAAGGGCATACAACAGACCGCAGCTCCACTCGCGACGAACAGCGTCTCCGAGCAACAGCCGCCTTGGAAATTCCAACGCGCAGAACTGATGACATTGTGCGTTCTCTCCTGTGGCGAATAGATCTAACCAGGGCTCTCCCCACTGCTGAAAGAGGCCTTGCGCCACATCCGATTTCAGACCCCGTTCGTGATCCATCATGCACCGGCGGCTGAGTTTATCTACCCTGGCGTTCAGGGAACCTGCCGTTCAGGGAACCTGCCAGGTGTTGAACCACCAGTGTGACGCACTGGTGTTCCAGCCATTGCCAGAGGTGCAGAGCCTCCTGACAAAGGGTCCACGACCCTACCCGCCCTGTTTGTTGCAGTACCACATGGCGGTGGTGTTGTCCGTGAACACCTGCACTACACTTCCCCGGTCAGAGGGAAGGAATGCTTTCAGTGCAAGCCGATCGCCCGCAGCTCCAGAAGTTGATGTAGCGCCGGAACTCCGCTGGAGACCAGAGGCCTCTGATCTCCGCTTCTCCTGTGGGGCCCCCCTGCCCTGGAGGGACGCATCCGTCACAACTATGTGCTCTGGTTGGGGTAGGGAGAGGGATCTGCCGCTGACCCAATCGTGGTCCGTGAGTCACCACTGCAACTGTCTCGCAGTACCCTCTGAGATCCGGACGTGGTCGGACAGGTTGCCCTGATGCTGGGCCCACTGAAACTTCAGGTCCTAATGGAGAGCCCACATCCGCCACCTGGCGTGATGCACCAGGCGGATGCAGGAGGCCATCAGCCCCAGAAGCCGCAGCGTCAACCTGACTAAGACTCGGTATAAAGGCTGAAAGATCGGAATCAGAGCCTGAATATCCCGAACCCGCAGTTCGGGAGGATAAACCCGAAACTACGCTGAGTCCAGAACCGCTTGGATGAAGAGGAGCTTCTGAGAGGGGCACAGGTGTAACTTCGGCACATTAATGGAGAACCCCAGCAGGTGCAGGTGGTCGGCCTAGTCTGGAGGTGGATGACGACTGTCTGGGGCGAGCCCGCATTCAACAACCAGTCGTCGAGATAGGGGAAGACTGAGACCCCTGATCTGTGCAGATGAGCTGCGACCACCATCACTTTCGTGAACACCCAAGAGGCGCTGGTAAGGCAAAAGGGGAGCACGGTAAACTGAAAGTGCTTGTGGCCTACCGTGAACCGCAGGTAATGACGGTGGCCCGGCAGGACGGGGATATGGAAATATGCGTCCTGCAAGTCCAATGCTAACATCCAGTCTCCAGGGTCCAGGGCAGCTAGGACCTGAGCTAAAGTCAGCATCTTGAACTTCTCCTTCCAGAGGAAGCTGCTGACGCTCCGGAGGTCCAAGATAGGGCGTAGGCCTCCTTTGCCCTTCTTGGGTACCAGAAAGTAGTGGGAGTAGCAACCACGTCCTACTTCTGGCCCAGGAACACGCTGAATGGCCCCCTTGGCCAAGAGGGCCGTAACTTTCTCCTGCAGAAGTTGCAAGTGATACCCCGACAAGCGGTGGTACTGCGGTGGCATGGCTGGAGGGGTCGCCTCGAAGGGGAGGGAGTAGTCCCTTCGGACGATTTGCAGCACCCACCTGTCCGATGTGATGGTACTCCAGTGGAGGAGGTGATGGCGAACCCTGCCCCCCATTGGCGTCGAATGGGCCTGAAAGCTCGGACTAGGAGGGCTTTGAGGCCGATTCTGCAGGGGCGGATGTGGACTGACCTTGCCGTTGTCCCCCGGCACCGCCACGGCGGTTACCACGTCCGCGTTGAGGTTGGTTCTGCGGCCTGTGGCTAGCTGGACGTGTGGGGCGCCCCTTCCTTGGCCACGAAAGGGGCGAAAGGAGGAAGTTTGCTGGCGTTGGCCAAGGCCCAAGGACTTGGCCGTAGCCCTGGAGACCTTGAAACGCTCCAGCGCACTGTCCGCCTTGTCACCAAAGAGGCGACGGCCATCAAAAGGCATGTCCATGAGGGTGGCCTGGACATCCCCCGAAAAGTTGGTGGACTTCAGCCCTACCCAGCGAGTCCGTGGTATCAAGTCCACACCGTATCGAGTAGCGTGCTGCATCCTGTCCCTTCGCTAGGGCTTGGGTAAGCTTTGCCTGGACCTCCACCGGGCACTACCGCAACACTTCCGCAACCATATCCCACAGAGAGTGGGTGTAACGGCCCAAAAGGCAGGCGGTGTTGACAGACCGCAACCCCAAACTCAGGGAGGAGAACAGTTTCTTCCCAAACTGATTGTACTTTTTGGATTCCCGATCCGGAGGAGCGGTCGGGAAGGTGGTCTGGGATGTACAGGCCCGGATCACCAGGCTCTCGGGGGTGGGGTAACCGGAAAGGAAGCTGGGGTCGCCCGGAGCGGTGGCGTCGGGCCACATTCCGACCTACAGGGAGGCCTGTAGCGGGCTTGGACCAAGTGCCCAACAGAACGTCGGTGAGGGCTTCGTTAAATGGCAGGAGAGGCTCCGAGGAGCTTGCCTGCGGTTTGAGGTGCGGTTTGAGCACCTCAATGAGGAGGTTAGTCCTCACGGCCGCGACATGGAGCTCAAGAGCCAAGGCCTTGGCTGCCATAGTCAACACCACGCTGTAAGCAGCACCCTCCTCCGTAGCCACGGTAGGAGGGGAAACAAATCCAGTGTCGGGCAAAGTGTCCAGACCACTGGCCTCCCCCAGCTCGTCTGCCCAGTCCTGGCGGAACTGGCACTGCAGTGCCAGAGGGTCCTCAGAACCCTCCCAGTTCTCCTCGCCATCCATCTCCTGATAGTCAGGGAAAAATGATGGATCCAGGTCGTCGGTGAAGGGCTCACCGATCGGCGTCAAGGGTGGCGCCGGTCCGACGCCGGACCCGGAACGGGGCTGGAACCAGGGATGACGTCGTCCGGGGACGGCGTCGGGGGCGACACTCTTGGTGACGGCGCCAGCGGAGGGGTGGTAAGGTCGACTGGCGACGTCACAGATCCAGGCCTGGATCCCGAGGAGCCCTGCGGCGCCAGGACCAGAGTCGTCGACGGCGCCGGGGTCGAAGCACCCGACAGCGCCGGGGCCGGAGCCGCCGGCCCGCTAGGGCTCCCAGATGGACCCGTGGCGGGTTCTGACGGGGGGAAGTGCGACCTCATGGCCGTGAGGAAAGCACTAATCTCCTGCGGCGTTGCGTGCAGCCCAGGGACCGGCGGGTATGGAGCTGGACGCGGCGCTTGTGGCTCTGGCAAAGACGCGTGGGCGGTGTTGCCCGAACCCCCCACCGCATCGGGCGAGCGTCGGGGGGAGCGGGAAGAGCGATGACACGTCTTCGACTTCTTTTTTAAGTGCCTCGACTTACCTGAGGACTTGGAGCCCGACGAGTGGTGTTGACTCGTCGAGCGGCGACTGGTCCCTCGACCTCCTCCTGGACCGGGCTCTCGAACGGCGCGGGGCCGACTGCCGGAGCTCGAGTCGCTTACGGGTTCCGCTCCCGCCTAGCCTTCGAGGTCAAGGCCCGGCAGTCGGGACACGACGTGTCATCATGGTCGGCCCCGAGACAGTAAAGGCACCGACGATGGGGGTCGGTCACCGACATCAAGCAGTGACAATCCTCACAAGGTTTAAACCCGAGCATCCCTACCGGCACTGCGAGTAGAAGATCGACTCGAGAAGTGATCCAAAATAGATCAAAAGGTTAGTCAAAAAATGACTAAGAGTACTGTCCTTCCCGGATCTGCCTTGCTGGCGCGAAAAAAAGAAGAACTGACGTCAGCGCGCGAGGGAGGCGTCTAAGTGCTCCGACGACGTCATCCTGGCGATCACGACGCCGACGACGGACGCGGAGCCGCAGACGACGCCTACCGACACGCAGGGGTACTGCTACGCAAAACTTTCCGGATCCAGTCTGACGCCTGGGGACATTCTAAGGTAAGGAATCTAACACTAACTTGTTTCTTTCAGATATATGTTCTTCAGCTGAAGTGCAGGGACCCCTTATGGTTGGTTCTATGGCTTGATTTTGTGACCGGAAGAGAGTTAAAGAAAGACTAAAACACATATTTATAGTTTGGGAATAAAAATGCTTTATTATAAATATTTTGTGACAATTATTATAATGTGTTACCATGTGTGCCATCTGTAATGAATACATTGGAATACGGGTATTGAAAAATTACTTTGACAACATTTATGACAAATCCAATAGGTCTGATTTATATTAGTTGATGTGCTGACCCAACTAAAGCCAATAGGCTAATCTTTTACATTTTGGTGTTCTGACTCTTTGACAAAGTCAGTAGGTCTGCCTTACATTAAGTGACATCTCTTTATATTATTATGTTACGTTAAAAAAATCTGGAAATTCACAGAAAAAAACAAAGGTTAAAGTGACTTAGTTGAAAATATCAGTTAAAACGAAATATTTTAAACTAAAAAATAAACACTGAAATTCACCAGTTGTAGTTGAATGAAGTAACTGTAAAGAATTCCCTTGCCATGCAATGCTTATGACGTTGCATAGAACATCACTTATGATGAGTAATAAACCATCTCTGATAACATCTGGAATTATATTATTGACTTAACAAGTCTGTAGCCGATTATATCAGCCTTGTGAACCATTTGCTATCAGACGTGAAGATTTTCCTTGTGGAACATGTCTTAAAGAAAGAATTACTAGATGCTAGGCCTGTCAGCCTTAGCATGGTCTTCTCCCAAATCTTTGCCAACTCCCCTCCTATGTTTTGCTGAATTTGTTTTTGTTGGCCTTAGGACTATGTGCACTTTACCACTGTTAACCAATGCTAATGTGATTGTGCTCACTCCTTAAAATAGGTTTACAGCTGATTGGCATATCTAGCTTACTTATAAGTCTCTAGCAAAGTGGTATAACATGTCCCCAGGGCAGATAAACTAAATGCTACTAGTGGGCCTGCCACGCTCATTGTGCCATCTACTTAAGTACCCCCTTAAAATATGTATCAGGGCAGCCATTGAAGCGTGTATGCAGTTTTAAACTGCTAATTCAACTAGACAAAATATTCCCTTTGCCAAGCCTAAACCTTCATTATTATTATGTGTAAGTCACCATTAAGATGGGCCCTAGGCAGTCCATGGGGCAGGGTGCATTGTAATTAAAATTAAGACATGTACTTTTAAATTTCACATGCCCGGGTAGTGAAAAACTCATCAATTCATTTCTCACTACTGTGAGCCTACCTTTCCCATAGGATAACATTATGTTACTTTATTAACTTTAATAAGTGGTAACTTTTGTGTGGGAGCAGATAGAAATGGCATGTTTGTTTTCCAGGAAATTATAATTTAAAATCCTCTAATAGTAAAGTAGCATTTTGAATCACAATTCTGAAAATGCCATCTTTAGAAAGTTGCCATTATTTTTATCCTGATTATTTTGTGTCTGCAGCCTGTTTCCTGGGTCATATGTCTAGGTATAGTTGGCAATTGGTCTTTGTGCATTTTTCCAAGACAGCCACACAAAAGAGGGACTAGGTGTAGGCACTGTGGCCATCCAAGGCAGGTTGGGGGGTGGAGCTGTGCATAGTCTACTTGTACTTAAAAGACATTTTCTCAGCTCTCATACAAAGAATTTCAAATTAGCCTACTATGACTGCAGGCAAACTGGTTCCAAGGCTGGGAGGAAGGACATTTCAGACACTTCTGTGGGGGTAGGGGAATGGAGGGCTCCATGAGTTTCATTAATTCAAAAAAGCTTTATTCGACTTTTACAGCCATAAAAGCAATGTGCAAATCAGCAAATACAATTAAATATAAAAATCACAGGTATAAAAGCCAGTACATCATTAAAAAGACTAAGTTGCATCCCCAGCAGAAAATACAGGCGATAAAATGGTTAAAAACATCAAGTTAAAAAGATAAAACCTTTAAATGTGTGCATATTACAACATTATAAAAGATCAATATTGTTGTTCAAATACTCTGAGCAATGAGGCGAGCCCTCAGGATCCATGTCCAGCCTAAACATTTTGCCATAGCTAGTGCAATAGGTAATGATGTATCATTAAGCAAGATGCGTTCGGCTTCCACAGCCACCCTTGTCCCCAGGGACCTACAGATTGGTAACAGCCAGGCCCGGCGCAGAGCTATATAGGCATCACAAACAAAAAGAATATGAGCCGTAGACTCGTTTAAAGATCCACACCCAGGGCACTTAGTAAGAGATTGGACTGACCATTTAATTGTAAACAGTCTCACCGGGAGCGTTCCCACCCTGAACTGGAAGTACAGTTTACGGTCCATGGGTTTAGTAATCGCATCCCAGTAGGGTTCCATCCTCAGGGCAGCTTTATGGTCCAGGAAGAGGCTTGTGAGGGAAGTGGATCCTTGTTGTCTTGCATTTCTTTCCTGAAACCATTCCCAGTATTTATTCTTTAGCACAGCTTTCAATGGGAAGTTAGAGTTTACAGGATCAATCCACAGCAAAATCAACCCCAGCTCTCCTAATAGGTTATGAACTGCCCACAACCATTTCATACGATGTAATGTATCACTCCTAATGATTACTAAGAAGCCCTGTGCATAGCCTGCAAGCTCAGGTGTAGACCATAGTCTCCTCCAGTACAGAAGGGGACGCAATTTGGCTATTGCTGCAATAGGTTTCTTACCTAGATCAAATAACAGTGGGCAGATGGGGGTACTCTGGGGAAGTCTAGTAATGTTTCTTAGAAACCTATTTTCAGAAATAGTAAGAGCTAGGAGGTTCTCGCATCCCCAAACTTCTGAACCATATAGTGCTGAGCTAACAGCTTTCAAATTATAAATTTCAAAGGGCTGGGCTAATGGGTTTTAAAGTAAGAGAGATTATGTTCCTGACAGAGAGCCCCCGAGATCTGTCTAAGCTTGAGCGATGCTAAATCAATTTGACGATTCCACTTCATACTTGCTAGAAAGTTCACTCCTATATAAGTGAACTCATTTACTAAGTCTAGTGGACCATCCTTCATATTAAAACCCCTAAGATTTGCCTTACGGGCATTGAATGCCATTAGCTTCGTCTTAGACACGTTGACCTCCAAGCCCCTCTGACAGCAAAAGTCCTCAAAGACTTTTAGTGCCTTCTGGAGCCCGTTAGGGGTCTTGGAAAGGATCAACGTGTCGTCGGCAAACATCAGAATTGGTACCGTCGATTAAGCTAATAGGTCAATAGTTCCCCGGGCATGCTTTGACACCTTTTTTGTAGACAGGGATAATTTCCGCACTTTTCCAAGACGCGGGAATTGGCACTCCTTGTGCAATCGCATTAGATAGCAGGAGAATGTATCGACTCCAACTAGATTTGTCATGCAAAAAAATGTCGCCTGGGATGCCATCGGGCCCTGGTGCTTTCCCCGGTAGAATAGAGTTCAATGCTGACTCAACTTCCCTCATAGTAAAGGTTTCTCCCGAGTACATCACACTTGCATGTACAATTTCCCCCACTTCAGGGGCAGAAGCATATTGGGGCTTAAAATGATTAACCCAGGCAGATACAGAGACATGATTTTGGGGGCGCTCAGCTCGGTCCCCCGTTGACCATTTATATATGTGCCAAAACTGCTTAGGATTTTTTGAGGCACACACGTCCCTCAGAGCGTGCCACCTTTTAGCATCCCAAGCTTTCTTGGCCTTTACTTGTTTAGCCTTATAAAGAGTTCTCATCTCACGGACCCTTGATGGGTCACCCCCTCTTATGGCTCTCCCAAGGGCCAGGCGTGCCTCCCGGCATTCATCGTTATACCATCGTCCCTCTTTCTGGCTTGAAACCTTGGGAAGCTTTCCCTTCTTCTCAAAGAATGAACGCAAAAGATTTAAAAAAGCGGTATGGGTGCTCACTATACTGCCTTGATCTCCTTTCTGATATACACAAGCCTCAAGTTCTTTGGTGGCGAGATCCTGGCTCTGTGCTATGTTGTCTAGCAAGGTTGGAGCTTCTTTTACCTGTACCCATTTAAGTATCCTTAGGTCGTTCGTGGGAACAACTTCGCCAAGGTAATTCCTATCAACTAAACGAGAATCTATAATATGATAAGACCAAAGCAGAGAACAGCAGAGCGGATTATGGTCACTTTCGAGCCTAGCAGTGACCTTCATGTCCTCCACCAAGCACCACAGGCTCGGGCTTACCAAAACATAATCAATTCTGCTTACAAAGAGCCCATTATTAAACGTATTTGCTCCAAGCCTATCTGATTCGGTATGCCCATTCAAAGCCCTTAGGCCCTGTTCCATACAGATACTATTTAATTGGATAGCCACATCAGTCCACTTTCTAATAGGCTGCAGATCCAGTGGTGGGACCCCCCCATTTACTATCATCAACCTCAATCCAGTGGCCATCTTCTTCAGTAAGGGGTTCAAACGAAGTATTGAAATCACTCATTATTATTACCTTAGAAACGTCAGGTAGAGTGTCAAGGAGCTCCTCAAGAGCCGCTAAAACTCCTGATCTTTTGCCCCTTGTACCCCTGACGTAGATGTTAAACAAGACGATTGATAGGTGATCATTGGCCCAGGTCTCTTGAAAGGCACAAATATCATGATTCTTTACAAAGGTATTCCATTCAGGTGAGCATAATTAAAAATTAAGGCCTGCAATGTTCCAACTCAGGAAGTTACATACTGTCAGTAGATTCCCATCCATCTGGGTAGTGCCTTGTGGATATGTGCCCCTGCTGCAATTCGGGTTTCTAGGTCCCCCCCCCTCGAGATGTTACTTACAGGGTGAGTAGGAACAGAAGTCTGGGGCATGGGGTGTTTCGTAGTTGGTATATCAGCTAAACATATCCCCCCATCTTCTCCTTGTGTCAGAGTCACATTATGGGTAGTAGTCGATAGCCTCTCCTTGGGTCTCTCCCCAGGGAAAACAGTAGGAGCGCCTTTTTGAACCCCCAGCAGGCCTATGGGAATTAGTCAATCGTTAGTCTCTAGGCTTGAGGAGCCCTGCAAACTCCTGAGTCCCTGACAGACCTCAAACTCATATCCAATAAGAGAGCGCCTAAACTGTATTCTGGAGTTCTCCGTGCCACTGGTGCGGAACTCTAATGTGAAGAGATTCTCGACCAAATCAACACTCTTCATAGTGAGTTCAATACTATCAAATGGTTGATTATGAAGAGAAATCCTACGCGCAGCTAAGATGTCCTCCCTAATCACCGATCGACAACCTCTCACATATCTAATCCAGTGAATAGCTTTGTTTGTCAACGAATCGCCGTTCTCACTGGTAGTATTTGGGGTTAGTTTAGGAACATTGACCATATAGATTCTAGGGACCTTTGGTTTATTCAAATTATACCCTCTAGTTGGCCCCAAACCCGGTCCATGAAGCCATAGGCCCTCTTGTGCATAAGCATTAACCCTAACCGGTAAATGGGTGCTGCTATTTATACCATGCGGGGGCCAGGTTCAATGGCAACTACATTCGGGGATGCATACCTTGCTGGATGATCTTTCAAGCCAATAGGGCGTCTTTTATCAAAGTGATTTGTACCGTTACATCTTGGGGCTTCTACAACTTCGCTGTATCGGAGACATAGAGTTTGTCCAATGGGCCGAGGGAACTTTAAATAAAGGTCCTAAAGGGGGTTCCAACTTCTTACCAACCTGTAGGTTGGACTGGTCTTTCTCTTTCCGAACTGCCCCAGGTGTTATTGATCTCACCAATGTGAGTATATCGTTTAGAGAGCCCTTTATCAACTGCACTTCATCTCTCAGTGTGGAAACTTCCAGTTTTAGTTTTTCTAGGGACTGCTCTTGCAACCCTGCAATGGGGCTACACTCACAAGGAAGGCTATTAGTTTGCGTTTGAGCTTGTACGGACTTCGGTGCCTTTTCCTTTACCCTATTTAGTGTTTGCACATCACCGAGTAGTTGGAACCTGTTAGTGCAGATGACAATAGGATCAATGTGAACAGCATGATCTATATTTGCAGATGCCAAATCACCCCCATAATCAATACCACTTTCAAGAGAAACATTTTCGGCCTGAATTTCACTAGGTGAATTAGGTAACTGGCTCTTACTAGCTTTACAGAACATATCTGGGATTGATAACTGTACACAGTTTACCTGAGTCTTCTCTTTCTGGTAAGGTTTGGGATTAATATTTACAGGTTTTAGGGGGGACTAATTCAAGGACATCCTCGCACTCGCTGATCAGTGTGTCTATCCGGTCCATGACACAATTATTAGCGATAACCTTCCGCGCCTTTTTTGCCTTTTTCCTAATGTTACGCTTAGGCCCTCCCTCAGTTCCCTCCCCGCTCTCTTCCAGAGCCTTCCGCTTCCCCATTGCCCTTTGTCAATACTAGTACAGATTGATCAGTAATCACGCAAGTAATAGCCCACTCTGCCCACAAGGCCTAAGGGAATAACAACAAAAGTAACACAACAATACAACTAGTAGGCTAGGGAAGCAGAATGCAATTGAAGTCCAGAAGTCCAAAGCAGGCAAATGTAGGGCCTGCAGAATATCATGCGACAGTACCTTAACCCCTTCGATGCTCATGACGGAACGGTTCCGTCATGAGCGTCGGTTGAGCTGTGCTCATGACGGAACCGTTCCGTCATGAGCCCGTTGGCTCATTAGAACATTCAGCACAACGCAGGAATCTGCGCCGCGCTGAAGGTGTTAAATTGGACCAGCTTATGTTGTAGTCAAAGGCACAACTGAAGAAGCCTCCTGGCGCTTTTTGTGCTGATGGCGGAAAACACGCCCCCGGGAACTCTGGGTATCGTAGTCCCGGCGCGTGAAGGTCCGTTGTAGCAGCCCCCCACGTACTGCGTGGTGTCAGCGGAACAAAGTGGAGCTAACAGGCAGCAGCAAGAAGGTATGTTTGACCCCTGCTGCAGTTACACGGTGCTGCCTGCCCATGCAGGTCTGGATCGACCTAGGAAGGCAGGGGTGTGGGAGTAATCCAGGCGTCCCGCCCTATAGCAGCACTCTACTCCCTATGTGCACTCAAACGCTAGCACCACTGCTTGCTTTGGCCTCCCTTCAGACACTGAGCAGCTCCACAATGCCGGCCACTGTGCTGTCCCAGGTGCACCCCACTAAGCAGCTGCTAGCCCATGCGAAAGTTCTAGGCGGTTATACCGCCTCGGAGTCCATCCGTGCCGCACCACAGGATCCTCACCCTCACAGCACACTTATGGCGCCTCCCGCCTGTGGTCCTCTGCCATCCGCCAGTTCGCGCTAGCTCTCACGCAGTGTAGGCCGCGTCGGAACCCCGGTGGTCGCGTGGCAGTGCCTTGGGTCTCGCGCTCACGCTCCAAACCAGCCAACCTGCACCCCGCTGGTCGCGCCTACTCACAGGCTGCACTCCGGTGGCTACAAGCGGCGTCGCCCGGTCCTGCTGTGCTGCTTTTGGGAGCTCTCACAGTATTTGGCTCCCTGCGTTCTCTGATTCCTCCTGTCGAGGTCTAGTAGGCTGGGGCTAGTTTCAGGCGATCCGCCCCCAGGAGGCTGACTGGAAACAGCTCCGTCTTCCCGTCAGCGTCAGGTCCGCCTCCATGAGTTTCTTCCACTTCAAAGCTAGCATCAGGTATACAAATAGTATCCCCAGACCCCCTTTTGAGTTCACTTCTGGACATGCAGAAAGACTCTCAGAGGACTGTCCTGCAGCCTGATGCATGTACTTCAGATGACTACCCCACTACACCAAGGAAACTGCCCTGCTGCCTGAAGCCTGTACTGTGCTCTCAGAGGACTGTCCTGCTGCTGAAGACCCCCTTTTCTGCATAGAGTGGAGCGGAATACAGTGGAGTGGTGCAGAGTGGAACAGTGTCGAGAGGAGGGGTGTCCTGTAGAGTGACAGAGTATAGTAGTGTACAGTGGAGTGGTGTACAGTGACATGGCATGGAGTGGTGTGGAGTGGAATACCATAAAGTGGAGTGGTGTGGAGTGGCATTGAGTGGAATAGCATACAGTGGAGTGGCATACAGAACAGTGGTGAAGAGTGGAGTGGCATAGAGTGGAAAGCATAGAGTGCAGTGGCATACAGTGGAGTGGCATACAGAACAGTGGTGAAGAGTGGAGTGGCATAGAGTGGAAAGCATAGAGTGCAGTGGCATACAGTGGAGAGGCATAGAGTGCAGTGGCATACAGTGGAGAGGCATAGAGTTGAACATCATAGAGTGCAATGGTGTAGAGTGGCAAAGAGTGCAGTGGTAGAGGAGAATAGAGTAGAGTAGCATACAGTGAAGTGTGTAAAGTGGAGTGGTGCAGAGTAGAATAAAATTAAGTGGAGTGGTGCAGAGTAGAATAAAATTAAGTAGAGTGGTGTAGAGTGGAGTGTCAGAGTTAGTTGGCTTAGACTGGAGTAGCGTACAGTGTAGTGGGGTAAAGTGGAATAGGGTACAATGGAGTGGCGTAGAGTGGAATAGCATAGAGTGGCACAGCATAAAGTGGAGTGGCATGGAGTGGGGTACAGTAGATAGGCGCAGAGTACAGTGGAGTAGAGTGGAGGGTCATACAGTGGAGTGGTGTTAAGTGGAATAGCATACAATGGAGTGCCATAGAGAGGAATGACATTGAGTGGAATAGCATAGGGTGAAGTGGTGTACAGTGACGTACAGTTGAGTGGCACAGAGTGGTATGGTATTAAGTAGAGTGGCATGGAGAGGGGTGGAACAGAGTGGAGTGGTTTACAGCAGAGTGGGGTACAGTGAAGTGTGGTGCTATGGAGTGGAACAGCATACAGTGGAGTGGCGTAGAGGGTCATACAGTTGAGTGGTATAGAGCTGAATAGCTTAGAGTTGAGTGGCGTACAGTAGAGTGGCGTGGATTGGAATACCTTAAAGTAGAGTTGGGTACAGTAGAGAGGAATGGAGTGATGTAGAGTGGGCTGGCGCAGAGTGGAGTGGAGTGGCGTAAAGAGAAGTGGAATAGAGTGGAATAACGCAGAGTTGAGTGGTTTAGAGTTGTGTAGAGAGAAATAGCATACAGTGGAGTGTCATACAGTAGAGTGGCATACAGTAGAGTGGCATAGAGTTGAGTGACAGAGTAGATTGGCGCAGAGTGGAGCAGCTTGGAGTGGATTGGCATAGAGTGGAGAGTCGTACAATTGAATAGCGTCCAGTGGCGTACAGTGGAGGGCATTGAGTTGAATAGTGTAGAGTGTAGTGGCGTATAGTGGAATAGCGTGGAGTGACATACAGTAGAGTGGCACTGAGTGGAGTGGGATAGAGTGGATTGACAAGTGGCAAAGAGTGGAGTGGCGTAGAGTGGAATAGCATAGAGTGGAATAGCATACAGTGGAGTAGCATGAATTATAACAGCATAGAGTGGAGTGGAGTAGTATAAAGTGTAGAAGTGTATAGCAGAATTGTGTACAGTGGAGTGGCATAAACTGGAGTGGCGCACGGTGTAGTGGCACAGAGTGGAGTGGCACAGAGTGGAGTGGCATAGAGTGGAATAGCATAGAGTGGAGTGGTGTAGAGGGGAATACCATAAAGTGGAGTTGCAAAGAGTGGCGAAGAGTTGAGTGTCGTAGAGTTGAAAAGCATAGAGTGAAGTGTGCCATATATCTGATAAGCACCAATGTCCTAGCCGGTCAGTCAGATTCTGGGCATTGGATGTGGCAACCGTACGAGGGAGAGGAGGAAATGAGTGATTTAAATCAAGCCACAATACACTATTAAACACCCCCTTCCAGTAGCCAGGGCAACCCACTCCAACCTGAGAGTACCTCAGACAACTTAATCAGAAAGGCCGCTTGGTCCATACTGGGGGCATATATACTCCCCAGGACCATATGGCAGCTATCCGACCTGCCTTTAACAAGGAAGCATCTGCCGTCTGGGTCAATACTAGTAGTGTCTGCTTGGAAGGGGACGCCTGCTTCGATCCACACCAGAACACCTCGCACATATGTAGAAAAGCTAGTGGAGAAAACCTGGCCTCGCCAATGCCGTTGCAGTTCCAGTTTTAATTAAATGAGATTCCTGTAGATATGCAATATGTGTATTTCGGCAGCGCAGGTAAGAGTATACAGCGTACCTACGGGAATAAGTATGCATGCCTGCACATTCTATGTTATGACGTTGGTGCTAGCCATACCACTAATTGGGGTGTGTGTAAGAACCGGTCACTGCAGGGGATATCCCTTATATGAACAACATGCGAGTGTGGACAAGAAATCCAGTAATTAAAAGAAAAAGGAAGAACCAAATATAGAATACCATAGAGGCAGAGTCACAACATGTGTCTGCCCAAACTGTACAATCTTGCGTGTGTGATGTAACAAACCAACCATTATCCCAGAATAACAATACCCTATATTCAATGTTCACATTGGCATCTGGTCTTTAACCACTCCGCAGTTTCCTATGCTACAAAATGAGTTTGGAAACTGCGGTATATCCCTATGTTTAGGGTTCTGCTACACAGTTTGTGCTTTCACTCAGTTCGCCCGTATGTGGGAGCTCACTTCAGTCGCTCTTACGTTTGCTATTTAGTTCTTATGGGCTCTCTCTAAGGGTAACTCCTTGTGAGGCCTCCCTTATTTCTTCCTTAGGGCTTTCTCCTGGACATTTTTAGGTTTCACCTGCACAGCCCTTGTGCTGTGCTTGAGAAATCTATTGTGTTTTAACATAAACTTAAAAGGGACTTACATTCTTATCTCCTCTCTTTCTTGGCTTCTCATTGTTTCCTGTATGTGCCACTTATCTTTCTACCATTTCTATTGGCTGTAGCATATTTTCCTGCATTTACTAATGCTTGTTCCTCATCTGCTTCTCATCAGTTTCCCGCAGCCAAAATACTGTAAACGTCTGCTTTGGTGGAACTATATTTTCATAAAGTTTTGCCTTTTACTATTGCACCATATTTATATAACAATTTATCAACCATAGAGTTTAAGTGATTTGCATAGAATCACAGGATGATTCGCGGCCCACCCTAGACTTGAACCGGGATCCCCAACTTTCGACTCAGCAGCTCTGGCTGCTGCACCGCATCATTCCCCTCCTGTGTTATCTGTCAGTCAGATATTTCGTTCCACCGAACGATGATTAATGAAAACAGCTCTTTATTCATTACATAGGCGAAACCGATGC
Organism: Lissotriton helveticus; assembly: GCF_964261635.1. Classification (NCBI taxonomy): domain Eukaryota; kingdom Metazoa; phylum Chordata; class Amphibia; order Caudata; family Salamandridae; genus Lissotriton; species Lissotriton helveticus. The sequence continues at coordinate 1,235,686,389 of NC_136067.1, forward strand.
ATTACCAATGCATGTGTTAGGAATGTTTACTCAAGTTAATCGCACTCTATAGTTTCCTACTCCTATACATTGACCAACCCGGGCAGTGGAGAGAGGGGATGTTTAGTTAGACACCTTAAGTAAATATTGTCTGAGAAGTCCCTGCGGCATCCTGTATACATACCAATTCCTTCTTTTCGTAAATGGAAAATATTTTCACACAAGTAACATTCCATGCAAGTAACACTTGTTAAGAGTAGATGTGAAGGTTGGTACAGTTTTGTTAATATTGAAGTAACACCAATTCAAATTAACCTGGAGTTGTGGGGAGGGGGGGCACTTGTTTATTAACTCTTCCTATAGCATATGGCAATAGTTTAAAGGGTTGCTTGGCTCCTAGAAATACGCACCACCATGGCTAAAAGCCCAGATTGGAGGTTTGCCACATAATGTAATTTCAGCTCAGTGTGCTAATTATAGCAAATATTTTGCTTTCTTGTTCAGACCAAAATAGCTTCTAATAGGAACTTGACGTTGTTCTGCCCAAATTAGCCTTTAAACTCTTGTGCTGCAGAAGATTGGATTTAACACCTTGAAGGTTGTGGAATGCTGTTAACAATCCAGTAAAACGAACCAGCAGGATTCTGAAGTAGTTGACAGTATTGCATAGGCAAAACCAATGCATTACCAATGCTTGTTATAATCTGCACTTCCATTTTTCTCATCCTCAGACCACAGCATCAAGTCCAATCTTTAGACCATCAGCCGCAAGTCACACTAGGGTTGCCAGCCACCCCCAGGGGGGTTGCAACTTGCCCCATCCTGATTCACCTGCCCAGACACTGCACAAAACCGTGCCACCCTACCCCGCACCTCACCCAAGTACATACCAGTAGTCTTCATCACTGGTCATGCCCTACTTAGAGGGAGCAGGAAGTAGGGCAATGGAGGAACGGCAAACCTTGCCTGAACTGGGGTGCAGGGCAGAGCAAAGCACCCTCTATTAAGACATGCCGCTTCTGTGATCTGGCACTGGCCTCAGGGCAGCTCAGAACTCATGGGTCACACTCTAGTGCAGATGCACTGTGCCTCAGATAGCCTGTGTTCACAACTTGCACCTCGTGGATTTCTTTCCGGCCTTCTGCTGGCTTATCTAACAAAGCTACTCGATACTGTAGTGGTCCCACAGTGCGAAAGTCAGCCATGGATCGGGTGGGTGGTCAGGCAGGCAGAAGTCATCTCATTCGCCGACTCCCCCTGACTCCAGAGTACACAAGACCATGGCGCCACAGGACCATGAAGCATTGAGCAGTAGGCAAGGTGTCTGGTTCCAGGCCCATGAATTAACTGAGGAGCAAGCTGAACCAATGACGGAGGGAAAAGCAAGTGCTCGATGACTGCCAAGGTGTCTGCTGCTTCGTCAGCTATGCTTGGGAAAATACCTGTGGAAAAACTAACCTATTCTATCGCATATTTTATTAATCAATCAATATACATTTAGCTACCTCATTGGTTATATTTCGGCGCTACTGCAGACTAACAGCAGAAATCAGCGTAGGAATGCTACATCTATGAAAAAAGCAGAGTCTTTAAGGTCTTCCTGAACTCTTGTTCTGACTTGATCAGGCGCATATAGGGGGCATGGGGTTCCAGAGTTTGGCTGCCCTGACCAAGAAGGACCTTTCCCCTTGACGCTCTTTGAAGTATCGAGGCACAGTGAGCAGACACGAGTGCTTAGATCTCAGTATGCGATCCTGATGATAAAGGCCAAGCCTCTGCTTAAGGTAGCCGGGGCCCAGGCCTCTTGTGGCTCTGAAGGTCACTGTCAAGGCCTTGAACTCAATCCTCTTGCTCACCTGGAGCCAATGTAGCAGTCTCAGATGAGAGGAAATATGATGTTAAAAGGGCACCCGGCAGATCAGCCTTGCTGCCGCATTCTGAACAATCTGTAGCCTGTGAACTAGATAACCTGGGAGCCCAATATAAAGACTGCTTGCATAATCCAGGTAGGAGGTTACCAAGCCATGTATGATGATCTTACGGTTCTTCTCCGGCAGATATCGTGAGACTTTCCTCAATGACCGTTACTTCCAGAAGCAAGTGGCAGAAACCTGTTGGATATGTGTCGTAAAAGAAAGATCAGTATCAAACCTGATACCCAAATTTCTCGCTGACTCAGTGGACGCTGGAGGGGGGGGGGTTCAATTCCTCCGGCCCCCAGAGATTTGATGGTGGGGGTGAGCTCTGATTAAAGAACAAGACCTCAGTCATATAAGCATCCAACTTCAAACAATTACCATACATTCATGTGGAAATCTACTGCATACATTCTTTGAATTTGTTGTATGATGCCGGGCAGTGCTCTTTGCAGGAAAAAAATCAGCTGTGTGACGTCTGTGTAAGAGGCTACATTCAAGCACCAGGATGAAATAATGGTGGCTAAAGGGTCCGGTAGAGGTTAAAAAGCAGGGGGCTCAAGGCTGAGCCCTGCGGCACTCCACACACCAAAGGTTTTGGTGTGGACGAGAAAGGTTGCAAAAAGACATGTTGAGCGCGGTCTTCCAGATAAGACCGAAGCCATGAAAGGGCCACTCCCCTCACGCCCAGATGATATGGACGCTCCAGCAGGATCCGATGTGAAACCGTGTCGAAAGCTGCCGAGATGTCTAAAAGTACTACCATAACTGAGGCCCCTTCATCTAAAGACTCTTGCACTGATTCGGAAATTACCAAATGCGCGGTTTCAATGCTGCATCCTGCTCGGAAACCCGATTGAGAGTCTGCAAAGTCCGCAAGATGTTTCTGAACCACCTTTTCGAGGATTTTCTCCGGGGCTGGTAGCAGGAAAATCAGTCTGAAATTACTGAGAATACTCGGATAAGCGTTAGACTTTTTTAGCAGAGGCCGTAAAAATGCCTGTTTCCCGACACAAGGAAAAATGCCCAATTTTAAGGAGGAATTCCAAATCTGGTTTAATGTGGAATTGAGCATGGGGCCTTCATTTTAAACAGGCGGGAAATGACATGGGTCCATGGATGTGCGTGATTTACATTTCAGAAATTCCGCCAACGAGTCATCCAGACAGATGGGGAGAAATTCCGAGCACAAGATGTGGGAGTCAGTGGTCAAAAGCTCCAGGTGAACCACAGCCCCCCCCGTCCTATGGGAACGAGGAATATAGTTTCTGGAATTATTTCTTCAAATAAGTCGCACGGACTCGTACAGATGGTAGATGAGGGAAGAAATTTACTGTCCGTGGCTTCCAACGTGATAAAGGACTTAGTGATATTAAAAATATCTTTAACTGAGTTTACTGAGCGCTTAATGCAACTAGCAAAGTAGTCCCTCATCTTACTCTTCCTCAGTTTGCAAAATATTCTCAGAGCCTCCGTATATAAATTTTTATATTCAAGGTTATAAGCTTTCCTCCAGATGTGCTCTAATTTCTTGCAGTGGCTCCTCACCACCCTCAGTTCGGCCGAGAACCACCAGGCTGAAGGTTTACATCTACTGGAAGTAACTGGGCTTATTGGTGCTACACTATCTAGGACATTCGTAACCCATTGGCTAAAGCAATATGCGTCACAATCAGGGTTGCATAGTAACTGGGGCACTGATTCCTGAAGAGCCCGCCCTAAGTTATCTTTAGTTACATTCTTCCAGTTCCTCCTATTATCCACCACCTTCTAATTTTTGACTGACTTAACCCTGAAGCCAAAAGAAAAAGGGACCAGGAAATGGTCTGAACATACACGGGAAGTGGGTCATCCACTCTGACATCTTGATTATTGGAAAAAAATTAGGTCTAGCATAAGGCCTGCTCTGTGGGTAGGTAGAAGTACCCACTGAGTAAGGTTAAGGCCAACTAATGTAGAGATCAACTGGGATGCCTGAGCGCAATTTTGATAATCCACATGTAGATTGAGATCCCCCAGAACTGTAATGTTAGCATACTGTATTGTAAACTGGGCAATGGTATCACAAAGCTCCATCATGTGTCTATGGGGGCAATCAGGTGGCCTGTAAATCAACAGACCTGCAAAGGAAAAGGTTGGTGAATGCTTGATACCAAAGGTTAGACCCTCCATATTGCCAATGTGGTCCAGCCTCGATGAGGAGATTTCCCAGCTGTCTTTTAGGACAATAGCGACAGCACCCCTGCTCTACCGCCATCCCGGTTTTCACACACAATTCGGAAGCCTGTGGAAACTGCCAAAGCCATGTCGGGGTTTGAACCCTCCTTCAGCTAGGTTTCAGTGAGTAACATTACGCCCCAGGTATTATCGACTAGTGACAACCAGATGTCATCTGCATGTTCTGAGAGAGATCTGCAGTTGATAAGACAGGATCTCTGCCTGGATGATGTTTCGCAGTGAGCTTAGCGATAGAAGCGATTCCCCCCTCCGCCTCAGACGGTGTCTCCAGCTTGAAGTTACAAGCATTGCAGCAAAGCTTGATACTTCCCGCCCCCAGATCCAGACGAGTCCCACCGCTACAAGGATCACTATTAAAAGCCATAAGAGAATCTCTGGACCATATATTGGTTTCGGTCCTTGTGATTTGGGCAATCCTGGCTGGCGATGGCCGCGGTCCGGATTAAGGTAAACAGGATTAAGGTAAAATCACTTTCTATTAAAACATTCTTTTAAAAGAACACTTTTAACTCGCTCTTTCAGCAGGCGTAAAAAAGGTTATTCCTCACTGAAAGTCCATATTTTATATGTCCAAGTAATATGTTTCTATTTTTTTTAATACACTTACTTCATCAAGTAGCTCTTGAACTATTGAAATTCTTCCTTCACCTTTTGGTCCAACTTCTTTAAGGAGCTGTCGATCTTCCGGCTGTAAAAACAAAAAGAGTAATACACCTATAAACTAGTACACCACGAGTATCTGATAGTACCTCTGGTTTGTTAGGTATAGATCACTACAGTAATGGTGTCCTAATTGAAAGTAATTAATGGAAGGCTATTTAGCATCTTATGAGCAAGACATCTTCTGGTCTTTTGGTTTCATACATTTTGGTGCCCCACTATTCCCCTTTTGGCACCAAAGTAACCTCACCCATTTTCAACAGACTCATGAGGGATACGCCATAGCAGATGGCATGATGGACGACAATCTCTGTGGCCTGTGCCTAACACTGTCATGGTCACAAGTCCCTCTTTTGCGATGAGTGGAAAATGGACCAATCGTTCTTGTGGTGGATTATTTCTAATTCAACAAATAAGCCGGTGATTGCATCTGCGATGCAATTTTGAGAACCACACAATCTACCTACAGGAAGTCTATCTTCTTTTTGTTGGACTTTTCTGGTCTTTTTCTTCTTCTTTTCTTTACGAGCGCTGCCTGTGGAACTTTGACCATCGTCACTCACTAAAACAAAAATAAATGAAAAAAAATTATACATATTTTAGCAGCAGAATAAAACACTATAAAATACTTAATTCAAAATAGGACCTTAGCTCCTTTGATCAGCAGTGAGCATTTAAAATCTGTTCAAATATGTATATGTGTAAATGGATTATGCTCTGTGATTTATTGAACATCCTTTTGTAGTGTCTTCTCTTACTTGGAAATGAATACTTTGGTTTTAAAACAAAAGTTCTAATGTAACCATTTACTGTCTGCTGCAACTCAGGACCGAATAATGTACTGACTTTTTACATTACCAGCGAGTTCAGACTCCTCTACACTATCTAGGGGACAGAAAGTCTTTTATAAAATATACAAATATTTTGATGCAATAGTGGGAGGTTCGTCTTAGCTTAGTACCTGAATATTTACAGATGAATAGATGAAAAAAATGCTACTCTCAGGCATGAGCAAGGGAATGCAGACAGGAATCAGTTATAGGAAAGAGATTATGAAATACAACTGTTTTGGGTAAAATGCTATTGATACGTCAAACCCCTTAAGGGACCACAAATAATAAGTGATCAGAGAAGAGAATTTGGGAGGAGATGACAGCTCAGAGCGTAGACTTTATACACCAAAATGTGCTGCAACTTACAGTATTTTGTTCAAAACTCAAAGCAGCTTTTTATTCAGATATTTGATCTACCCTATAGGTTTTCTGTAGCTTATCCCAACAATCACATTAACTCATGTTGGCAATTCTGCCCACAGCAGCTATCAAACAGAAAATCACCGAATCTACATTTGGTAGTATAGGCGGGTACAATAGTACCCCACAGAGGATCATGGTAGGAAAGGCTTCTTTTTCCCCAGATGTTTCACCTTTGCTGGATCATACTTTTGTTTGATTGCTTTAGAACTCTGTGCTCTTTACTCTGTTATCCAGTAGCAGAGTGCCTGTGCTTTCCTTTGAACATTGTTCAATTGACTAATTTCTAATTGGTATGTTTCACATGCCTATAATTCCCTAGTAAATGGTGTACAGTTTACCCATGGCCTGGTAGTTAAGTGCCACTAGTGGACTGCAGTACCTATTGTGCCATCCACTGCAGTGGCAAAGAAAACAAGGGTTCAGGCCTACCATTGTAGCCTGACTGTAAAAGTGTTAAACATGCACTGTGACCTGTCAAAATAAACACTTGTGTTCATTAAAAAACCTGAATTTTGTAAGGTTAACAAGTTTCCCCAATGTAGGCCTTTTAGCCTGCAAGGTAGGGTGCATGATATTTAAAAGTGGGCATGTAGAAATTTAAAGTTAACATGTCCTTTCAGGGACTAGCATCCATAAGCTATTTGTACTGAAGGGGTGCTGCCTGGCCAATCGAGAAACTCTTGAAAACCATATTAAATACTCACACTCTATCTCAGTAATGGGAACGGCTAAAAAAAATAATTAAACAACTATTTTAGTAGTTATTAATAATCCAATTAAATGGTGAAGTCAGATTTGTAAAAGCTACTCTTTATTGCCTGAACAGTCAGAAGGCTAATTTGCATAAGTCTCTGCCAGCTCTCAGCCTCTGCTCAGCATTAAATGAGTGTGGAAAATGTGTGAAATGCCTCTGAGAAGAAAAAAGAGACTGACCTGAATGGGCAGAGATGACTCCTGTGAACACCATGGAACATGCAGGGTCAGGCTGCGGGCAACCTTTTTGACACTACATTGTCCAATCCTGTTTAACAGGTCTGATGAGCCACATATAACTCATGGCCCATACTTGAAAAGTATTCCAAGACAATTCTTGTGGATTCACTGTCTGGTTGGTGAAGGACCTTGCTTTTGTCCTACCAGACTTCTGCCTCTGGGTCTGTTGTCGGTAGAGTGCCTCCCTCAAACTGTATTTTCGTGTGAGATGGGGAGGACACTAGTAATTCCATAGTACGCTCGCCACTCACACACCCAGCCCTCCATGAGCTCAAGTTGAGTGCGACCGAAGACTTTCGCCATCCTTGATTTTCCCTAGTACATTGCATTTTGGGTCTCTTTCCGGTAAGACAAACAGGAACTACTGAAAAGTGGGTATAGTTGGCCCAGGGAATATTTACCCCATTAGTTAGGGCATTCACAAGAGTCTCCTATCCTCTAGCTGCTTCCAGGCTTAAATGTGACACTTCCAGTCACCCACTTCAGAACACTTTCTGGACCTGTGAAGATCAGAAGAGGAATGGACCTACTATATGTAACCTATGAGAAGTCCTGAAGGACAAGACCTGCTCCATCTTATGCCCAAGACAACAAGGTGGACTCCAAGGGTCAGGTGCTGACCTCCTATTTCACTAGAGGGAGACAACAAGCTACAGAGTCCTTTTCCTTGGAAGGATCTAGCTGATAAGTGCAACTGGACCTGGACTGATCCCTGCGGTTCGCCTCCCCCTGACACACTGTGAGCATCTCTTGATGTCTTGGAGGCCTCTGAAGTGTACTACTGTGGTCCGTAGGGTCTTAGAGAAGTAAGTCAGAAGGTAAAATCTTTGTCTAGGATGAACCTGGTTGGTGTATCCAACCCGCCCTCTATTGTGGCGGACTTCAAATTCCACATAGGTCTTGGTGTACAGTGACCACTTTGTGCGTTCTGGCGCTATGTCCACCTAAAAACATTTGTAAATTCATATCTCTGGTTCCACTCATTGGATATTTGTCATTTTGTTTTTATTTTGTTTATTAAATTATAAAAAAAAATTCTAATTCAGTTTGTGGTTTTTATTGGCTTGCATTTTGACATTATTACTGCTTTGGTACTGCATAAATACTTTACACATTGCCCTAAGTTAAGCCTGTCTGCTCTATGTTATAGCTACCAGAGGGTTGAGCTTAGGTTAAATTATTCACTTTGAGGGTTCACTCTGACAAGGTTTGTGATTAATCCTTGAAGTGGGTAGCTACTCAGCCTAAATAACACACCAATTTCTTACAATCATGCAGTTAGAGGATAGGTGGGTACCAATTAGCAGCCTTGCAGGCATCTGAAATAGAGATGTATCTAATGAAGATTATGTAGTCTAAATTAGAACCGCTTTTAATGTCACCTACAACATGCTCTTCAGCCAAATTTTCAAAGAAACAAATGTAGTGCAATATCTGTCTAGATACTGATACACCAAAGCAGTTTTGCCCATGCCCAGTATGTTGCTTTTCTTAGAGGTTTAGAGCCTTATTATGACTTTGGCAGTCTCGGAACGGAGCCGCTACGCTGCCGCCCTATTCCAAGACTGCCAAAGCAATTAAAGACCGTCTGACAGCGTACAACCTATTTTTTCTCTGGTGGTGGGTTCTATGGTGGTTCCACTGCGATGCCATTGAAAAAAGCAAGCAATGGGAGAGTGAATGCCAGTTCCAGCAAGGCATGAACTGTAAAGTCCATGCCTTGTACATGTGCTCCCCTGCATGCACCCCCTAGCGCAGAGGCAGCAGGGGCACCTCACCACCACGCTATTCATGGCGCTCACACCGCCATGAAAAGTGTGGTGGTGAGGAAACTCCTAATATGCTTTGTGGTGCCGCAGCAGGACCACCAGCATTTTAGGGGCCCCAGACAGCTGCGCTACTGCCAGAGATCGTGGATCCCTAGTGGCAGCAGTGGTCCTGTGGCGGACCAACCGCCACAGTCCTAATGCAGCGGGCGGACCCCCAGTCTTGTTGTCCGCCTACCGCCACCACAGGTTTGGCGGTCCATTGGACTGCCGAACTCGAAATAAGGACCTTAGGGCCAGATGTGCGATGGGAAATCGGCCTGTTTGCGACTGCAAAATAGTTCTGCCCTATATACAAACCCTATTTTACGAGTCGGTAACCTATTACCGACTCGCAAAATAGGGTTTGTGACTCTAGTTTAGGAAGGGGCGTACCAAGGGAGTCCCTTCCTAATAGCTACTCGCACTTCAATGTAAGATTGTTTTGTAGCCACAATTGCGGCTGCAAAACACTTGCAGTTTTACCACTTATTTCAAATAAAAAATCGGCCCATTTGCATCTGCAAATTAGGTCTGCCCTATTTACAAACCCTATTTTGCGAGTCGGTAACCTATTACCAACTCGCAAAATATGGTTTGCAACTCGCTATAAGAAAGGGGCATGCCAAGGGCGTCCCTTCCTAATAGCGACTCGCACTTCAGTGTAAGATTGTTTTGCGACCGCAAAACACTTGGAGTGTACCACCCATTACAAATGGGTGGTAAGCAACTCACAAATGGGAAGGGGTCTCCAGAGGACCCCCTCCCCTTTGTTACTGACATTAAAAATATTTTTTAAGAGAAGGAATTGGTCCCACGGATCACTGTTTCATGTTTCTTTTTTAAATGCATCCAGTTTTCCTTTAAGGAAATGTGTTCAAGAAATCAATCTAACTCATCACACACATATACAAAAAGACAGAAGTATTATCAAAACTGGACTAGAAGCAAAAAGCAGACATCACATTTCTTATATTTCAATGATGTCACAAAATGAGTGAGCATCAATTATGCTCCCCATAAATTATTTAAAATAGGCCTATGCTGTAAATTCCCACCATAAGTTTCTGAATAAACAACCTAAAGAACAAGTTACTTACCTTCGGTAACCCTTTTTCTTGTAGATACAGTATCTGCCTGTGGATTCCCCACTTTCCGAATTACCCTTTGCGTCAGCATTTTCCACTGAAACTTTTTTCCTAGCTCTCCCACGTCGACGAGGACATTAAAAAGGCACAGCTCTGCTCCGGCTCCGTATGACATCAAGGCCATCAAGTAGCTCTTAACCGTCACAACAGCACAACCTTGCTGGGCCAAGGAAAGTGAAAAACCAAGTACATCTGATAAATGAGCCTTCAAAGGATCAATGGATCTCTCTCCACAACACGGTTCACTGACAAAATATCGATGTTAAAAATATAGAAGTAAAAAATATCGAAAGTACAAAAATATAGAGGAAAAAAATATCGATGTACAAAATATAGTTGTACAAAATATCGAATTTTATATATATATATATAATATAACAAATACATATTAAATATATTAAATAATAAAGTTAATATAAAAAATGAAGTAGATTTAATATAAATTAAAAAATATATAATAAACGTAATTAAAAAAAGTTAAGCATACATACAAAATCATTTCTATATATTTACTTTAAAACAATTAGTACACTATTAATTTTAATTGATTGTATAATTTTAGAATTTTATAAAAATGTACAAATATATATGTGTGTGTACCAATAACATAAAATCTAATTAAAAAACATTCTTTATTATAAATTAAAACATCAAACTATTTAAAAATCTTCAAAGTTAAATTCCCCACTGTAATGAGTGCAACAGGAGGAAAGTGTTGTATAGCGGAGAGGTAAAAATTACTATTCACCACTCGAGTGAGTGTAAAGTAGGGAAAGTGTTGGATAGTGGAGGGGTAGAAATTACTATTCCCACTCCAGTGAGTGCAACAGTAGGGGAAGTGTTGGATAGTGGAGGGGTAAAAATTACTAGTTCGACTCCAGTGAGTGCAACAGTAGGGAAAGTGTTGGATAGCAGAGGGGTAAAAATTACTATTCCCACTCCAGTGAGTGCAACAGTAGAGAAAGTGTTGAATAGTGGCAGGATAAAATGTACTATTCCCACTCAAATAATTGTAGAAGTAGGGAAAGTGTTGGATAGCGGAGGGGTACAAATTACTATTCCCACTCCAGTGAGTACAACTGTAGGAAAAGTATTGTATTGCAGAGAAGTAACAATTAATATTCCCACTCCAGTCAATTCAGAATTAAATACAAACAACATTTTAACAACAATAAACATATTTAAAAAACAAAATAAATAAAAAAATATATAAATATTTTAAAATTTCAAATAAAAATATATTTAATATTACATTTTTCCAAAAACATATTATAATGTAAAATACATATAACAAATACCTTCAAATATTATATAAAATAAAATAAAAAATATTTTCCAAACAAATAATTATTTGTAATGAAAAAATATTTCGAGACAAAAACATTAATTATTACATAAAATTACTTTGTTTTTATTTCCTATCCTAGAACACCACACAATTCACAACCCACATCTAAATAAAAATAAAAATGTACTTTCTCAACTGACATAATGAATACCAATTAAAGAAATATTATTAATTTAAAAACAAATTAAAACTCATAAACATTGTTTAACTTCCCACACTTTATTCCGATAATCCCCACAACTCACACTTAAAATTAAACTTATTTTCAATTAAACAACTAGTAGTATTTAATAACTAATTATAAAGTAAGTAAAATAATTTACTTCCCACAGTGTACCCCTAAAATAAAACCCACACAAAAAAATAATCAAATACCCTAATTGAATATAAATTCACTATTATTAATGATCAACTCATTTTTAATTAATTAAACAGAAATTACTTACCACCCTTTACCCCTCTAAACCTCAACACCCACACCTATAATCATTTACACAAATTCCATATTTAGATTCCAATTAATTAATGAATATTAACAACTAATTATTAATTAAACTTAAATTACTTCCCACCATTTACCCCTATAAACCCCGCAATCTGCACCTAAAATTAATAAAATAATGTTCATAATTAATTTTCAATCAATTAATAGATATAAATTAACAGCTAATTATTAATTATTCAAAAATAAATTACTTCATACCCTCTACCCCTATAAACCCCACAACCTGCACCTAAATAAAATTACACAATTTACCATAATCAATTCTCAATCTATCTATATATGTAAAAACAAATGTATGTCTGTCTGTCTGTTTGTCCTTTATGCATCACTACACCATTCATCCGATCGCCATGAAACTTTGGGAAGTTGTTGAGTACACTCCTGCGAAGGTTTCTGGCATAATTCTTTTTAAAATATCGGCCCCCCAGGGTCCTCATAATCTTTCGAATACTGATGTACGCACCAGACGGAAAAACAACAAATCGTGTATCCACAAGCACTTGAATAAATAAATAGAATTAAAACACCATTCATCCGATCGCCATGAAACTTTGGGAAGTTGTTGAGTACACTCCCGCAAAGGTTTCTGGCATAAATTCTTTTTATATATCGGCCCCCCAGGGCCCTCATAATCTCTCGAATACTGATAAACGTTTCCAGTTTCCAGTGCGACTCGCTTTTGCAATGACCATCAACAAAGCACAAGGACAATCGCTACAAGTGTGTGGACTACATTTGAAGATTCCGTGCTTCTCACATGGACAACTGTATGTGGCCAGCTCACGCGTCTGAAAAACTTCTGATTTATTCGTGTACGCACCAGACGGAAAAAATATTGTGTATCCACAAGCAATCGAATAAATAAATAGAATTAAAACGACACTTTGAAATGGTTTCCATATTAAAATGAATAAGTTTCATGAAAAATGACACAATGTAAATTGAATGTTATCATAACAAGTTTCCTTGAATTTCCTTTCTTCTGAGATCGCAGCAACGCGCGACGGGTAAGCTAGTAATAAATATTAATTAACAACCGATTCATAATTTACTTCCCACAATTAAAGCTATAAGATCTAAATTAAATAAATAAAAAATAATCATAGATTTATCATAATTAAATTACTTCCCACCCAATCCCCCTATAAACCCACAACCCGCTACATAACTAAAAAATGCAATATTTTATTAAAATAAAATTCATAACTACTAAAAATATAACACATATTAAAAAACAAACAATACTTCTACTAAAAATCATACATCACATACATTTAAAATATAAACAAAAATACATACCACTTATTAAAAAAAAAAATGATATTTTAGACATCTATTTTTTGCAAACAACATTAATGGCTTCTAAAAAATTTTAACAACATTTCTTACCTTAAATTAGATATTCTTGACCACAATATTCTTGCTGTCGATATTTCTGAATCACCATATTTCCAACTCAGTATTTGTGTAAGTCGACATTTCCAACTCAATATTCTGTCTCAGCACCATCCACCATATCCGGTAGGAGAAAGAAAGAACTCAGGTTGCCCAGTTCAATATTCAGTCATGAAGGTGCAGGCTCTGGAGGTGGGAGTGTAGATCCTGCCCCTGCGACTGCTAGAGGAGGTCTGCCCTGAGAGGGAGACATGGCGGAAGCTGCGATGAGAGGTGAAGAAGATGTGTGTACCACACCCTTCTTGGCCCATCCAGGGCGATCAATATACCTTGGGCCCTGTCTTGGCAAATCTTCCTCAGAACCAGAGGAATCAAGGGTGTGGGAGGAAATGTGTAAAGAAGATGTGAGCCCCAGTATAGTTGAAACACATCCCCAATGCTCCCCGCACCAGATACTGGAGACTGCAGTATGACAGGCAGTGCACATTCTTGTGAGTGGCAAACAGGTCCACCTGAGGAGACCCCCACAACCTGAACATTCGGCGAATCACCTCCAGGTGAAGCCTCCACTCGTGGTCGACTGAGTACTGCTGACTGAAACTGTCCCCACGCAGATTTAGAAATCCGGCCAGATGATTCGCAATTACACAAATACAATGGTCCTGAGCCCAGGACCAGAGCCTCTCTGCAGCGACGAAACAACCCTACTTCTCCCTGCTTGTTGATATACCACATCGCAGTATGTTGTCCGTCAAGACTTGAACTGACTGACCGCGAACAGAGAGAAGGCCTTGAGAGACAAACGTATTACCCGCAATTCCAGAAGGTTGATGTGGAGAAACTTTTCCTCTGGAGGGCAAAGACCCTTGACCTCTAGATACCCCAGATGTGCTCACGACCCTAGAGTGGAGGCATCAGTAATCACTGTGGCCACCAGTGGAGGAGGTCGAAAAAGCTTCCCTTGAGACAGGTTGCCCAAAACACTCCGCTAAGACAACTCCACTGCAGTGTCTCTGGAGATTGTGACCATCTCCCCAAGATCTTAATTGTGCAGATACCACTGCCTGCAGATGCACCACTGGGGTGCCCTCGTGTGCCAGCGTGCATGGTAGACCATCAGTATGCAGGAAGCAAACAGACCGAGCAGACATAGGACTTTCAGGACTGGAACGACTACTCCATCGTGAAACAAAGGAATAATTTCCTGAATGTTGAGAATCCTCTGTGGAGGCGGGAAAGCTCGACACACAGTAGTGTCCAGTACTGCCCCTATGAACAGGTTGCACTGAGAAGGCACCAGATGGGATTTGGGTACATTTATAAAGAAACCCAAGTAGAAGAACAGCTGCATTGTTATTCGCAGATGATGCCGCACCATCTCTGGTGACTTTGCTTTTAGCAGTCAGTTGTCCAGATAGGGGAAAACTGGAACCCCCAACCTTCTGAGATGAGCTGCTAACACTGCCATCACCTTCGTGAAGACCCGTGGGGCAGATATAGGCCCGAATGGAAGGACCGCAAACTGGTAGTGTTGAAATCTCACCGTAAAACGGAGATAGTTCCGATACGACTTCAGGATGGAAAGATGGAAATATGCATCCTACAAATCGATTGACACCATCCAGTCTTCCTGCTGCAGTACCAGAAGAACCTGAGCCAGGGTCAACATCTTGACATCTTGAACTTTTCCTGTCTGAGGTAAAAGATCAAGATCCTGAGGTCTAGGATTGGCGTAAAAACAACCATTCTTCTTGGGGATCAGGAAATACCAGTAGTAGCACCCCTGACCCCGTTCCTGCTCTGGAACCACCTCTATTGCACCTTTCTGGAGTAAGGCAAGAACCTCCTGCTGCAAGAGCAGCAGATGGTTCTATGATCACCAGCCCTGGAGAGTAGGGTAAGGAGGTGGAAACTCTCGGAAAGGAAGGGAGTACCCATGTTCTACAAGATTCAAAACCCAAAGATCTGATGTAACAGATTTCCAATTTTGTAGAAAATGAGACACCCAGCCCCCTACAGGACCAACATGCTCCAAGATGGGGAACTAGAACTGCTTTCCTGTGGTACCGGTGGTAGGGACAGGGGAGGAGGAGGACTGTTGCCGGGAACCCTCCCGCAGATGTCCTCTACCCTTTCCTCTCTACAACTTTTACAGAGGATTCTGCTGCTCCTGTGGCTATAGACAGCCTCGAAAGGAAGGCGCCTTTCCAAAACCTTAAAACCTCCTCCGGAATCCATAGCCTCTAGGCTTGGACTGTAGGCCCAAGGATCATGCAGTTGCCTTACTGTCCTTGAAGCATTGCAGAGCAGAATCCGCTTTTGTACAAAAAATCCTGGACCAATCAAAAGGTAGATCAAGTAGAGCAGCCTGCACATCCGGAGAGAACCCCAAAGACCTGAGCCAGGCATGTTTCCTGGTAGCCACAGAGAAGCCCTTCACCCTGTCGACAGAGTCCACCGTATCCAGCCCTGCCCTGACTGAATCACCTGATAGGCTGCTGCCTATGCATCTGCTAACACTTCCAAAACGTGACCACGGTCATCCTCAGGCATTTTAGGAACCACCTGTTTAGCAGAGTCCATTAAGGCAAACACATGGCATTAGTCGATTTTAAGGTCATGCTCGCCGGGAAAAAAACCTTCTTGGCACACTGCTCCAGTTTCTTTGAGTCCCTATCCCCCGGAATGGTGGGGAAAGACCCAGCCGACTGCTTAGTAGAACAAGAAGCATGAACCATCAGGCTCTACGGCGAAGGGTGGGCAGTAAGGAAAGCCAGATCACCCGGTGCAGGCTTATATCGTCTTGCCACTGTCCTTGATACAGCAGCAGCATATAAGGGCTTCTGCCACACCTCCACAAATGGCTCAGTCAAAGCCTTGTTGAAAGGCAGCAAAGGCTCCACAACAGAAGACGGGGAATGTAACACCTCAATCAGGATATTTGACTTGACTTCAGCCTTGGGCCATTGTAAATCCAATAGGTCAGCAGCCTTCCTGATGATGGAATGGTAAGGAGCAACATCCTGTGAAGGGCTTTCCGGGAAGAAAGTTCCCACTCCGGGGAAGTTTCCAAGCCACTGGCCTCCTGATGGCCCTCAAAGCCATCCACGGAGTCGAAGATCTCCCCCTCCACAGCATGATCCTGCTGGTACACCTCCTTCTCCAGCAGCCTCTGGGCTGCCCACCTGGAGCACAACTTTGGGATCGAAGTCGGTGACACCAGGCATGGCGTCGGATCAGCGCCGGCATTGAAGGAGGACCCTCCGAAGCGGGCAGCGGCACTGCTAGAAGCCGGGAAGGCATCAGCTCAACATGAGACGGCAGCAGAGACAGTGGTGTCGGCTTAAAAAATCTCAGCATTGGGAACTGCCATGATGTAGCCGTCAGCATGAAGGGCACGAAAGGTGCCTGGGCATATTGCTGGGGGATGCCCAAATTATAAGCAAGCGGACCCATGGTGCCAGATGGTGCACCGGTAGGGTAAGTTGCCTTGCCAAACATCGCATTCAAGGAATGTAACAGATAGGCCCCTGGCCCTGAAAAGGGTGAATAAGGATCCGGAACCACCAGGTCTGGCTCCGACTGAGGCTGTGTGGCAGGCAGTGGCTGCAGCAACAGGGAAACCGGAGCCAGTACAGGCGTAGCCTCCCTGGGTGCCGGTGATCCCCTGGGCGGCGTCAAATCTCTTGGCGTCAGAGAGTGGGTCGCCTGTGGAGAAGGAGAAGGTGACGACAAGATGACATCTTTAGCATGACACCGTTGAACAGGAGAAGCCGACCTTGAAGCCTTGCCCTTCAAAGATCGATGCCAGGACCCATGTCGGTGGTGCTTCTTATATTTCCTCGACTTCGAAGTGTGCAAGGTCGATGACAGTGACTTGGACCTCTTGCGACCCCTCTTCTCCTTTTATGCCCGAGCCATGACAAGCTTTGCCTCTCGCTCCTTCAGCACCTTTGGATTCATCTTCTGACAGGACGAACATCCTTTGACGTTGTGATTTGATGACAATCATCGTGGGGGTCTGTGATGGACATATGGCCCCCACACTCCATGCAAGGCTTGAATCCTGACTCCTTCAGTGTAGTCATCGCACTGCTACACCAAGGGAGAAAGTAGAAACACAGTAATAATGAAGAAAATGGAGAGTCCCAGAAAAACAGTTACCGGTCAATGGCACGGAAAAAGGGAACTCATGTCGGCACACAAGGTCTTCTTATGGCTCCAATGACATCATGCGGAGGCGCAAGCTGAGCCGTGCCATTGTGAAGTCCTCATCGAAGTGGGAGAGCTTGGAAAAAGGTTTCAGTGGAAAATGCTGATGCGAGGGGTCTTTCAAAAGATGAGGAATGCACAGACAGATGTGTCTATCAGAGATTAATTTTTGTGCTGCTTCCTCAGAGTTGTTGTGAAGCAAAATGAACAACATGCAGCCATTCCAGGGCATAGAAACAGCCTACCATTGTCTATCATGTTGACAGAGGGTAGAACGGGTCTTGTGTACCAGATCTGGCCATGGTTAGTATTACAAAATACCTCTAGCTGATGAGCTGTAAAGGACTCTACTACCATGACCTAATTTCTGACGTGAGTCTCACAAATCAAGTAGTCCTAAAAGTTAGAAATACTAAAGGATATAAGTCAAAAAGATGAACAGAAGATTACAATTCAACTTCTCCATAAAAGTGGGAGTTCAACTGCTTCAAACCTCTTATAGTAGCTTTAAAGACTCTGAGGATGCAAGCAATGCCTTGCCACAACTCTTCCTAATAATATAGATGTACTATTTATGGTAGAATATGCCGGTCTGGGCGACTGAAGCAATACTACTCACAGATCTAATCCTTTCAGAAAGAAAAGGACGCTATTGCGATAAAACAACATGTTCATCCTATAGCACCTTTTTGCTTTCTTGCCATTAGCTTTGCTACAACTACTATATTGGGGTGCTTCCATGGAAATAGACATAGTTTTTAAGCTAAGAAGCAGTAGGCTGATATTTTTTGTGGAAACCTCGTTTTTAAAAATGCAATGATAAAATTATATTAAAATGGAGCAATTACAATCAATACAATCAAGGAACACGGATTTTTGGTCAAGAAGAGCAACACTTTAATATAGATGCAGGTAATGAAAACAACTGATTGAGTATAGTCTATGAAAGTCACAGTGAGTAAAGTTATCCACCAATATTACACAATGTGAAAGAAAAAACGATAATTTGCCTGGCTTTAATACAGCCAGCTAACTCAAAGTTCCTGACTGCAGCTAGAAAAAGCAACAAATTGATGAAAATATAAGGAATATGTTAAATAAATTCAATATACCTGTTGGGTCCACTGTTGCATCTCTCGCAGTGCGTGACAGACACAAACATGGCACTTCGTGTCATGGCTCATGGCTGTCTCGTGTCTTATGCACGACCTGTTATCTTTTGAAATGGTGGTTGGAGGGTTGTGGGCAGAGAACGCTGTAAGTGAATTCTGTACTAGACCTTTATACTTGGTAGGCGTGTCTCATGATTGTACGCGTTACAAGAATTCATCCTACCTCCACATCTTCCTTTTTCTACACTGGCGATGAGCGGGAACAGATATTTTTTTTGCTGCTACACTGTGTTGCAGAGTGACCGCTACATTTTGCTACATTTTTGCTTACTTTTATTTTTTGCATTTTCCTCAAATGGATTTCTCAAGACAACTACTTTGAGCTGCTCATATTACAGAGTTGACATTTGTGCAGTGTTTTATTTGGCATTGTTCATTTCTTTCCTTTTATTCCTCATTCGCCAACTTTACCATCGCTTTTGCTGCTCATCGCTTTCCACTCTCTGTTGCTGCAGAGCCTGCTTTGCCTCTACTCTGTGCTACACACACTTTGTGTGAAGATTTTGCTATTTTCACTAATTCAAAGGACTCCTGCTTATCCTGACTGGCCCCGCCAGTCGTTGGGCACATTCTTAAATCTGTGGTCTGTGGTTCCATTTCCTCGTTTCATGGATCCTAGCAACGCATAGACACACTGCTGCCCAGCAACCACCACATGGATCTTCTTAGCATCTTAGCAATGCTGATGCACTGCTGCCTAGCAACCTCCACACAATTTCACGGATCAAGCGTTACACTTTTGATGTAATCGGCGTCCATCTTGATTTCTTCTCTTGCGAGGATTTTCATCCAAACAACTTCATCAATTTGTTGCCTATTTACATGGCAACGTATTCACTGTGCATTTCAAGGATTTCTAATCTTCGGTGATACGCAGACCGCGTGTCCCTAAGGTACTTGGTTCCCTTTTTCGGTGACTCGCACACCGCGTGTCATATTAGACATTCTTATTTACAAGCATTTACATTTGTTATTTATCCATTATTATTATTTTCCTTTCTATTTCTCTCTTTCTTCTTCGTTTTTTTTAATTTCTTCTCACCATGTCTGGGTTTGTTCCACCGCCTTCCTTGTTATTGAGTGCTGGCTTCTGTTGAAGTATTGGAAAGGGGGGAATGTGAACCTAAGAGGAAACTTTCTTTACTGAAGCATTGTTTAGGTGGGATTGGTTTAAAAGGGTTCAAAACATTCCCTGCATTAACTGCTCCTGGCAACATTTATGTTTATGAATATGCTTCCTCACAATTGAAACAAAGGTATGGTAAAAAAAAGAATATTGTCATTGGAAGATTTATATTTTACTTCCAAAAACAACATGCTGATGAATCTATTGAAGACTTTGTATCAGCTCTTAGGTCACTTGCTGTCACATGTGATTTTGAGCACATCTCATATGAACAGGTACTTAGGGACCAAATCTTAATGAGAACCAATAACAAAAAAGTGCAAGAAAGATTATGGACCACGCCAGATATGTCTCTTAATGCTGCCATTGATATAGCTAGATCTATCAAACATTCTGAGAAATTTGTCAGGAAATAAGAGGCAATGATAAGGGTGATGTATTTAACATTTAAAAAGAAGTGGAGAAACAAAAAAAAAACCTTCCTGCAAAAGAGTGAGAATTCTACTAGAGCTGATTGGAAATTTAAAAATGTGAGGAATGAAAGGAAGAGTGCTCAATTTCTATGCTATAGGTGCGGAAGTCCAGGGCATTTGGCTCACTCCAAATTGTGTCCAGCTATTGATAAAACGTGTTCTTAATGTAATAAGAAAGGTCATTTTAGCAAATTTTGCAAATCTACTCAAAAGAAGGTAAATGTTGTTCATAATATGGATGATTATGAGTGTCCTTATGACAGCAATGAGAACGACATTAATGCTGTTATTAATGTTTGTGGTAGTGAAGGAGTCAGAAAATTCCCTTCTTGTGATGTCACTATTGATAATGTCAAATTGAAAGTCCTTGTTGATTTGTGTGCATGGTATACCATCATTGCTCTTCATGTGGTTAAGGATAAATCACCCAACAAGGTTCTATCCACTCCTGATGTTACACCTTGAGGGTACACCGGACACAAAATTGATTTCATTGGGTTCTTTTGGGCTAATTTGGTGTTTTCGGGGCGTCACACTTTTGGAAAAGTTTACGTTACAAGATCAGGGCAATCTCTTTTGGGATGGCCACACCCAGAACAATTGGGAATTAGGCTTGACCCCAGAGCTGATCCTCCCGTTTACATTGTTGAATCTACCAAGATTATTAAAGGGGACAATTCTAATCTCGTTCATCAATTAAAGGAACAATTCTCAAGTGTCCTCAGTGGGAAACCTGGAGAATATCAAGGTTTCAAACATGTAATTAAATTACACAATGATGCAGTACCTATTCGTCACAGAGTGAGAAATGTTCTTCTCACTTACAGGACCAAACTCAGAGATATGCTCAAAGATCTATGCGAAAAAAACATCATAGAACCATTGAGTCATCACCATGAGTTTCTCCGATCGTTATTTCGGTCAAATCTTCTGGTGAGCTCAGGCTATGTGTGGACCTTCGCAGTCTTAAAAAATGCTATCTGGGTTGATGCTCATCCTAAACCCAATTTGCATGAGATGGTGTCTACATTGGCTGGTGCGCAGGTATTTTCATGCATTGATTTGGCTAATGCGTACCACCATGTAGTTTTGGATGAAGGATCATAAGATCTTACAGTTTTTGTTACCCCAGAACGCTTTTTCGGATATCGCTGCATGCCTTTTGGTCTTGCCAGCACCTGCGTCAGTTTTTCAAAGGTTAATGAAAGTTACCCTTGAAGGTTTAACTGGCGCAATTGCCTTTCAGAACGACATACTTGTGTATGGCAAGAATGCTGACGAACATGATGAAAATTTGAAAAAAAGTAAATTGCTGCATTATCTGTTAAGGGCCTTGTAATCCCGTGATCAAGACACCTAAGATGGCCGCCGCTGTGCCGCAGGCAACCCAGCCAGTCTGCGTGTCAGCAGTACAGAGCGCTGAACACGTGACCGCCGCGGCGCCTAAAGCGACGGATAGAAACGTGCTGGAGGAGAGAGACGTGGAGGAGCGAGAGAAGCTGAAGGAGAGAGACCTGTCGGAAGGCGCACTGATCAGGGAGAAGCGGGAGGAAAGACCGGCGGTTTCGAGAAAGGAGCCCAGGAGTGAGAAGCCCAAGGGGAACATCTACGAGGAGGAGGAGGCAGACTGCAGAGAACAGCCAAGGGACAACCACTGTCAGTCCAATCGTCTCGGGAAAGAGATGGACATATGGACCCCTTCTGCCATGACCCAGGAGGGCTGTGGCCAGAGGCAAGTGCCACTTTACGCTATTTTGCGATTGGGAAGTGGTGGGGGAGTTGAAGCAACACCAGAGCACTGCATGTTTTTTTTTTTTATATACACCTCTAGCACACGGTCACTTGGGGTGAGTAGGTGGAGGTCTACTAGAGCCAATTAGCCCTTCTCCTAACCCTTTTTTTTGTGTTTTTTCATCGAGGGAAAATAGAGCACCACCAAGCACAAAACATTAGAGAGGAGGACTACTTCCCTTGTCCACGGACTTTGCTCTGAATACCTTTTGTGTTTCTTTTTTTGTGTTTTGGGAAGAACCACCCACCAATAAAGAACCCTAGCAGGACAGAGTTCCCTGTTTTGCCTTTCTTTCTTTTTTAAGAGGGTCCTCCTGTGTGGTCACTGAGTGATATCAGGCCTCACACTCCTTCTTGATAAGTACAAAATTAAAGCAACAGAGGTGGAATATCTAGGACACACTATCAGTGGTATGGGCATCAAACGCAAACATGTTAAGAGCATTTTCAATGCTCCCTTACCTTCATTGAGAGGGAGCTGTTAGCGTGCGTTTGGGGGGCAGAACATTTTAAATCATTCCTATGGGGTACCAAGTTCACCATCAAAACCGATCACAAACCTCTTGTGTACATGATGGCACCTGGTAAAGGACGTACTAGGTCCACCTGTCTTGCAAGGTACCAAATAGAATATGTGCAAGGTAAAGTGAACATACATGCTGATTGCATGTCTAGATTACATTCTCCTGTAACTGTTCTGACAGAAGAAGCAGAGTGTGAGTTTGCTTTTACTTCTCTTTATGTAAATCAGGTGTGTGGTGAGCAAGCTAACTTACGTGAAGATGTTTGGGTACAGGAAACGGAGAAAGATGTAGAGCTGATTATTGTCAAAAAATAAATTTTTGCAAGGTTGGCCTGAGCAGAGGAAAGTATCAGGTGACATGATGAGTTACTTCAAAGTACATGATGAGTTGGCCGTTGAGAATGGTTTAGTTAGGAGAGGTGACAAATTCATTCCTCCCCGCTCATTGAGAAATATTATTGTTGGAATTGCTCACAAGGGTCATTTAGGCATCTCTTTCACGAGGAGACGCATAAGGGAATCTTTTTGGTGGCCCGGGATTGACAATTGTGTTGAACATTTTGTTTGTGCGTGCACAAATTGAGCCAATAGTGACAAATCTGCTACAGCTTTGCGTCCTGAACCCCATCCTGTAGACTTTCCAACTACTCCATGGTGTAAACTTGGACTCTATATTGTTGGGCCGTTTGGTGTTCTACCCAGACAAGAAGCTTTTAGCATTGTTTTATTCGACTACTACTCAAAGTGGCCAGAAGTTAAGATGGTTAAGGATGTCACTTCAAAAAATATCATAGAATTTTTAGACAATGTATTTTGTGGAGAACGGATTTCTGAAGAGATCATCACTGATAATGGACCCCAATTTGTCAGTAAAGAAATTGAATGTTTTTTTTAAATGTGTGGCATTGTGCACAAGAATATTGCTGTCTTCCATCCCGAGGCCAATGGCCAGGTTGAGCAATTTAACTGTGTTGTGAAGGAGGCTATTCAACTTTCTGTAAAAGGAGGTTTGAATTGGCGCAATGCGTTGCAGTCCATGTTATTAGCGTACAAAACATCTTCTAATTCTGTTACCTTAGTTAGCCCATTTGAGCTTTTGAGAGGACGTAAACCTAGTACTAAACTGGCTCCTGGTGGTTGTAGAAGAATTTAGGTGAGAGCAATCAGTTTTCTAATATAGACTATGCCTTGGTTCACTGCAGAGTCAATACATAAAAGGAGAAGATGAAACAAGTCAATGGAAAAGAAACAAGGATCTGTAAGCAAACAGGGAATTTCAATTGGGGATATGGTTTGCATAAAAAAAAGAAGGGGTTACCAAGGGATTTCCTGTTTGGTCTCAACCAAAAGAGTTGTAGACATTTTCAAACATGCTGACAGAGTTGATGGTGGCAATGTATGGAATTTGAATAGGGTCTCTTTGTTTAAGGGTGTAAAATCTTCATGGAATTACTCTAATATTAATGTATTTTTGGAAGTTGAATTACGTGATGATGAACATCATGCTTCTTGTTCTACTAACTGTGCAAATGTTTCTCCCAAAGGTGTGAGTGTCCATCGTCTTCCTGCGAGGTTCAAAGTCTATGTTATGAATTGAATTTTTTGAATTTTTTTATTTCTGTTTTTTGTTGGTGTTTTGTTTTCTAAGTAGGGAAGGTGTGTTGGGTCCACTGTTGTATCTCTCGCGGTGCGTGACAGACACGAACATGACACTGCGTGTCATGGCTCGTGGCTGTGTCGCGTCTTATGCACGACCGGTTATCTTTTGAAATGGTGGTTGGAGGGTTGTGGACAGAGAACGCTGTAAGTGGATTCTGTATTGGACCTTTATACTTGGTAGACGTGTCTCATGATTAAACACGTTACAAGAAGCCATCCTGCCTCCGCATCTTCCTTTTTCTAGAGTATCTGTTATGGTCTATGTACCAGGGTCAGGGACCCTGTATGGTTGCTCATCTCTGTCTTTGTTGCTGGGTGACCTGCACATTCCACTGTCATCAATGACAGCATAATGTGCTGTCCTGGTGCTCGTGGACTACTGGAGTTTGGAAGTGACAGTTGAAACAGAGCTGATTCTGGGGTTAATGGTCTGTGTACTGCAGCTGAATAAATACTTGAAAATGGACTCTGTGAACATGTAGTGATCACAACTTATCAGTACCTTAATTTTAGATCATGAAAAAACAGTTAGAAAAAATCACTGTGTACTCACAACACTACACTCTGCAAAGGACGGAGGGACTAAACCAGCTGAAATGAACACACAGCCCAAAGGGAGTGGGGAGTAGGAAGTGGAAGGAAGGGAGGGGAAGAGTACATTAAAGACTCTGGAAACAATACAAAAGTAATTTTGTTAGCCCAATTCTTGAGTCAAACCCCTACTCATTAAAAAAATAAAATCCACAGATTGCTAAAAGACATTACTCAAAATGGCAGAAATCTCATCATTTTCACTGCTGCAGAATTCAAATTGATGTCAGATAATGAATATGTCACAGAGTTGTTAACCTTTACTTGTGCTTCCAAGGATCTACTGCTTCAGAAGAGGCTCCATTTACTGAAAACTGTTTGCTTCTAATCCTAGTAGTGACAGCTTGTGGCCTGTGGCCAGTGTCACAGGCACACACACTCATAAAGCTTAGCACGGTCAAGGTCACCTTCCACACACAATATCTGCACAATGATTCTGAGGTGCTATGGATTAAGCATCTGTATCCACAAAGGCAGCTATAAATTCTCTCTGCACAAATTGCATATTACATTTTAAAAAATAGGTAATTTGTTACTGAGATGGCAGGTGGCCGCCTACAATGTGGAGAGGAGATTTTGGGGAAACATCCTGATGCAAGATTATCATACAAAACCCCACACTAAATTATATTTGACTAGAGCTCCATTACTTAATTTAACTGCTAAGAACAACAGTGATCACCAAAGCCCAATGTTGGCTAAAGTGCACTACTTCAATAATTGAAGATTTAATCAATACTGAAGGAAGAGAATACATATTTTATTGTGACTGTTTGCACCTCAACCTCACTGCTCTCCTAGTACAACACCAAGTAACCATAGAGAAAGATAATAAAGCAACAAATAGACTTCTTGCCATAGTCAAGTCACTCAACCTCCTATGAGACTCCTATCCCAAAGTCAACCATCTTTACAAGGAATAGAAACCTTGTTTCAGATACAAGACTGCAACATGGTACAGGCTTTAGCATAACGTTGAGCTAAACTGCCTACCACATAAAATACATACAGTAAGTATTTAATGGGTCCAACAAACATGCTCTCTTCTGAAAACCTCAACCTTCACCACCAACTGGCCTAGTCCCACACAATCTTTAACATTCTGCTTGTCCAATTAGCATAACCCAAAACGGCTCCTCACTCTTCCAAAACATGCTTAACATTATTACCTACCCTCCTCCAAACACTTGGTATGCAAAGATTCTACTGAAGTTACAAATGATGTAACATCCTTCTGGAAAACTGACCGATGAAGCCAAGTGCACTGCACAACCTGATTTGTCATCTTCCTACACCATAGCAGTAGGAGACATGATTATATGGTGGGACCAACACAATAAAATCGGAAACTCAGTCCTTATTTGAAACACATGTTAATCATACCTTTGGCCTCATCTCTGCAAATCCTGGAAAGAGAGCTGTTGCCAATTCTGTCCCTATCACCTTTCTTGAAGACTTTGCTATCCGGGTAAAACCTCAACTCTTTTAATCTATCTTCAGACTGTTAATTCAGTTGTTGCCCTGGAAACATCTAATCCTTCAAAACCTCATTATTACTTTATGGAAACAGCCATACTCTCAAAAATATAACCCACCCCCTTCCAATTGACTAATGTTACGCCTGGCTTGTATTTTGTGTTTTTGATCCACTCCAGCGACTCAAGACCATCATAACAGGCCACAAGTTTTCCTCAGTAAAATAATAACACCCTCCAATACAAAATAATGCTGGGTTCTGAAGAAATGAGGCGGGGAATAATCTCCCAAAGACAAAAACACATACCTAAGCCATTTCTAATACTACAGAGAGGCCACATGTCAGCCAAAAGTCTTTCTTTTTATCCAACATATCTGAAGCAAACCCAACAAAACAGTACAAGAGGCATACTGAATTTACTAAACGTTTGTCCTTTAGCACAACATACATAATTATCAAAATCTGGGTAACAAATTTGCTCTCATACGCCAAACTAAAATCTCAAAAATAAGGTTAAATGTCTTTAACCACTCAGTGTCTTCCACATTGTTGGAAATTGAGTTTCTAGTTGGCTAGGGTATGCACCTAAGCCAGGTAGAACCCACCACTCTAGCCAGGGTAAGGGAGTTACATACTCAAGATAAGCCCTGCTCACCCTCTTGGTAGCTTGGCAGAGCAATCAGGCTTATCCCAGAGGCAATGTTTAAAGCATTTGCACAACACACACACACACAAACACACACCAGTGACACAATAGATACACCACAAAAGAGACTCCACACAAAATTATCTAAAAATATCTCATATATTGTATATAGCAGATAGACCAAACATCATAAATCATTTTACCAACTAGGCAATTGTCATAACATCACGGTTAGTGCAATAACGTAAAGACGTATATGCATACATCATAAAAACACCATCATTGTATGTAATATGCAGATCCTGAAATGTTACTCGTTATCCTGTCATTACAGTGCATAAAACGACATACATCTTCCCATCAGGGCATAAATATGAAGTAGTTTAGGACAAGTTACATGAATCACCACATGTTACTAAAACATCATGAAAAGACCACGTTACTGCACATATTTATGCAGACACATGATATTGCCCTCATTATCCCAACTAGTTTAGGATATAAAATGACCTATCCCAATATCAGGGCATAAAATGCTGCAGAAACATATGAAAGCGCTGCTGCGCTCGTTTGAAATGTTATACGGTAATCAACACAGGGATACTGGGCACAGCAGCACCTGCGTGCCTATTATAACACTGGGAATCGGGGGCCTCTGTCAAGGTTCCACGCCTTCCTGACAATCAAGCAACAGTGCCCCAGGTATGTGAAATGTAGTGGTGGGGGAAAGGCACAAACTCAGAGGCCTTGCTGCCCTTCACTCGTAGTGTGCCCAAATGTAGCTGCCCGCAAGCGCGCAGTGTGGTGCAGCTGTCCATCACACCGTACCTTTTCACCTCAGAGAAGAGGGGGCAAAGTAGTGGTGGAACAGACTTGGCCACGTGCCCGGACCCTCAGGCCACCATGAAGCGGAGATCTCTCTCCTCAGGCGACACACAGTTGCCCGCTAAGGAAGCTCTGGACAACCCCACAACTCCTCTGGGGCTGATTCGGGTTCCTCTGCCCAGTAGGAGGCCAACGGGCTTACAGTAACCGGTGTCTGGCCTTCGGCTTGTCTCTCCACTACAGCAGCTTCCCCGCAGCAGGGACCCCACTGGATGGGGATTTTAGACAGCCACTCACAGGGTCTGCAATGGAAGCGTTGTTGCAACTGGGTGGTCCTTTCTCACCTAGGCACTGCACATCGCAAGCCCACTTTTTGACAGGAGGAGAGGTGCAGTCAAAGTAAGAGACAGGATGCTCTCGGGGTGCCAGGAACAGTGCTCACCTCACGCTAACTTCACCAAGAAATACAGGAGCAATACACCGCGCTCCAGGGATCCTCCCAGGACAGAATAAGAACCTCCATCAGCGCTCACCACACGATGTACTAGCAGGGACAAGGGACATACCAGCACTCCTTGGAGAACACTCGGGGGCACAAGCAGGAAGTAGGTAGGCAGACCAGCACATCAGGATGCTTTGCAGGCAAAAGGCAGTCCTTCCAGCAGGTCAGCACCATAAAGAAAAGTCCAAGTGGTGGTTTTCCTGGCAGCACAGCAATCCTCTAGTGCAGTATGTAGAGCCAGCAGCGTCTGGTTACAAGTCGCACACAGTGTCTACAAACAAGGGGTCAGAGTCCTGTACTTATACTTAAAATGTATTTGTTCTGGAGGTAACTTCAAACAAACTTTAGAAGTGTACAACACCTTAATTCAATCCCAGCCCTTGCTCCAGACACACTACAGGGGGGTGGAGACAACACTGTGAACAGCAGGCACAGCCCAATTCAGGTGCAGGTGACAACTCCTCCCATCACTCTAGCTCAGGAAGACCCATCAGGATATGTCGGGCACACCTCCGCTCCCTTTATGACTGCTAGAGTGAATGTACAAAACAGGCCCCTGTCAGTCTAAACCAGACGTTGTTTGGAGTAAGGCTGCAAAGAACAAATAGTCATAAGCACAGAGAAATGCCCACTTCTAAAGGTGGCATTTCTAAAATAGTAATAACAAATCCGCTTTCATCAATAAGCAGGATTTATAACCACTATTCCAAACATACCAAACATGGCAAGGCTATTCCTTTCAGGTCAAAAATTACCACTGAAACACATATCAGGGAATTCCCAATGCAGACCTATGAGAGGAGCAGCCTCACAGTAGTGAGAAACCAAATAGGCTGTTTGTCACTAACAGGACATGCCACACAACAAAGGCACATGTCCTACCTTTTACCTACACAGCACCCTGTCCATAGGGATACCTAGGGCCTACCTTAGGGGTGACCTATATGTAGTAAAGGGGGAGTTTCAGGCTTTTGTGGCAGTAAACTGCGCATGCAAGCCCTGCAGTGGCAGAGAGAGGCCTGAGACAGGTTTTGAAAGGCTACTTCTGAGGGTGGCATAAGCAGCGCTGCAGGCCCACTAGTTGCATTTAATTTACAGGCTCTGGGTATGTAGGATACTACTGTACTAGGTACTTAGATGTACTTTAAATATGCCAAACTGGTGTAGACCAATCATATCACGTTTACAGAAAAGAGCACATTCACTTTAGCACTGAACAGCAGTGGTAAAGTATCCAGAGTCCTAAAGACAACAAAAACAGGTCAGAAAATATAAAGGAGGAAGGCAAAAATGTTGGAAAACAACCCTGCACAAAGGGCCAGGTCCAAAACACACTAAGCCGCCATATTGTACCACAAGGCTCAGCACAACTTTTCGACCTCCAGCCATCTTTAGATTCTTTCCTTTGGTAATCAAATAATTTGAAACCTTGTCCATCACATGCAGGACCTCTGGATGATTTCACAATTCTTGTTGAAAAATAATCTTCAGAATCCTGCATTCTGTGCTCTACCACAGAATGTTAGACATTTTGAAACCTCTTGGTGTCTTTCCAACAATCCTGACAGTGGTGGTTCCTATTCTCATTCTGAAGGCAACTCAGCTTGACAATATGGGCCTTGCTAAACTACTCAAACAGTCTGCTTCCATGCATCTACATTACCACATGCAAAGCACCCTAATCCTTGTCCCAACTAAGGTAGTGTTGGAACTGGCCCTTCTTGCAGGGTCATCCCCAAACTTTTTGCTTCTTCCTCCCTTATTTTTCCTGACCCGTGGCTGTTAGCAATAGGACTCTGCGCACTTTACCACTGCTGATCAGTGCTAAAGTGCATATGCTCTCTGTGTAAATTGTTATTCTGATTGGATATACATGTTTGGCATATTTGTATCACCATGAAGTCCCTAGTAAAGTGCACTGGGTGTGCCAGGGCTGGTGATGACAAATGCTACTAGTGGGCCTGCAGCACTGATTGTGCCACCCACAGGAGTAGCCCTAAAATGATGTCTCAGGCCTGCCACTGCAGTGCCTATGGGCAGTTTAGAACTGCCATGTCCTCCTGGTCAGTGTCCCCACTGACCAGACCTAACCCTTCCCTTTTTGTGCACATCAGTCACCCCTATGGAAGGCCAAAGGTACCCCCCCTGGGCAGGGTGCAGTGTATGTAAAAGGCAGAGCATGTACTAGTGCAGGTGACATGCTCTGGTAGTGAATGGCAGCCATTTTCGTTTTCACTACTGTAAGGCTATCTTGCTCCATAGGTTAACATGGGGGATGCTGGCTACAGTGGTTAACAGCATTTCTTCCCATGGGAACAAGATAGGACATAAGTATCTAGTATCCCTGAACTCAGAATTTAATAACACATCTTTTGGGAAAGGTTGTTTTTAAATCCTGTATTTGAGAACAGCACTTTTAGAAAGTTGCTGTTCTCTTGTCTGACCCTTCTGTGTGCCTGGGCTTGTTTGTGTATTGACTGTCTGGTTTGAGAGTGACAGGGGTTGGGGAATTCCCCAGGAGGGAATTCCCCTGGATGAGTCAGCACTAGGCTGAATGACTACATTTGCAACTGGAGTAGTGGGAGGAGTTAGCACCTGGGCTGAATAGGGCTGTGCCTGCCTTCCACAATGCTGGCTCCACCCCCCTGCTGGGCGGCTGAGGACCCTGCCCCTCACTCTGAAAGGAAGTCAGAAGCCAGCAAAACAAAGTACTCAGGAAACACCCAGAACTGGTTCAGACCGGGCTCAGGGCCCACATGCACAGAGAGAACAAAGACTTTAGGGGTATAAGTACAGGACCCCTGACAACAGAAAATTAGATCATCCTGGAAATCAAGAAGGAACCTCTGCCAAGGAGAAAGCTGAAACTGAAGAAGGAAGATTGTCCTGCTGTTGCTCTGCTGGACTGACCTGTTGCTTTGCTGCCAAGGAGAGGGGAAGGACGTTGCTGCTGAGCTGTGTCCCCGGTCTTGAAGGAATCTCCAAGGGCCTGAGAAGAGCTGGCTCCCTGTTTTGAAGTCCCAGGAACAAAAGGACTTCACCCCCAGCTTCCCTGAACTCTGCTGAGAGAGTTCTGTCCTTCCTAGAGTGCTTGATCCAGTTGTGGGGCCTCTGGAAGTTGTACCTGAGCTGGGAAGCTTGAAACTAAGCTTGAGTGACTTTTGAACTTGAAAAGTGTTGCATCGCTCGCTTGCGGAGCGCATCCCCGACAGTGCGAGAAGTTTCCCGCGCTACGGAGGTCGAGATCGTCACAGCGCCTGACGCCGCTGCCAGAGACGTCGCATCCTTCGTTTGCGGGACGCACCAGACCGGTGCGGGGGAATCGAACATCGCTGCGAGTATCGTCGCAGAGCCTGTCGTCGCTGGGTGAGAACGCCGCACCGCTTGCTTGCGGACCGCATCACGTCGCTGCGAGTATCGTCGCAGAATCAACGCATCGAGGAGCTGCGAGAGAGAGGATCACCGCTGGACCGCGCATCGTCGCCCCGGAGA
The DNA here is from genome assembly GCF_964261635.1 of Lissotriton helveticus. Taxonomy (NCBI): domain Eukaryota; kingdom Metazoa; phylum Chordata; class Amphibia; order Caudata; family Salamandridae; genus Lissotriton; species Lissotriton helveticus. The sequence goes on from NC_136067.1 coordinate 1,235,718,121, forward strand.
TCGTCACAGCCCCTACGAGATCGTCACATCGTGCCTTTGCGAGAACAGACTTCCTACGGAACCTACGCATCGGAATCCATACAAGTGGCCTTCCTCCCCATACAGACCGGATTCGTCGCAACACGCCCGCTGCTGCAGCGGGGCTGTCGCATCGCCTCCCCAGGGTCTCAGGAGCAACGCATCGCTTGTTTTCCACCGCACCAGCTTCTGCTTTTGGAACTTTGTTGCAACTAAAAGGTACTGTGAGTAAACGTGACGCAACTGTGAACTTTTCACGCATCAGTAGAGAATTCTATCGCAACGTAGAGAATTCTATCGCAACCTAAGAATTTTAACGCAACCTTAAGAACTCTTTTTGAAACCATATTCTTGAACTGTGTATGTTGGATTTTTGTCGTTTTGGTCTTGTGTAGTTTAGATTAAAAATACCTTTATTTTTCTAAACTGTTGTGGAGTCAGTTTGTGGTGTTTTCACTGTGTTACTGTGGGTGTTGGTACAAATACTTTACGCATTGCCTCTGGTTAGCCTAGACTGCTCGTGCCAAGCTACCTAGAGGGTGAGCAGGGGTTATCTCAGAGGGTTATCTCCTTGCCCTGACTAGAAGCAAGGGTCCCTATTTGGACAGTGGTACCTACCTCTGGCAACTAGAGACCCCCAGATCTAACATTGGTGGTCAGGCGGTGGGATTTGAACTTGTATTTGTACTTGACCCACAGTAATTGGTGTACATCACTAGTGAGTGCAGACCACTACGCCACCGCATACCACGGTTAAGTTTTTTTATTTTTGGTTCTATTTTTGATCATAACCCTGAAGGAATCCAAGCATCATGTCTCTGAATGGTAAACCAGCAAGTGATGTTGCAGAACTGGAGTTTGATATTGAAATGTTAAGTGATTACAAAGTAGGTCAACTCAGGCAGTTCTGCAGGAACTTTGGCTGCCCCATGAAGCGCCGCTCCAAGAAGGAGGAGCTACAGGAGGCCTTATTGGTGTGGTGGGAGACCAAAGAGGCTGGGGAGACAGATGATGCAGAAGTGGATGAGGATGCACAAAGGGATGGTTTCAGGCCACAGGATCTGCCTGTGTCCAGAGCGGCCTCAAGGGCTAGCAGCAGCCATTCAGCTGACAGTTTTCCCCCAGAGGAGTTGGAGGAAAACCAAAGGGCTAGAGATCATAAGTTAGAAATGTTGAGGCTTGAAATGGAGCTGAAGCAAATGGAAAGGGCGGCGGAGGAGAGCAAAAAGGCCCGTGCCCTGGAGGAATTGAAATTTACCTTGGCCCACGAAGTAAGAATGAGGATGCTTGAGTTGGAGCTCAAGAGGCATGAGGCCATGAGGGTCTCAGCTGAAGAAGAAACATGGGTAGCTCAGGAGGTGAGCGTTGCTGAGTTGGAGGTGGAGTCCAGCTTAGATGGTGGCAGCATGATTATGATAACTAGTGCGGAGAGAGAGGTACAAACACCCAGAGATGTGGCGCCTGACTTGAGGGAGGGGGTCGACATACACCAGGGGGTTCAGGTTTATGATGTAGTTCCAGTGGAGTGCAGTGTCCCTGAAGTAGATTGGGGGACTGGCACAGGGGACCATATTCCTAGTGGTGGGAGGGACACTCTACTGTCTCTAGATGAGAGGTACAGGGAGAGGGGTTCCCCCATGGTAGAAACCTTGGTGTGTGTGTGTGAAGACCAGCCAGAAGAGTGTGGGTTGTGTGACAGAGACAGTCAGATACTGTGTTGCCAGTCTCAGGAGAGTGGTGTGGGGTACTTGTGTGAGGCACTGGAGGGCGAGGCAAAGGGTAGCTTGGTTAACAACTGTGGGGGGCTGTGTGATTCATTTGTTGGAGAGCATATTTTAAGTCCCTGTTTTCCAGAGCTATGCCAACACCCGGTGGAGTGTGAGTTCTCTGATCCCAGAGAGCTTGCGTTGGAGGCAGACCTCTTGGTGGATTCCAGAGAGTCTGAGGAGGCATTGGGGAGTGATCCCAAAAGGAGTGGCTTAGATATCTTCCAGACCTGTGAGGTGGAAGCGGTTCAGTGTAGCCCAGGTAGGTCCCAGTGTAGTGGGAGGGGTGTAGGGGCTCATGTCCGGTCTCAGTGGAGAAGGAATGAGTGTGGGACGGTGTGTCTCATGGTGCCCGAAACCCAGTCTCAGGGCCTGGAGGGTTCCTTAGGGGAACACCAGGTTGGGGACCTAGACTGTACTTGTAGGCCATTTGAGGAGGATCTCCTAGTGTCTGGGGAACGGGGAGTGCCTGTAACCAGGCCTCCATCAGTTCTGGTGTCTGGCAGTGCCGCTCCACTTGGGAGGGTACAGAAGTCCAGACTGAGGGGTGAAAGGGGGAAGGAGTCCCCAGTGGGAGAACCAGTGGGTCAGGGACCAGTTAGAAGGGCTGAGTCCCCAGTGAGTGACCATGGTGACACCACTCCTGTCCTGGGAGATTTTCGCGCACTGTCAGGTGGACAGGGGTCGGGAGATCTGCGCCAGGCAGACTGTCACAGGACACATGAGTTGTGTGTCACCCTCAAGGGGGTACTATGTGAGTCCCCAGAAGTCCTGGCGCGCCAGGCAAGTGCACAACCTCAGGTATTGGTCCCTGGGTTGGGAGACCAGGTTCAGGAGTTGCCTGACCTGGAAGGAAGGACATCTGTAACCAGTGTCCTGACCAATATGGTTCCCAGGGGTACCCCTCCAGTAGGGAGGGTGCAGCGCTCTGGAAGGGGTGCAGAGGGAGGGAGTCCTCGCCCCTGACCCCGGTACAACCTGAGGGGTTAAACCCTAGGTTGGGAGACCAGTTGCTGGAGGGAGGTCCTGAACTGGTAGGAAAGTTGTGTTCTCGGTTGTCTTGGTGGACAGGGTTGCCCCTGGAAGGAGGGCAGGAGTCTCACCCTGGGGGTGGACTGGGCCACACCGTTGTGTTGTCCAGGTTGGTACTGTCTACCAGTATAGGCACCTCAGTGAGTGAAGTCCTGGTGCGCCAGGCAAGTGTTCCACTGCAGGGGCTAGTCCCTGGGTGGGGAAGCCAGGTTCAGGTGCTGTCTGACCTGGAGGCTTTGGAGCCTAGGTTTGAGGGCCTGGTCTGGGGTGTCCCCCCTGACCTGGAAAACCAGTTGCAGGATAGCACCCATGAACTGGTGAATGAATGGTGCGGGACACCTTCCACAGGTGCCCTGGCTATTCTAGAAGGGGGTACCGCTCCAGGTGGGAGGGTACAGAGCCCCAAGGAAGAGGAGGACCGGGTGTGGGAAAGCACACCACAGCCTCCTGTCCAGCCGCTGGATACAGGTCCAGGACTGGTGGGTCAGTGCCAGAGTGTCAGACCTGACCTGACAAGAGAGGGAGTGGACAAAGGGTGCCAAGCACCTGGGGCTACTGCCCCCCACCCTCTGACGCCACAGAGGTTTGAGCGCCCTGAGAGGCATGAGGCCTGGGTCTCATCCCCGATCACTGTTGGTGGTCACTGCGGCTTGCTGTCGGTCTGTTGGGACACACCTGTGAGGAAATTAAAGTTAGGTGCTGCACAGGTGGTGTCCACAGATGAGGAGAAGGGTTCCACATGGACTGGCATGGTGGGCTCTGAGAGTATGGATAGAGTGTTCCAACTGGGTTTAGGACGGCGTAGAACAGGACTGCCCTGCTGTGTGGGCCAGTTTCCGTGTTCTATCGCCTTGAGCAGGGAATCCCATCGAGGTATCCTTTGGTCTACCCTGGCTTTAGGCTGGAAGGGGGTTGTGTTGGAACTGGCCCTTCTTGCAGGGTCATCCCCAAACTTTTTGCTTCTTCCTCCCTTATTTTTCCTGACCCGTGGCTGTTGGCAATAGGACTCTGCGCACTTTACCACTGCTGATCAGTGCTAAAGTGCATATGCTCTCTGTGTAAATTGTTATTCTGATTGGATATACATGTTTGGCATATTTGTATCACCATGAAGTCCCTAGTAAAGTGCACTGGGTGTGCCAGGGCTGGTGATGACAAATGCTACTAGTGGGCCTGCAGCACTGATTGTGCCACCCACAGGAGTAGCCCTAAAATGATGTCTCAGGCCTGCCACTGCAGTGCCTATGGGCAGTTTAGAACTGCCATGTCCTCCTGGCCAGTGTCCCCACTGTCAAGGCCTAACCATTCCCTTTTTGTGCACATCAGTCACCCCTATGGAAGGCCAAAGGTACCCCCCTGGGCAGGGTGCAGTGTATGTAAAAGGCAGAGCATGTACTAGTGCAGGTGACATGCTCTGGTAGTGAATGGCAGCCATTTTCGTTTTCACTACTGTAAGGCTATCTTGCTCCATAGGTTAACATGGGGATGCTGGCTACAGTGGTTAACAGCATTTCTTCCCATGGGAACAAGATAGGACATAAGTATCTAGTATCCCTGAACTCAGAATTTAATAACACATCTTTTGGGAAAGGTTGTTTTTAAATCCTGTATTTGAGAACAGCATTTTTAGAAAGTTGCTGTTCTCTTGTCTGACCCTTCTGTGTGCCTGGGCCTGTTTGTGTATTGACTGTCTGGTTTGAGAGTGACAGGGGCTGGGGAATTCTGGGGAATTCCCCTGGATGAGTCAGCACTAGGCTGAATGACTGCATTTGCAACTGGAGTAGTGGGAGGAGTTAGCACCTGGGCTGAATAGGGCTGTGCCTGCCTTCCACAATGCTGGCTCCACCCCCCTGCTGGGCGGCTGAGGACCCTGCCCCTCACTCTGAAAGGAAGTCAGAAGCCAGCAAAACAAAGTACTCAGGAAACACCCAGAACTGGTTCAGACCGGGCTCAGGGCCCACATGCACAGAGAGAACAAAGACTTTAGGGGTATAAGTACAGGACCCCTGACAACAGAAAATTAGATCATCCTGAAAATCAAGATGGAACCTCTGCCAAGGAGAAAGCTGAAACTGAAGAAGGAAGATTGTCCTGCTGTTGCTCTGCTGGACTGACCTGTTGCTTTGCTGCCAAGGAGAGGGGAATGACTTTGCTGCTGAGCTGTGTCCCCTGTCTTGAAGGAATCTCCAAGGGCCTGAGAAGAGCTGGCTCCCTGTTTTGAAGTCCCAGGAACAAAAGGACTTCACCCCCAGCTTCCCTGAACTCTGCTGAGAGAGTTCTGTCCTTCCTAGAGTGCTTGATCCAGTTGTGGGGCCTCTGGAAGTTGTACCTGAGCTGGGAAGCTTGAAACTAAGCTTGAGTGACTTTTGAACTTGAAAAGTGTCGCATCGCTCGCTTGCGGAGCGCATCCCCGACAGTGCGAGAAGTTTCCGCCGCTACGGAGGTCGAGATCGTCGCAGCGCCTGACGCCGCTGCCAGAGACGTCGCATCCTTCGTTTGCGGGACGCACCAGACCGGTGCGGGGGAATCGAACATCGCTGCGAGTATCGTCGCAGAGCCTGTCGTCGCTGGGTGAGAACGCCGTACCGCTTGCTTGCGGACCGCATCACGTCGCTGCGAGTATCGTCGCAGAATCAACGCATCGAGGAGCTGCGAGAGAGAGGATCACCGCTGGACCGCGCATCGTCGCCCCGGAGATCATCACAGCCCCTACGAGATCGTCGCATCGTGCCTTTGCGAGAACAGACTTCCTACGGAACCTACGCATCGGAATCCATACAAGTGGCCTTCCTCCCCATACAGACCGGATTCGTCGCAACACGCCCGCTGCTGTAGCGGGGCTGTCGCATCGCCTCCCCAGGGTCTCAGGAGCAACGCATCGCTTGTTTTCCACCGCACCAGCTTCTGCTTTTGGAACTTTGTTGCAACTAAAAGGTACTGTGAGTAAACGTGACGCAACTGTGAACTTTTCACGCATCAGTAGAGAATTCTATCGCAACGTAGAGAATTCTATCGCAACCTAAGAATTTTAACGCAACCTTAAGAACTCTTTTTGAAACCATATTCTTGAACTGTGTATGTTGGATTTTTGTCGTTTTGGTCTTGTGTGTCTTGACTGTTGTGGAGTCAGTTTGTGGTGTTTTCACTGTGTTACTGTGGGTGTTGGTACAAATACTTTACGCATTGCCTCTGGTTAGCCTAGACTGCTCGTGCCAAGCTACCTAGAGGGTGAGCAGCGGTTATCTCAGAGGGTTATCTCCTTGCCCTGACTAGAAGCAAGGGTCCCTATTTGGACAGTGGTACCTACCTCTGCCAACTAGAGACCCCCAGATCTAACAGGTAGACTTCCTACTTTGGCAAGGTTCCTGGCCTATTCCACTTTCCTTGCCAGACCACCTAGTGATAGCAGCTGGCTTAGATGGTATCAGCACCCTGATGTTGCCAAACCCTACAACAAAATCAATGGCTATTTTTTTACTGGACTGTGCTTAATTACAATAGTTTTAAAGAGGGCACTTATTTATACTAGCTATCCTTGTTCCTCAAACTTAGATTCCAAAGGATCACACTTCCCTTATCATTGGAGGTCATTCGTTCCATCAGATTTTGTTTTGACATATACACAGATACTGACACAAGGAGATGATGGACGGAGCGCTGAAACTTTTCAGACACTCACCCCCAGTCACAGATCTGGGTTGAATCCATCATCGTTCTTTAACTCACTTCGCCACCCCGTTCAGCGACAGCTATATGCAAATTAGTCTGTCTTAATGAGTCTGCTTCTGATGCATAAGTCTTGAATTCTTTCAGGCTAGAGGTCAAGAAGAGTTTATTCGTGGAAACTAAAAAATGCCACGTCAAGAAGCAGGGATGGTTCGGCTCTAAATGATCAAAAACCCATACGGATCTGAAAATAGCCCTGCATAAACCCAACAGAAAACATTTGGAAATTACGACAGCCAGAAGGGCATATAGACGTGCATTAAAAGAAAATAAGGATGCCCTGATAAATGAATCATGGCGGGCCCTGCACAAAGCCTCTTTACTTCGAAAGAATACAAGCGTTTGGAAGGCAGTCAACGCGCCTTTTCTAGCACCCAGGGATTTACCATCGATAGAGTTTACCATTAGTGAGGACCAATGGTTGGATCACTTCACCGCACTGTACAATGACGAAGAGCAGGCAGTATTATTGGCTGCATCGAGACCCCCCCCCAGAGTTAGAACTTCCAAATCTCTTTCCATTAGATGTTCTCTTTACATTCGATGAAGTGACCTCGCTATACACGCTAGTGGAGGAGGTAAAGCTCCTGGTCCAGATGGAGTTCCCATCGATCTGTACAAATCAAATCTATGTCTCTGGGTCCCTTTACTAACCCAGGTTCTGATAGCATGCTGCTACGATGGCTTCATTCCATCCTGGTCTGAATCTATCTTGGTCCCAATTTTTAACAAGCATTTTCAATGCAATAGGTCTCGCAGTTACACGAGTTTAAGTTAGTGGCATTTTAATGACAATGCCTTTTATTTATGTTTTTTAAAACGAAAACAAAAATAAAAGGCATTGTTAGTTGCAATGTTAATAGCTCAAACTCGCGTAAATGTGAGACCTATTGCATTGCAAATGCTTATTTTCTAATTGATGCAGTTCTGTTAAATTAATTCTGGAAATCACTTAGGAAAAATGTCATTTTACTTATCTTCGGAAAGTGTTTCAAGTTTGCTATAATGAATCGCTGATTGTCTGATATGGTTTCAAGTGCTTGATCTGTACGGCGACATTGTGGGCAATTTTTTTTTTCCCCAAAGTACTTGGTCAAAAAATACTCGTTATCCTCGGGGTCTGTATGTCGCCATGCTCCAGTGGCGGACACACAAACCTCAGCGTCCCTGCCCGCGGAACATGAGTAGTGCAATGGTGCCTGCGGGGGGCAGTGTTTGATTTACAAGGTAAATGGTAGGGCGGTAGTACAGCACAAGGGAGGCTTTAAAAACATGTTTTTACCTTTAAGGAGTCTAAGAGGAGGAATGTGGACACCTTTAAGGAATCGGCCTTGAACCACCAAGGAACAGACCATATATCTGCAGGAGAGGGGTTCTAAAGCCTTTATTTCAGCCAGTGTGCGTTCACTGCCAGAATGCAATCCATGCTGTGCACTTCGTAGATCACTGTTTTAAAGGTTTCTGCTGACCTATCGACCTTTAATCTTGTTGTACTTAACTATTTCAATTCCATTTAATTCAAATTGTAACTTGGATTTGGTTAGAGAAGTCTAAAAATTTATGTTGGTCTGAGTACTATTTTTTGTTTCAATACAAAATGTTACTGTGTGTGTTTCTCTTGCCATATTTTAATATTCCTAAATTCAGGTATGGTAATGGATTGTAACAAAATTCGAATTGTGAACTTGCATTTCATCAAGGGGTATGTTTCATCAGGGTTATTAAAATTATCGCTTGGTTTGCGTGTACGGAGAGACCCTCGGCATGGAGTTGGTTTCCTATTCATTTATTTCATCTTACAATTTGTATTGTGAACCTAGCACACATAAATATTTCATTTGCAGTAATAAACAAAAGTAAAGAAAACAAGTGCTGTGCGCGCGCACTGCAAGGAATGCAAGGTATGCATCTGGCACCCGACCGCGCTGCTGCTCGCTCCCGAACTCCCTAGGCCAAGGAAGAGAGAAGGCGGGACATGCACTCACCTTTAGCCAGTTGCGTGCTGTCAATCTTAGAAAGACGCACGGAAAGGCCAATAGCATGTGAGCAACAACAAAAAAGCACACGCACAAGTGTGTGCTCAGAGTTGAAAGTGCTTATTAGAAGCCTCGCAGGGCAGCACATGCGCGCTGGCTCAGGCGAGACCTAAAAAGGCCGACCGCAATATCCCTACATGCTAACGACCAATTTCTCTTTTAGATTCCCTTCTCATAGTTACAGGACGTATTTTATTAAATAGATGGCAGTCATGGGCAGGAGACGCTGGCGTGATTTCTGAGCTGCAATATGGCTTCCGCCAGTGTTCAGGCACGATAGAACAGGGTCTAAACCTAAATTTATTGACGGGTAAATACATGCGGGCCAAGCAGGGAAAGTTGTTTGTGGCCTTGTGGACCATAGCTCCGCATTTGACTGTGTTAGACATGACAAACTCTGGAGTATTCTTGAGGATATGGGAGTGGAAATACCACTCATAAACTTCATGAGGCAGCTATACCGAGACACTTGTTCTAGGGTCTGTTATGGACCATGGGAGAGTGCACCGTTAAATTTCCAATAAGTAAAGCGGTGAGACCAGGATATGTCCTTGCCCCCTTTCTTTTTACCTTATATATCAATGGCCTCTGCCAAGTTTTAATCAGCCAATGCCGAATTCCTGCGTTATTGTATGCAGATGACGCTGTTTTAATGTCACATACCCAATTAGGGTTAAAAAGAGTAGTGACCAGTTTTGCTACATTTATGAAAAATTTGGGTCTGCAAGTAAATACATCAAAAATGTTTATTATGAAATGTGGAACAAACAGTGTTAAATGCCGCAATTCTTTTATTAAGAATATCAAGGTTGAGTGTATTTGCAGATTTCCCTACCTGGGTATTCATTTTGATCAGAGAGGGACCTGGGCACATGCTGTTTCAATTAGGAAAATGCTATTTTCTAAAGCCACCGCTGCCCTAGCCAATTTCGCTAGAAAATTGAGCAGAAGGCCGGACGTGGAATTAATGCAAATGTACAAAGCTAAGTGTGTCTCAACTGCCATGTACGGGTCGGGCATCTGGGGCTATGCTGACTCCCGGCCCCTGCAATTAATTGAGAATGCCTTTGTGAGATATCTATTGGCAGTCCCCAATAGCACTGCTACATTTGCCATGCAGAGCTAGGGATCCCATACATATTTTACTTAATTAAGATTCAACTGATTCTATTATGGCACAAAATATGGGCAACAACACACACCAGCCTCAACCAATATATTATAAATGACTGTTTGAAGCTCGAAGGGTGTCCTGTATTCCCTGATTAAACTATATTAAAAATGTACGTCAGATTTCGGACACCTCGAATACCTAGTGAATCTGGATAGCATTATATTAATCTCAAGAAAAACCCTGAAAGCAGACTGCCTAATGCACGTAGAGACAATCAAACTTGCAAAAGAAATAGTCAAGCCCACAGTCCTGGAAAATCAATTGTTAATGTCAAGTTGTGGCATCCAGCCATATCGCGTGTATGTAACAGGGGCTTACGACAGGATGTTGCTGACCCATTTTTACCTGGGATTTTTCATAGACTTACAAGTTTCCCAGTCATGAATGACTGGTCTAAAACCCTGGGCACATGCCCATGCGACGATTTGTCTCAACAGTCTACAATGCACATTCTTCTATTTTGCAAATTTTAAACTAGAAAAAGATGGATTGTTCCTATTCTAAGTCTTGAGACAATGTCGTCCAGCATTTTTAACGTTACAACTTTTACAGTACAAAATGTTTAATAGCCCTCTAGCAATGTTTTTGAAATGTGTGATCAAATCTAGGAAAATACTGTAGAATATGAACCTGGTTTTCAATACATGATTTTTATATCACCTGTAAATTAATCTATATTTATGCAATGCTTGTAATTATACATGACAAAAATTGTGCTTTTATGATCTATATTTTAAATCGAATAAAAATTATTTGATTTGAATTGATAGTAGACTCTTCAGGAGCGAGGATGGGTCAGACTGGCTGATATGGCAATCAGGCAGTGCCCGAAGGCCTGGTCTGACAGGTCAGTATGCGGTTCGTTTTTTGCCTGTTTGTGGGTTTGTTATATGCTCTCCTAGCCGGTTTTTACTGGTGATTTCCCTGATATTAAAACAAACATTGCCCATGCAAGCACAAACACATGTAGTCTTCTTTACCTGGCAAAACATTAATACAGCTTGTCCTTACAAGTTCAAAACTGCCCCAATTTAAAAAGCAGCAGCAAACCTTAAGACAGATGGTTGCCATTTTTGAGCTAGAGGAGCAAGGGGCAACAGCTAGGAGCCTAGGTATGAGGGAATGCAGCCAAAGGTGAGTGAAATTAACAGCCTACAGCTACTGACTGGTTGTATAATGGAACAACGGCTCCCTAACCCATGCATGCCTTAACAATGTGGTCTTAACAACGAATGTGTCTTTTCCACGCATGTCTTACAATTAATTTTGTTGTAAAGGCATGATTGGTAAAGGTATATGAGTGGTAAAATCCCCCAAGCACTAAAAACGACCCCGACCTCGGACCCCCACCCTGAGCCCTAAAACAGGCCCCCAGCCCTAAAAACTACCCCTGCTCTCCCTAACCCTAGCCCTACTTGCCAAGGCGTGTTCCGATCCTTCCTGTCCCGATCATTCCTGGTCCCCTCCCTGCCCATCCGCTCTGCATCTACAGAGCTGCCTGCCTTAACCACCCATATGCGCAGTTAAGGCATATGCTTGGTTAAGGCAAGCATTGATCCACCTGCATTTAAATGGAACACATAGTTAAGCCCGCGTTGTAAATGCTATTTCCCCTACTAGCTTCATATGGCATCTTCTGAGCCCCAAGAACTGCGGGACCATGCAGGTACCGCAGTTCTAAGGCATGCGAGCTGCGTAGATGCCGCAACCACAACACAGTTGGCAGTCTAACAGCAGTTAGTGGCCTGTTGTGGGATAGACATATTTTTTCAGTGCATTGGTAATATGAATAGATCCCAGAAAAGAAATACTTACTCTGAGACTTGCTGTTAGCAGCGGCAAAGTAAAAAAATGCCCATACCAAGTAATTTTGTTCCAGCATTCTGAGAACACTGGACTTGCAGTGTATTGAAAAGAATTAAGACCATGTAATAAATTAAACATATAAACAAATGAAAACATTAATTCAAATATTTTACACACATTTAACAATGTGAATGAATGTATAGCAGCGTATGAACCATGTTTTACAGGAAGATTCACAAATGAATCCCACCTTTACATGTGGTCTAATTATCGAGTTTGAAATTACTGCATGTGGTAGAGGTGGTAACAATTATTCTCAACAGATGAGGTAAGCAAAACTCATAAAAAAGGACATGGCGCTAACTGTAAAAAAGACTTATATCCTTTCTAAACATTACCTGAATTTAGATGGCAACCATGACTACAAAATCTGGTTCAGGAGGCAGAGCATTATGTAATAAATTCATGCGGTCATTCACGAGAATGGAGGAAAGAGTCTAAATTTTAGATCCATGCGTGGTGTTTAAAAGTACTGAAGCGTACGGAAGATAAAATGTTTTGCTCTTTAAATCACATGTACTCAAATGTAGAACATACAAATAAATACTTGCAATTAGAAAAACAAATAAAAAATTAGGGGTTTGTTGTTTCATGGTCTCTGGTGAATTCAGAAATTCAAAAATAACAATAATTATTATGAAATCTCAGCATATTTCAAAATAAATTATTTAATTGTATTTCATTCAGCTATCAAACTTAAACAATGCGGGTGGAATAATTGAAACTCTCAAATATTTAAGAATGATGCAACATGCATTGTTGATTTGTTTCTATGCTAAACAAACTGTCCTTTAGTGTAGTAAGTATTGAAGTAAGTAAATAAAATACCAATGGCAAACATACCCAAACTGGACTGACTCTCATACCGTCCTTCAGTAACGGTGCTCAGGAAGTGATCATCTGTTAGTTTCATTGGCTTGCCCGTCACTACATTCTGCAAAATAAAAATATAGATAAAATATGAATTGAAAAAAACCTGCCACAACTTCAAGTGTACAGATAAATCTGATTAATATTTATTGTATGAGTTTTGTCACGCCTTACTCAACACGTGTAACCTTTCAGCAACTGTAAAGTGCCTGCAGTGGAAAAAAGCACAAACAATCTAGAACATTTAACAAAAGACACAGAAAAGATGGAAAACCACGTGCATTGCATTGATGGCTAACTTTCTCAGCTCCAAAAGCTTTCAAATACTTTAATCCATTTGAAGGATCCCCGGGCACTTGCAAAATGTAACTTTCTTTTATATAGAACGCTTCGCTTTAAGATAGAAGCTCTGTGCCTTAAAAATAAATCACAATTATGAATCAGAATGGAATGAGTGGCCTAAAGCTGTAGTCCCTGGCAGCCATTTTGGAAAACCTTTTAGACATGCAAGTAAACCTACAACCATCTTTAAAAAGCCAACAGGCTGGGGGATTAGGTGCATTGTGAATCTGAGAAATGTAAATTTGAGGAATGCACTATTGTTGAGTTAAGTAGTCTTTTCTTTCCCATCATGAAAACAAACAACAATTCATAATCTGTGCAAGAACAGAAGGTAACAGAGAAAAAGCAAGACACTGAGAAACGTAATTACTGGCACTGAGGAAGCTGATAACTGTGAAAGATAACACTTCACTCAGCTAAAGAATTAGTGTAAAAAAATCAATGACAAAGGTTGGATGAACTTTGTGTGGTGGAACTACCGATATTCACACCTCGTACTCCTGTGTCACTGCACCTGATGCAATACTGATGCCTACAGCCCAACTACCTACTCCCAAGAACAATGATGCCCGTAAACGATTTTCAGACGCTGCAGAGTACAATGTATGTATCAGCATTTTTTTCACCAGAGAGGTAGTGCAGAGACCATTATGCAGAGACAGTTACCTGAAATTTAAAAAAAAAACGCGAGTGGTGATGCACGTGGTGCGCACACGCATCACTGCAAGTGCTACCTTGCCGGCCACCAGCTTGCTATTACGCGCGCGTGCTCTTGTGCGCGTGATAGTAAGCTGGTCGCCAGGAAAGTAGCACTTCTTAAACAGCTACTAAATGTCTCGGCCAGACCAGCGCATGCGCTGGATCAGGCCGAGACCTAAAGAGAATACAACTTCAGAAACACAAACAGACAATTCAGATGTTTCAGGCAATGTGGTAGCCATTCACAGCTGGCATGTGCCCAACCCTAAATCGGTGACCTGTGTCTTCTACTCGTGGCGCAAGCTAGTCTACATCCTCTCTCATTTGGGAGGGGGAGAGCGGGGAGCCAGCATGTTTAAAGACCCGGTTTGACTTATTCTCAGGGGCATATCTCCTCTATCAGCCCAAAGGGGTCTCTCCAAGATTACCCAGATTTCCTATAAACTTCCATGGGCATCCCCTCCTTTCTTCTCTCACCTTATTTGCATCCCCAAAATGACCCATTCCTGTTTCCCGCCTCACTTCATTAGGCTTTGTTGGTTCCAGCAGGCCTCCATAATATCTCTCTTTGCTACTATTAGTCCTGTCATACACAGAGTAAGTTTGTGTCCAGGCAGCTGTTTGCCTGTCAGTACTCCCTGTATGACAAGTCTGGTTGCTGCGGGGAGTCCCTGGAGGGCACACAGACCACAAGAAGCCGCATCAGCTACACACTGGAAGGGAGTGGAACGGCGTGAGCTCCCCCCCCAGCAGGCTTGAACTAACCCGGAGGGGCCCGCCCTCTTCACAAGCGACCGAGGTGGAGCTGCAGCCTGTGAAGCCTAGTGGAGCCACCCGCTTGATTACTGCAGTGCTTCTCACACCCTCGCTGGGGCCCCCTGCAGGGACTTGCAGCGCCTTCTGCTGCAGCCAACAGACAATTTATATTTTTTTCCAGTGACCAGGGTGGGGGCTGGCTTATGCCCTGAGGCCCCGTGCCTAACTCTGCCACACAGGTTGATGGGAGCATCAATGCCAGGTCCCGCCCACGCCCTCGTGGCCCGCCAGACGACAGCACACCATTCCCCTTACCACCTCCTGAGCGACCAGCGGCTCTGGGCTGCAGCCATTCTGCCACACGCTGCCACAGGTGGGGATTCTCCTCTAGGCCAGAGTAGGGCCCGACCAACGCCCCAGGGTCCCGCACCTGACCCCTCTGCACAGACCAGTGCAGGGTTGGCACGGAGACCCTCACAGCGCCCCAAAAAAACTGCCAGCTAGTGTCTGCCATCTCCACCACATCCTACTTGGCATCCTGAGGTCCCATAACTGACTTTGTTGCACGGATCAGTGCAGGGTTGACACTGGGGCCTGCGTGACACCCTGACACCCTGAGAGGACCGCTGGGTGAAAACGGCAACTTCCCTTGCTTTGTGACACAGCATAGCCATATCCTTTGCCATGGATAGGGGTCCATCCCCCCTCTCCTGCTGGGGGACACCGGCTTCAGTAACAAACTCTCCTGTGTGGGACCCTGCAGACCTCAGGTACAAGGGGTGCACATGGGGCTGTAGGCCTGCTCCAGATCGGGGTCCCTGGTGGAGGTTCGAGTCCCGACTCAGTCCTCTATGAGCATGCTGCCCGGCCACTACCCACTCCTGGAACAACGAGGGGTGCGCTGCCTTGTAGGAGGTCCCGCCGCTGGGAGCTGGGCGAGTCCCCGGCTATGGCGAACAGCACGGACACACATGCCACATCCTCACAGATGCCTATAGACCACTACACCACCTGCTCCAGCCTTTCCCACCTCCGGTGCCTTGGGTACTGCAGACATGAGCAAGGCCGAGGCCACACTGAATGACCTTCCCGTCATCCTGCAAGCTATCCAAGCCTCTGCAAACAAAAGAGGAAGGGCAGGAACACGAAGGTAATTGCGGTGAGTCACCCCCGGGAGAATCAGCACGCGGCATCCCCCGGGGAAAATGAGGCTACAAGGAATTCTCTGACTCCTACCTTGGCCAGGAAGATAGATCCCTTAAACACGAGACCGAAGGTTACTAGGGATCCAAACACGTCGGAACCTCCAAAGCCAATGAACCGACCTGACATAAAATATGATAGTCATCTAGGGTTCAATCAGACAAACAAACAGATAATGCTGAAGGAAACCAGCACGGCAATGAGAAGTGCAAGGGGATTGGCACAAAATCCGTCAAGGGAAGTCATACAAAGCAGGAACATGCCAGCGAAAGATGAGGCACCAGAGGAGACCCACGGAGCCAGTATCGCTGCCAGCGACATTACAAATGCTGATCAAATTCCACACAGGCCAACACATCTTGCTGCAACTTCGTTCCAGGACACTGTGGTCAATGCCTCAAAAGAGACAGATATCATTCTATTTGTCCCAGGATATAAATCCAGAGGAAGAGTGGATACACTAAACAGGGGGAACATACTGAAACTCCTACACTCTATTAAAGGTCTGGGAAATCTTAGCTCAACAGAGCTCAACAGACTTGCTCTCAATTGAATTCTAACCAACATTAAACCAACAGTGTCCAGAAGCAACAAAGACAACATGGAAATCAAATGAGACAGTTGACCTAATTATGAAGGCAATCAACACATTTTCAACGTGGGGGATAAGGCTAGAACCAGGAAAAACACTAGCCTACCCCACTACCCTTTTAGAAGAATGCAATAATGAACCATCGCACACAGTCATATCAATTTTAAAAGGAGCACCCAGCTGTGAGAAGTTGGCCTGATGTATGATGTCTCCAATTCTGGGGGCACCTTGTATCAGTCCAAACAATCCCTTATGGTGGTGGTTGTAAGTCAACCTTAAAAGACAAGCTATCCCAATGGTAGCATGGACTAAGCTGCCTAAAGGCTTAACTCAAGAGGGCATGTGAAGCCAGCTGTTTTACCATATGCAATCCTGTAATATCAAATCAAAGGACACCACACAAGTTATATATTATAAAAATATATGTATTTATTCTTAGAATAATCCCCTGTACTCTTTATGAGTATAGAAACACAAGCGTTTAAACAAAAGCACAGTATAACATATGAAAGTTGCACAATTATGGATGAGGCCGGTGGCCACTCAAACCATATATCAAAAAAGTGGTATAAGTATCACTATTCGATCAGTGGTAAGGCCTAGGGCCTTGGGAATCACTGGGACTATACTGGACTAACACCAGTTAGGACGGGAGTAGCCTGCGGGAATCGGGTGCAGCGCTAAAAGCACACGCATGCACCAATGCAAAGTCAATGGTGCGTAAAAGTTATCGAGTTACAGTTTTAAGAGTCTTCCGACTGGACTAGAAGGACAAAACTTTAGACTTAGACACTAGAGGTGTAAACCACTACAGGAGCACCGGCGTTCAAGAGTTACTTCGCCCACAGGAAGCGGGTGCACAGGTGCAAAAGCGTGTCGGGTCTCGTCGTGTAGATCTATGGAGCCTGGAGATGAAGATGCTGCAGGCGGCCAGAAGAGAAGAGTCCGGTGTGATCCAAGGGCGGATGGAAGATGTAGAGTACCTGAAAGCAGAGGGGACAGAGTCTGGGTCACTAGCCAGTGACCAGGAAGGAACAGGAAGGAACCAGGCCATGTCGGGTGCAATCAGGTGGTTGTTCTGAAGCTTGTCTCCGCTGCCACGTGGACTCTGGGGCACCGAGGATGTCCTGGAGTGAATCACGAGCTGTCCCACGAAGGCTCTCGCTGTCGGCAGTGTCGGCTTCCGGATCGGAGTCAACAGGCCTTGGCAAATGCAACCCACGCAGGATTCGAAGATCGCTTCTTACTCGGACCAGCAAGGTCAGAGCTGGTGCTCCTTTTCAGGGGAGCGAGGGCCAGTCTGGAGCAACCAGACTAGCAGAGCAAATTCAAAGGTTCGTCGGTACTGGGGCCACTAGCCAGCGGGCAAGTGACCGGACCAACACGTCAAGCAGGAAAATGCAAAAGGGCCCCACGCAGCACTCGGTGAGTGTGGAGGGGTGAGCTTCGGTGCAAAAGCTGCTCGGGGCTGGAGCTTCTCAGACTCCAATGCACAGCTTCGAGGGATCCTCGGATGCTGCACGGTCAGTACTTCGTAGTTTTTCCAAGATGGCCAGCCCCACGCTTCAGGTCGCCTCCTCGGGTCTCAGCTTTGCAGGGACTGTGGATCGGGCTGTTGGAAGGCAGGAACGCTGGGTCTTGTCGATCTCTGTCGCTCGAGTTCCGGCGGGAACTGCAACAAAGCAAACGGTGACGTGCTGGATGGTGCCTGTTTGCACAGGGTGGTCACTCCTTGACCACAAGGGAGATTCTTCAGTCTTCCACGTCGAGTGGGATGTCGAAGGGTCCAGAGTTTCGTTTCATAAGTTTCAGTCAGGATAATCTGATGTGCATCAGCACAGCTCCTACCTTTATTCCAAATCAAGGGGCTGGATTACCTGCTAGGTCCCTCCTATGGGTGGGACCCAGGAAGGGGGTGGTTACACCCCTTTCCCTTTGTCCAGTTTTGCGTCAGAGCTGGGGCTGGAGTGCCCCAGAACCGGTTTGACTGGATTTTGCATGGGACACCTTGTGTGCCCCAGGCAGTGTCTAGTTTCTTTCAACCCTCCATGCTCTAATCCACTATCTCCTGTCTGGGGTGGTGTAGCACCTCCCTGTGACAGAAAACCCTTTGTCCAGGCCTCCCCTGCCAAGTTTCGGTCAGCAGCAGGAGGTCAGACTTGTGTCGGGGCAGCAGCATCCATTTTGTGATGCTGAGGCTCTGGTTAGGATTAACCGCGTTTAAAGTAAAGTAACATGTCTTCTCCCTCTAGAAGGGTGGAATGCTACCCCCGTCGCCAGAACTGGCGATGGGGTAGTATTCCAAAGTGTATGACACCAAACACGACATGTTTTGATAAAGCCAAACCAAAGTTAGCATTAACCGCGAGGATTATAATGCACTTAAGAGTATATGGTATGGCAGTATCACTGGAACAGCAGTAAGGAAATGCTTCCGAACACTGCAGACAGGCTCAGCTCATGCTAGAGCACCATCTCACATAAAACCAAGCACTCTGCCTCCAGGATTGTAAAGGCCTGCCATAGGAGTGACTTATAGGTGCATATGTGTCCAGATAAAGGTTTAGACATAGGTATTCTATATCTAAGCAAGGGGTGAGTACACCACCTTGCCCCAGCTGAGTGATCAGCCAGTTGTGTCGATTTAAGTGACCAGTCAGGGGTGGCAAAAGATATGCTGCAGCCTCTGGTGGCCTTGGATGCATCTATGCCCTGGGCACCTATAGTGCACTGTACAGGGGCTGATAAGGTGTCCAGTACCAAATTGGTTATGTACCTATAGTACATGTCTGTGAATTTAGAGAGATAACAGCAGGCTGTGGGTCTGATTAGCAGGCCCACAGCCACATTAAGTCGAAAACCAGTGAAGCAAAAAGCAAAAATTGGGGTGACCATAGGAAAGCAGACCCTACTCTCCTACACCAGCTACTTCCCAGGATCCCACCGTAGTCACTTAAACACCAACAGTCTAAGCACAAAACAGGAGCAAAGTGGCCTATTAACACAGTCACCTGTCTCCAGTTGGGCTAAAATATGGCGAACAATAATAACGGTGGGCACGCAATGACAAGGGGCACCCTGCCCAAGAGTATCACTAATCGACCCAACAAAAAACAGAATATGTATCTGGAACATCAACGGTCTGGCTAATTAGATGGAGGATCCCGCAACACTAAACTACTTAAAGACATTTCACCTGATATTACTCCAAGAAAACTTGGAACACCATGAGATAGCACTACAAGGATACACATCACAAATTGTGCCAGCAACTAAAGGGTCCAACTTCGGCCATCATTCAGGTGGTCTGATGACATTCGCCTCAATACTCACAATAGGAACAACAGTAAAAAATTGAGGCAAAAATTGCAGCCCCAAGTGCCATACAGGCAATAGCCATAACAATTAAAATCAATAAGGTAGACCGGTCACTTATAATGATTAACACGTACATTCATTCGAAGCATCGGCTTAAAGCGGCCAAAGAATTAGTTAATGAACTGGCAAGAATCATAGAAGAGAACATAATCCTGGCAGGTGATTTCAACCTCTATCTCTTCGGATACACCTTAGAAGACCAGCTAGCACAGGAACTAAACACAGTGTGTGGAATACCAAACCAAGGCCCAACATTTTCAAATAAACAAACAAGATGTTCAATCCAATTACTTAAAAATCTCGAACAACTAAACCTGCGGGTGTTAAACGGCTAATTTAAAGAGGATAACCCACCAGAACCAGATATTATTCTTCAACCATCTCCTCTTACTTTCGCCTTAGCAACTCTCCCTTTGTTCCACATCATAGACTCATTCAGAATGGGCGACAATGGACAAAGTGACCACCTGCCGCAAGAAGGGACGCTAAGTGCATCTAGAGGGAATCATATGGAGGAACGCACAAGCGCTGGCACCAAATACACCTCAGATTTTAGACGAATAAGGTGCAAGTCCGATAAGATCGAAGAACTATCAAATATAGTGAAGACACTTCTCTACCAAGAAAACAACATGATAGGTAATCCAACAGAGGCTCTGAATGGACCAGACTACATGTTAAATTGCCGACAGTTAAGGATAAAAAACGAGAAAAGACTGATGGAAGATAATGTATACCAATGTGAAATGTAATAACTGGCACAGTCATGAATAAAGAGTTTAAAAAAAAAAAATAGTTAATCCAACAGAGGCTTGGGAGGTCTTCATAATGGATCTTGGGACAAAGTTTGCCACTAGGACAGGGACCATCACAAGGAAACCAGTGGGTACTTTACCAAGAAAGGCAATCTCACCTGAGATAAAGACCCTCAAACGCAAACTAAATCAAGCACTAAGCCAGCTGTGCAAAACAACACAAAGCCTAGCCCTGCAATGCGAGCAGCGGAGATTGAAGGTAACATTAAAGAAGATGATCTGGGATAGGAAAAGGTAAGCGAATGAAGAATTTTGGGCAAAGGTACTGCACGGCTCGAAACTTAAAAACAGTGCCAGGTTCTGATGTACGATTAATAGCCTTCAACGGCCAGCGCACCAAGGAATGAGCTCACATATAACAGAAGCCAACTGGGCACAACACCTGCACAATCAGTTTCATGACAAAATGCAAGAGGGGAATTCAGCAGGAGAAAAAACGCAGATCACCGAGAGGAACATATGTGATATAACTATAGACAGAACCAGACAAAGGATTAGCGAGGGCACTAAACATGACGAGATCGCAGTTAAACTAAAGGACCTCGGGGAGAAAGGGGAAGTGGGCCCAAAACCATTATTGAACAGTAATGGAAAATCGTAATGAAATAACAGCATCATAGATTAAGACACAAATAGCTAAAGGGAAGCAGGAAGGAGCCCCAGGCCTGAACGGAAAACCCTCAATATTGTACAAGCACAATGCAGAATTCTGGAGCAAAGCATTGGTCCCAGTCTTTAGGGACATACAGGAAACTGAAACAAACCCAGTATCTTGAAAGGAAGGAGTAGTTTCTTACCTGTAACTCCAGTTCTGTAGTAGGGGTATCTCTGTTATAGTCATAATCTAGTGAATAGCCCCGCCCATGTGCGTGGACCCCGGAGCAATCAAAAATAATCTCTTAAATTGTCCTCAGTGCAGTCCTGCATAGACACTTAAGAGAAAATTAAAGACAATAATGCAGCCTATACCTGCAAGGCTACACTGTCCAGTACTTCAACTAGAAATGCAAAGGAGATTCCACCAACATCACATTTAACACAGTCTGTTAAGTTTCACCCATAGAGAAACTTCCCCTTCACAAAATCCTTGGAATGATAGAGAGGAAGGGATGGACAGACAAGCACCCATAGGCTGCCATTATGTGTCTGCAAAAGGGATACCTTGCCTTTAAGGAACTCTCCAGAGACCTTCGGTATCCCATGATGCACAGCAAACTCCTTTTAATTTCAGTTCTTTTTGAAGGTGTATAAAGAAAGGCCTGTAGCATATATTACAGTAACATTTTCTCCACCGGGGAGGAGGGCGGGCGCTTATGACTATAACAGAGATACCCATACTACAGAACTGGAGTTACAGGTAAGAAACTACTCCTTCTGTAGTAGGGGATCTCTGTGTACAGTCATAATCTAGTGAATAGAATGGCAAGCCCATCCCAACAATCTAACCGGCGGTGGAGAAAAAGACAACACCCCTACTGTGCAAACAGATTTCTTAACGAAGCCTGCCCCACCTGAGCATCTGCTCTGGCATCAGAGTCCAGACAGTAATGCTTAGCAAAGGTATGGACTCACTTCCACGTGGCAGCCCTGCAGATCTCTGCAATGGGAACATTACGTAGCAAAGACATTGTAGCCGCTTTGCCCCTGGTGGAATGAGCCTTAGGCTTACCTCCTAAGGTCTTCTTAGCCTTCTGGTAACATAACTGGATACAGGACACAATCCACCTAGAGATGGATTGCTGCGAGGTAGCAAGACCAGTCCTGACCGACCCATAGTTGACAAACAGTTGGTCTGACCTACGAATGTCCTTGGTCTTATCCAGATAGAATTTCAATACCCTTCTCACATCCAGGGAATGAAGAGATCTTTCCGCTGGCGTGTAAGGATTCTGGAAAAACGTAGGTAAAGTTATAGTCTGATTAACATGAAAATCAGGGATCACCTTAGGAAGGAACTTAGGGTGAGTACGCATCACAACCTTAGCAGCACGAAAAACAGTATAAGGTTCTTGACAACATAATGCATGAATCTCACTCACCCTTTGGGCCGATGTAATGGCCACAAGGAAAGCCGCCTTCCACGATAAGTGCTGCAGTGAAGCCTTATGAATGGGTTCAAAAGGATCCTTCATCGATCTGGATAGCACCACATTCAACTACCAGGAAGGCGAAGGACTACGAACAGGAGGAAACACTTTCTTCAATCCTTCCAAAAAAATCCTTAATCACAGGGACCTGGAAGAAGGAAGTCTGTGAAGGACATTTCCTGTACGCAGTTAACGCTGCAAGGTGAACCTTAATAGATTGAAAATTAAGGCCGGACTGAGCCAAATGCAAGAGATATGTAAGGACAACATCTTCCTTGCAGGTCGTTGGATCATAGTTCTAGGAAGTACACCAGATGCAGAACCTCTTCCACTTGTAGGCATAAGACGTCCTAGAGGAAGGCCGCTTAGCCTCCTTGAGAATGTTCATGCAATCCTCAGGCAGATTCAGGTGTCCATATTGCACTATCTCAGGAGCCATGCCGCCAAACTCAACAATGAGAGGTTGGGGTGCACCATCTGCCCCCCAAGTTCGTGAGAAGGTCCGGCCGACACGGCAGCCACATGTGGGGGTAGAAGAGACCGGTGAAGCAGGTCCGTGAACCACCACTGTCGGGGCCACTCCGGAGCAATGAGGATCATCCGTGCTCTGGATTGAGACAGCTTGATGAGCACCGCCGGAATCAGGGGAATGGGTGGAAAAGCGTACAGAAAGCTGTTCGACCAGCTGATCCATAGCGCGTTCCCGAGGGTCCGCGGTTGGTAATGCTTGTAAGCGAAGTCTCGCCATTTTCTGTTTTCGGCGGTGGTGAACAGATCTACGTCCGGAGTGTACAGGAATTTGTAAATGTACAGGAATTTATATAGCGCAAATCACCGAGCAGTTTCTAAGCGCTTGCTTAGGGAACCCGTCCTGGTATTCCCCTGTGAGATAACCCCGGCAGGGTATCCGCAAGGTGAAAGCCAGGCATCCCGCCGCGAGGGGCCGTTGTGGAGATTAAGCAAGCTATTGCCCAGAGTCGCAGAGTGTGAACCCGTGAATCGAGTAGGCACCGGAGCGAGAATTGTCGAGTCCATGGACATTTTAGGACTCAAGACCCCGCCGAGCCGGGAATTGAACCCTGGTCCCAGGCTGACCTCTGCTTCCAGGTCTGCCTCCTCTAACCAGTGAGCCACACTTCTCCACTGAGTGCCCCACCTGTCGAAGACGTCTCCTAGCACTTCGTCGTTTAGAACCCACTCGTGGTTTTCTTGCACCAACCTGCTGAGTGTGTCCGCCTGAGCATTCTGCACACCTAGCAGATGGGTAGCCGTTATCGTCAGTCCTCTGGCTAGGAGCCAGTGCTAGATCGCCTGAGCTTCTTGCGACAGTATGCGCGATCTCGAGCCCCCCTGCTTGTTGAGGTAATACATTGTGGTCGTATTGTCCGTCTGCACAAGCAAGGAGTTGGTTTGGAAGGACGGATGAAAGGCCTTCAGTGCCAAATGCACAGCTCTGAGTTCCAGGAAATTGATGTGATACGTGGATTCCGCCGGGGACCACGTTCCCTGGATCTGTAGATGGGCTGAATGCGCTCCCCAGCCGAGGAGAGAAGCATCCGTGACGACAGTCTGAGTGGGAATGTCCTTGTGGAATGGGACCCCCTTGAGGAGATTCTCTGCAGAGCACCACCATCTCAGGGACTGTTGAGCTTGGAGGGACAGCTTGATCCTGTCATCCCAGCTCCCTCGCTTCTGGTCCCATTGATCCTCCAGACATTCCTGCAATGGCCTCATGTGTAGGCGTGCGTGTGGCGTGAGGAAGATGCAAGAGGCCATCGACCCCAGTAGAGAAGACACCGTCCTCACTGTTGTAGATGGAACAGCTATGAGAGACTGAGCCTTCCGAAGGATCGATAAGCGTCTCTCCTCCGAAGGAGACACGCTTGCTGAAAGAGTATCGATGGAGGCTCCCAAGTACTGTAGGCACTGGACAGGCGTCGGAACAGACTTGGACATGTTTATGTGCAACCCCAGCTGGTTCAACAGAACGGCCGTCCTGTTGAAGTGCAGTTGCGCTTCCTGGAAGGTAGAGGCTTTGATCAACCAGTCGTCCAGGTACGGGTAGACAAACACCTTGTTCTTTCGCAGGTGCGCTGCCACTACTGCCATGCATTTCGAAAACGACCTGGGTGCATACTTCAGTCCGAACGGTAGTACGGTGTACTGATAGTGATTGGTGCCGACCAGAAATCGCAGGAACTTCCGATGTTTCCGTGCAATGGGCACATGGAAGTACGCATCTTGCAAATCTATTGCACAAAGCCAGTCTCCCCTTTGCAGCTGAGGATAAATCTGGTGCAAAGACAGCATGCAAAACTTTTCCCGTCGAATCCATTTGTATGCTTGTCGCAAATCCAGAATGGGCCTGAACTCGTTCTTGTCCTTCTTGCGCACGAGGAAGAACCAAGAGTAAAGACCCTTTCCCCTTAGAGACAAAGAGACGTCTTCTATCGCCCTCTTTCTTAACAGGGTATCCGCCTCCACCTGATGCTCACGCAGTTGGAACTGCGAGCAAACTTGTGGAATCGCTAGAGGCGGGCTGACGAAGCGAAGACTGTATCCATTGCAAACAATATTCAGCACCCACTTGTCCTGAGTAATTTTTCTCCACTCTGCCAAGTAATGTTGTATGCTTCCCCCCACCGGAGCGGGTAACGGACGAGGGGGAAGTAGCACCTCAGGGCCTAGACCCGGCCGGGCCTTTAGGCGTCGAGGAGGACTGCTGGCCGCCTCTACCCCTCTGGCGTTTCTGGAATGGACGCCGCTGGTACTGCTGCTGGTGGTGTTGCTGCTGCCCAGCTTGACGACCTTGCCCTCTTCCCTGGGCACCAAAACGTCTCTGGAAGGGGCGGAAGGTCTTCTTTTTCTCTTGTGGCTTTTCTAACCAGACGGCCGTCAGGGTTTCAGCCTCCGCCTTCATGCGGGCCATCTCCTCATCCGCATGCTTTCCAAATAGCATAGCACCAGAGAACGGCAGGTTGGCGACTCCATGCTGCGCCTCCGGTTTTAGCGAATTCAGGCGCAACCAGGCATGACGCCTCAGATTAATCCCGTGGCAGTATCCATGAGCCGCCAGGAGAGAGGAATCTGCAGCCGAGCTGATCACCTGGTTTGATACCATCATGCCCTGGTTGATGATTTCCTGAAAGTCCTCCCTCTTGTCCCAAGGAACGTGCTCCAGAAACTGTTGTAGGGAGTCCCATGAAGACCGGTCATACCGACCCAGGATAGCCGTGGCACTAGCGGCTTTCATTGACGTTGCTGCCGTACCACACCTTTCTTCCTGCTGAATCCCGCTGAATCCATCATACGGCTCTCCTTGTCCGGAGGCACCATAGAGGACGGGGCAGTAGCGTGCTGCTTCCTAGCCGCCGTGACGATCACTGAATCCGGACCGGGTCCGATCTAAGGAACGCCGGATCGGAGTCTGGGGTCTGTATTTTTTCTGCAGCCGGGAAAGGAGCAGATTTCGGTCGACGCCAGAGTCAGGAATGAGCTCCATAGCCGGCTCCTCCAGCCCCTGGCACCAAGGGCAACAAGGGCCGAGACAACTGCCTCTTGTGCAAGGTCTCGAAAATCACTGACGTAGAAGGTGTGGGGACCGTCAGCGTAAATTCCCAGCTTCGCCGCCCCCTCAACAACACCTCTTGGAACGACACAATGTCATCCACCGGTGACACCCTTGTAAGTGGTGAATCCGATAAGGTGGGTGAGTAGTCGCGGGCACTGGAAGAGTCCGTGTGACGGGACCTGGACTGTCCCTCCGGTCACTCCTTGAACGGTGTCACCGCCTGGGACCAGTGACCTTGACCTCTA